>NC_137458.1:250527679-251127679 GCF_964235325.1 Thermobia domestica | reverse complement strand
AAATACGAATGTGATGACTGTGCTGAAGAAGGTTCCAGTAGAAGATTTTACTCAGCTATTACATTTTCAGCAAGAAAATACAAAGGATGTCAAGAACACTGAAAAGAGAACATATTTAAAATAAAGCATTTAAAAATACAAAATACAAAATAATAATAAAAATAATGACGATGTGTTAGATAAAATAGCATGGAAATAAGTATTGATTTTGTTAGTTGTGCTGGTAAGTCTGGAATAAGTAATTTTTGAATTGACTATTAAACATGTTTATCAAGGATAACTTTCGAATATCTTCTGCAAGATCATTCCACAATTTCATGCCTGTAACAACGAATGAATTTGACACTGCAGTAATTTCATGCCTAGACATAGAAAGTAGTGACGTTACCCCTGGTGTTGTGTGTTGAGATTCGTGCTGGTATTGAAAACGTGACATTATCTACTTTTTTTTTACTTAATAATATCTTAAATAAAGTAGTAAGTATGTAAGATGTATATGTTACTTTCAACTTCGTCCACTTCAGCTTTAAATTATCAGAATATTTAAAGTTAAGTATATAACGGACCCAGGTATATTCAATTCTTTGTGATCTATGGTGGAAAGTATTGTATCGTACTGTTACCATTTACCTTCATTATTTAACTGTCTCCTTCTCTGGTTCCGACTATGTCCTTTATGCAACGCATGTTATGAAGGACAGGACTTACTATTAACATTGGCTCCGATCCACATAAGTGGCTTCATTCCGGTGCAGTTAACAAATGTGCACCTTCAAGGATCTTCAAGGGGCTTCAAGGGAAGAAGTTGAATGGAAAGTAGAGGGTTAAAGAAAGTTTTTGGAAGATAGATGACTAAAAGTTAATAGAAAGAAAACGAAATATCTCGAGTTCAACGGAAAAAGAAATGGAAAGTAACGCTACAAATAGAACGATTGACTAAAGTGATTTTGAGAAAATTTTTAGGCTCATTTAATGATAAGAACGTTAATTTTGAAGTGAAGATAACACGCAAAATGTGCGAGGGATCTTGATTTTTTTTTAAAAAAGTAAATATGTGGCGTTCAGGTAGCTAGAGAATGACGGTAAATAATAAAGGGATTATTTGCAAAACCGTGGGTGACTAGCCATAATATACGGAGTAGAATGGTCAATAAACAAAGCAGAAGAAAAGATTGAACATTACTGGAATGAGAACACTACACTGGAAGTGTGAGATAACAAGAAGAGACAGAGTGGGGAGCGAGAAATATGGGAAGAATCAAGGTTGTAGATATATATAATAAGATCCAAGATAGAAAATTGCAGTGGTATGACTAGTTAACGAGAATAATAAACGACTATGTAGTCAGAAAGAGTGATGATAATGAAATTGAATGGGAAGGGAGGTAGAGGGGTACCAAGAAGGAAATGAATGAGTATAACTAAGAATGACTTAAGGAAGAAAGGTCTAAAAGGTAAAGAATTCCAGGACAGAGCTTTAGGTAGGAGACTTATCAAAAACGTTGTCTTTATGTACGAAAAAAAATGAAGAAAAGGACGAAGAAGGGTGACTGAATGTTACTGTCTTCACCTGCGCTGTGAAGAGTCTCTGGTTTGATCCCAGGCAATGTGGGTTTTCTCAGAACCCTTTCATTACCATTCTCTTTTATTAATAATTCGTCACCTTTAATTCACAAGGATGATTACCACTGTGGAGTGTAAAAGCGAAAATTTCATTTTTTAATTTAGAGCTGAAGAATTTTTTAAAATCTCATGTTATGCCCCACAATTATTCTTGTTTATACCTTTTGCTTTTCATGTTGTTTGTTTATTTGTATCTTTTGCTTTCCTTGTTTATATTCGTGTTTGTCCATTATGTAAATTTTACTTGTTATATGTTTTGTTATATGTCAACCTATTTCTTGGTCGGTATCAGAAATTAATCCTTGGAAAACTAAATTTAATTTATTTAAAATATTAGAGGAAGAAGAAAGAGATATAAGAAAAAAAGAAAGAATTGTAATTGTGATTGGTAATTGTGAATCCGTTAAGTCTTAACTGCAAATTTAATGAAAATAACAATTTCAGAAGTTATTAATGTGTTTGAATCTTTATCTGCTAAAAGTTATATAATTTAATTCGTAATTATTCAAGTTTTGAACGTGTTGTGAATATTTTAACGGTGCCAGTAAAGTAATAAATATGAAGAATTAAATACTTTCTTCTGGGGCTTAGGCCCTTATTCTTCCATACCGCCACATCACCTTAAAATATGTTTTGATAGAAATTATGGTGTAATCTGCAAGTATGCAATCCAAATTCTAGTAATCATCTATACAATGTAATTTATATAAATATCATTTGAAATTAGTTATTGCCTTGGCACGATTTTACAATAATCATAACGTCTACTATGTTACTGAACCCTTAACGGTATAACTGAATGTAATATGAATCAGCGTAGCATTAAACATAATCTATGCCATTGTATAAAACAGAGTTAGTCAACGAAGTCTGAATATTGAACCATGAAGTTAGATATCATATACAGCAATGCCAGAATGATTACGATATATACAAAGGCTATATTAAAAGGATAAAAGATATAATTATAAAGGAATATTAAAAGATAGATGTATTTATGGAAGTTTTAAATAATGTGCTTAATATATGATAGAGTTTATACTTAATATATGTCGCCTTTGTTGAATTAATGAGCTTTGGGTAATGCTGACTATATAAATAGTAACTTCAGTATCATAATAAGATAAACTCTGACAATGGGTAATGCTTATGAGAAGATTCTTAATTAATTTCAGTGACCAAACCAGTATTATTAGTTTGTCTTCAAATCAGCTGCTATCTATTTAAACCATGTTATTGAAATCCGAAGTTTACTTGAATATTTTTCATACATTCAATCAGTTAGTCACGGTTTCTTTTCATATCGCACCGTGCAATGTGATAAAAAGGTCTTCATGATGTTACTTACTTCCGAAATCAAGAATCTGGATCTAAATACGATTTTCCACGTTTTGCATAAACGTGGTGGCGACTCAGTTTTAGGCCAATACATAACTCCTTGTCTATACAAAATAAAAGTCAGATATGTCAGAATATGAAGCGTTGTCGAGCAGGACACTCATCACTTTTGTATTTTTAAAAGATTTTTTTGTATTATCTGATATATAAAAAAATATATATATTTTCCATTTTTAAACTTGTTTAGTAGTTTTAATTTTATTTACGATGAACAAATTTAATTTAAACCAACAGTAAAAGCACCTCAAACAACGCGGATTTGCATAGCGTAGACCAGTGGGTCTCAACCAAATTTGTATCACAACCCCCATTTTATCACATCTTCTTTCCAGCGACCAATTATAATTTCAGGATTGTAATAAGCTTGTGTGGAATTTTTAACATATCTACTACGGAGATCTCACGTTATCCATCTATTTCTATAAAAGTAGCATGCATTTCTTGTATATAGTGGATGCAGTAACTTCCATGAAAGCGAATAGATTAAAAGCAAATTTGGTCGTTCATGCATATTACAAATATAGAATAAGATTCGTCATACTGTTTGAAAGCAGAGACCGTTTAAAAGTTTTAAAACTTCATAAATCCCTTAACTTTGGGTCATATAATAAAAAATAAAGTCATTTCTAATTTTGTTTAAAAGAAAACTCGGACAGTTTTTTTTTTAAGTTACTGAGTATTTTAATTTTCGACAGACCGCCCCTTTGAGTTACCTCATATTGTTGTGAATTTGGTACATTGTTGTGTATGTGTTCAGTATCACCAAAAACTGGTTACATTAAAAACAACTTGTTTACATTTAAAATTTAGGAAACAAATAATATCCCACACCAAAAACCTACCTTCATTGAGGCCAACCTGCTGGCAAAAAGACTATTCTCTAACACATATACGTGCACAATTCTGCAAAGAACAACAAAGAATCCTAAAGAAAAACAATCCCTTTTATTGCCGACAGAATAATTTGTCCATTGTTTATTTATCAACAAACAGCTATTGAGGATTAGTGTTTTCAATTTTAATTGTATTTCAATATGTAGGTTTTGTTGCATTTATATTTTTCTGGTATTTCAATATACCGTTTTCATTAGTTTCATATCATACCGCTGCCATTTAAATTAATTTTTAAACAACTCTTCTTCTGTTAAAAACATTTAGTAGTCCTACCTTTTGTTGTTCTTAACAGTATGTATAAAAATATAAATATGCCTATCAGAACAAAATTCAAAATAACATTTAAAAATATTTACCGGTATTAGATTGTAATTATATTTACCTCTTCCGCTTATCTTCAAGACCCGTATCAAAATGTCTCGCGCCCTCCCAGGGGTCGTGACCCCAAGGTTGAGAAACCCTGGAGTCTTGAAAGCAATTAACTGCGTTATGCAATTTATTCCAGGGTGTAAATACCATATGATATGAATCCATGCACTTTCTTATTGCCTGATAGATGTCACAATCAGTGTTTATTCTGTATAACACCCTTATCTCAAAAGTCTCCGGGTAAGACCTACATTATGGCCATTGGTATTAACTAGTTTATCTAATATATCACACTCTGAAGTTTGTATTTCCCAATTTGAGTTTGCAGAATTGTTTTCAAAGGATGCATTGAGGTCCCTGCTGTAGTTTTGCTGGAAAATGTTATATAAAAATACATCTTCTGTCCTTTTGCTGATTTTCAACATATCATAATGGTTCTCGGTGACGAAATCTTTTGCCAAATTGAGTTGAAATTGGAGGATTATCAGTATGATTTCAAATGTTTGTATCGCTTTCGCACGGGAGTAGAAATTCATAGATTATGTTCATAAAACCGGTTTTTCCATACTACATGAAACATATATAGAACATTTTTATTAAAAATATGCATGGGACCATCGTAGGTTCTGAGAAAGTGGACCCGCACAATTGTGTGTGCTAGGTTTTAACTTCGACAGAAATCAAAATAATAGATCCGCACGAGTGTGCAGATTAGATTGCATTTGTGGTAGCAGTCAAAATAGTAGACCCAACTTTGTGCTGGTTAGATGTTAGTAAATTAGTAGTCTATGCGTTACAATAAATATTTTTTTTATTAAAATGCTAAAAGAAAACTACATTTTTGCTTCTGAGTTAATATATTAGAACTACTGTACGTACCTCAAATGCCACAATGAAATAATTTTATGCAGTCTTATTTTTCTGTTAGTAATTTGAACATTTGTATAGCTTTGCCTGACGTGAAAAGCTTTGAAGCAGCTCTTTTTTTTTTTTTTTTTTTTCATCGGATCTTTGTTCTGCTGTTAATCCTTCCTGTCTACACATTCTTAGTGATTTGATGTCATCTACTGTTGGCAAATGATCATATTGGTCGTAACGCTTATCTGCTACTGGCCTGTTGGCTAGCATGTAGCATTTTCTTTTACACATTTCGTCTTTGCCTTTTGAACGATTTTCGTCATCTTCTTCAGGCATTGTTCGCCTTTTCTTGTTCGGAGGGGACAGGAGTACTCCCGAATGTAACATTCTGAGTTGAGTTGAGTTGATTTTGAGTTTAACGTCCCGTTCAGCAACGAGGCTATATGAGACGTGGACCTACTGATTAACGTGGAATCCGAACCACATGAGCTCCCGCCGGGAATCGAACCCGGGCCTCCCACGCCAAAGGCGCGTACGTTAACCGCTTAGCCACGGAGGAGCTCCTGAAACATTCTGAATTTTAATAAATCATAAATATTCCTCTTCTGTACTTGATTGGAGCGAGCATCTTGCCTGTACTGATATCTGATTCATCTAATAATTTTACATCATCAGTATAAGCAGTCCTACGAGAAAACGACATTACTGTGTAATTTAATATCTTGGCTGCAAGGTCATTCAGAATGAAAAATGCTATTTTTTTTCACAAAAGGAACTGATAGTTACTAATGATCCTAAATAAAATAAAGTGAAATAATATCTGACAAAATAATCTTCAACTAAATATGTACAAAGTAAACTAAAATGGGAACTGGGTGAGGTCCTTTACAAGGGCGCTGATCCTCGGGGCAATGGGCCCGAGTCCCCCCAAAACTCAAGTTGGCCTCCTTATTGTATTTATGAATATACAATATTTGGCATAATATGAGTGCAATTTGTCTTAAAATCCTAATATATATACCTTCTGCATCTGAATGGACCCCCCTTCCAAGTTTACAGGGAAATCGGCGCCCTTGGTTCTTTACTCTTGTAGTACGTTCCATATGAGGTCCGTGGTAGCCACTAATTGTAGAGCGATATGAAAGTTTTAGTGCAAAATACTCTCAAACCAATACTTTGTTCACATAAAAATTGACTTTATATCGGTCCAGGAAAATTTTGGAGAGAGTAACTCCTCTTTGCAGGAAGCGTGTACATAACACGAAACCATTATCCTAAAATTACAGTAAATTTTTTACTATTTTTATCATGCTATATTTGATGAAATGGCACAAAAGGAATCTAGTGGTTCTGTCAATCATATTATTTACAAGACGAGAAATAAAAGCCTAACCCGCACTATCGTGTTACTTGTATTCTCCTTCTAAATTACATACAATAAAACAAAAGATTTTACTACATTGTTAACATATTACAATGTAGTGGACATTTAAGTCACAAAATACACTGACATCAAATATTGAAACAACGAAGACGTTAAAAGATAAAAATATTTACCTTTACGAGCCATGCCGTCTTCAGTTCACTTGAATGAAACTCTTCAAAGTCCACATGGCAGTGTTCGTAAGGTGTCCATAAGAAAATTTCCCTCAAATTACTAAAAGATTTCCCTTTTCATATCAAATTTTCCCTAGTTTGTTGAGTACTCAATTCCTACGACAAAAGTTATGTAATAAGATTAATTTAGCTATATTAAGGGAAGTGCCACCGACCAGTGTTGCCAACAAGTTGATACAAAAAGTCGCTAAATAGGAGATAAAATAACTCCAATTTGGGGTAAAAAGTCGTTAAAATATTATTCATGGAACTTTGTCTTTCTTTCTTTCTTTCTTTCTTTCTCTCTCTCTCTCTCCCCCCACACACACAAACACACACACATATATATAAATGTATGATCAATTCAACTCATAATGTTATCTACGCTACAAAGACGTAAATGAAAGATTCATAAGTAACTAGCAATAATTTCACTTTTAATATAATATATATTTTTAACTTTATGACCAATTTCACCTCAACAAAATCAAAAATGAGTTTAGAAAAATGCTAAACGGTAGCTCTGCAAACTAAAGGATATTAAAGGTTGGAGTTGTCCCTGTTAGAGGGCAAGAGATAGCCATCAAAGTGGGAATATAGAGATAAATGCTATGTACTTTCCTAGCTTGTCAACACCTGAGCTAATTCAAATAAGCAAAGGGAAAATTAACATGTATCTGAACGGATTCGAGCTAATAGTACTTGGTTACAATACAAGTTGTTCGCAGCACAAAAGTCGCTATATTTGTAACTAAGTCGCCAAATTGTCATTCAAAAGCTACCAAAAGAAAGTCGCTAATCGAAAATTTTTTTTCGCTATACTGGAAGTCGAATCCCCTAGATTTAGCGACTTTCCCCCTAAATTGGTAACACTGCCAATGACGGTTGTTTTATTCATTTGTTTTTCGCTTCCATTATTTTTTACTTCATGCTTCAGTTTTTTCTACAAAAAAATAAATAAATATACTCAGCCAACATTGGGTGCAAATTACGGTATTTTCAACAGACACACACACACACAAACAAACTAATCCTATTGTATTGGTTTAGTTCTCAACAACAAGCAAAAGTATAAACATTTATATTGGTCAATCAGTCAACTCGAGAATTTCCCTGGATTTACAACATTTTATGGAAAAATACCCTTTTTTCCCTTTCAGCTAAATTTACCTACGAAATTTCCCTAGATTAGGGAAATTCCCCTCAAACTACGAACACTGCCACATGGTGTCCTAAATTGTAATGAAGAATTGAATGCAATCCAGAGCGCGCGAAACCCGCACAATCGAAGGAAGCCGTAGTGCGCGTGAAAACTAAAATTCTCGCTTCTGTTAATACAGAAAAGCTACCCTCACGATTGTGCGGGTACGGACGGATATGGGTATGTCATTAAAGTAAACTGAGCGAGCACGATATTATACTTTTCATTCTTTTATCTCTATTAACAACACTGTACACCAAATTATGCATTATAGGTTAAATTTAATGTTACTTCAGGCTAGTTATTCTTTCACAATAAATGCTTCACGAAATCTCATTAAATATATTTATCTTACGCCTATTACACATATACAAGCCTAAGATATTAGAAAATTTCCACTTCTTCTAGACCGAGTATTGTCCATCATAGATATGACGAAGTGAAACGCTTTCGCAGCTGATAAGGTATCATAAAATACATAATAATTTATCTGATATGAATTATTATAAAGCTCATAATGTCCATGACAGTATCAACATCATTAGAATTGATCCTCCGTTCAATCCTTAAAAAATAAGACAATAATATAAAGATTTATCTTGAGGAAATATTATTTATATGAGTGTTCAAGATTAATTAAATCAAAACATAAATAAAAATATATGTGTGTTATACCTCCATCATCATACAGAATATTACATATAAGTAACCCACATGGACTATTCAGTCTTTCATATCAAATCCGTATGGTTTCCATGGTAATCGAAATCGAGATAGTTCTCAGCCTCTAATGAACTTCGATGAAAGGCTGAGAAACAATGTATATACAAAAAAAAAAAAAAAAAAAATTAAATGTAGTATTTACCTGTGATACGTGGGGCTTCTGGTTCTGTAGGCGTCGACTACATGGTTATTCCTGAGCTATAACACCCATCTGAGCTCCGCACTCATTGGATTCTTGTGGTGGAATTGATTTTGAAATTATACATTCATGCCGTGAAAATGTTAGCCCTTCTTAGGTGAGCTAACACTGTGTAACAATATTGTAATATTAATCCGTAATCACAAGCGACTATCATTTTGTAGGGCCAAGTATCATTTTATTTAGATACTTGGAGTTTGAAACCGTTGTTTTAAATATAAAAACAAGTAGCAGCCTCACGTGTACACCACATGAAGAAGTTTGGTTTCAATTGTGTGATACTTTCTCAAAATTATTGATACTGAAAGTCTTAGTAGATTTCTGCCACTTTCAGTTTTACTAAATAGATTAGAGTGGAGACGGAAGATATGCTTGGGGCGCTTACTTGATTATAGAAAATCGCTTCTTGCTATCTGTTACAGTTTTCATTTTATAATAACTAGAGCAACCCAAAAACATAAAAAGCATAACAGCAACTTACACATATGGTTGGTACCTTCAACATAGTTGTGGTTGTTTAAGGGTCCAGAAGAAACTAATTTTAAAAGCATAATCTAGCATAATTTTGGAAAATAAAGCATAAAGCATAATTTAAAATATATAGCACAATTCTTGGAAAATTCTGTTTAACTGCAAGTTCAACATACTGTATTAATATTTCTTAAAACCAATAATTACAGTGCAAAACCATTGAGAACATAACAGTGCAACAATAAAAGACTTATTTTTATTTCTGTAAACTCTTCGGTGTAATCCTTTGAAGTGGAGAAAACAAAAAAGGAAAAGAAGAAGAAAACTTCCGCCAACAATGAATAAACAATAGTTTTATTCTAAGTGTAACTGCGCAGTTACGTATGATGATTCGAAATGTACAAAAAGTGCACAAGAACTCCACAGGTGTACCTCTTGAAGTTGAGCACTTTTGGTGACATTTTTTACTTTCCCTTTCTACATATATGCACCTCAAAGACGCACACAAGTGATAAAAAACTGACTCGAGTAAAGCACATCTCTTTACAAGTGCATTAAGTAGAAATTTCATTAAATATGGAATAAACTGGCTGCATAAAATATTAATAAATAGATCAAGATATTTAGAATATTTAATGTATAGTAAATATTATACATTATACACGATTTATGTTAAACAATGGTTGAAATTAAGGCCTATGTTTAGCAGAAGGGGTCCAGATCTTTTCTCTAAAAAATGATACAATTGTGGCAATTTCTGTTCACATTCGGTTAGTTTAAGGTAGGGTTGGTTAGTTTAAGTAAGGTTAGGCTAGTTTAGGTTACGTTAGGTTAGTTTAGTTTATGTTATATTAGCGTAGGAGTCCCGCATAATTTTCCAAAAAATGATAGAATGTCGCTTATTTCTACTAATATTACGTTAGTTTAGGTTAGTTCAGGTTAGCTTACGTTAGTTTATGTTAGGTTAGGTTAGATTTGGTTACGTTATGTTACGTCTAAGTACTTGCATCATCCATTTCTCCTGTAAATTTTGTGTTTTTTACGTGCTTTTGGACCCCTTGTACTAAACATACCCCGAAATTAACAATAAAGCATAATAAAGCATAATTTGGAAAAATATAAAATATAATTAAGCAAAAAATAAAGCATAATAATTGTTTCTGGAATAATAACGATCAATGGTTAATTTATGTTGGAAATGGTTGATTTATGCCAGTTCAGAATTCAGTAGATAGATTAAAGATATTCTTTTGGGACCCTTAATTGATTACTTAAAATCGTGTTTCACTATGAATTACGCTTTCCATTCTAAGGCGATCAATGAAAAATTATACTTTATCAATAATACATGAACGGAACACTTCAAGGGTAATAAATATCCTAGGGAATTATATCATCCTCGAATTTTCTTTTATCTAAAATGTTTCAACGGAAAATCATGCTGTACAGTATAAAGAAACATCGAAGAAAAACCATGACTGAGGGGGTAATAATCACTGGAAAATCATTGTCCTCCTCGAATTCCTGCTCATTTGAAATCTTTCAACGAAAAATCATATTATATCAAATATACATACAAGAAAAACTCCTACTCGCAGAGTAATAGTGCCCTCAGAAATTATTATCCCCTTTGAATACCCCTTGTTTAATGTTTCAACAGAAAACCATGCTATATCAAAATACACATGAAAGGAACACCACGACAAGCAATTAATAAAGCCCTAGTATAGGCCAGTTCTCAATCGGTATGCCGCTTCAATGTCGTATCAATTTTGACAGAGATTGTAAGAGTCAACACTTCCAGCGGCCGCAACAATATTCAAAACTACATAGACCCACTACTTTATAGACGCTTGTAGTCTTAAACTTATTATAATTTATATTATTAATGAAACGTTAATAATAAAAAGTTAAATAAATCTGTTTCGATGTTCAAGGTGTTCAGTTAATTGTGTCGTCAATCTAAAAATGGTTGGGAACCAGTGTCCTAAGGAATTATTACTCCCCCTCGAATTCGTGTTTATTTGAAGTGATTCAACAGAAAATCGTGCTGTATCAAAAGATATATTAAAAGAATCCTGCCACAATGAGAAAAATAATACCCTAGAGAATTGCGTTATTTGAAATATTTTTACAAAAAGTATATAATATCGAAACATACGTCAACAGAACATGGTCCCTACGATATTGTTATCCACTCATCAGTATCGTGCCGCAGGGAGGGCGATCCGCGCGACGGCCAAGTAAGGGGCCGGACATTCAGGAGAGAGAAAACGAAAAATTACTTGGAATATATGTGTGGGGGCGCCATCGTATACTCTTACCCTGGGCGCTGATTTTCCATGGCACTGCACTGAAACTCCTAAAGATGTTTCTTTCATACACTGTATTCAGTTGAAACTTTTCCAAAAAACAGGGGCTAATGATTCTTTAGCGTATTACTAACCTTGGAGGGTTTCTTTGATGAATGTTTTGATGTAGTATGATTTTCTGTTGATTTTTTTAAATAAAAGCAAATTCAAGCATTTATATTACCCTAGAGCATTGTTACCATTTGATGTATCTCTTGATAAGTATGATTTTCCGTTGATGCATTTCAAATAAATGGGAAATCGAGGGTATAATAATTCCCTAGGGTATTACTGCCCGTTGGTGAAGATGTTCTTTTGATGTTTCTTTTAATGTAGTATTATTTTCCATTGAAACAGTCCCAATAAACTGAAATCTGGTAATAATTCCCAAGGTTAAAGATTCCTTACTAAACCGGTAGGATCTTCCACCAAATAAGTTATCCGTAACTCCAACTCTGCAAACTAAAACTTTTGTTACACTGTGAAACTTACAGGATTATCTAATGATGCGAGGGGGACAGGGATTGCGATCACTAACAAGTTTGGCCAGAAAGAAAATATCTCTCTTAAATAGTTATAAAACTTTTTTTACCAATTATAACGAGATAAGTCAAGGTCTTCATTCTCCAGAAGTTGAATTTCAAATGATTAGCACTGTTCAGAGTTACATGCAGGCTGAGAGTGCTAAGAATAGTTTGTTGCAGACTCCGTTTATTGCCAAATTTCTGTCATCAGAAACAAGAAGTTACGGAAGATCAATCAATCATTTAATTAAGAGAAATACAAGGAAGAACACATGAACTAATGAGTTGAAGCAGGTTCAGCTATCCTACATGCTCGTAAAATTTTTCTTCTTATTTAGGTGCAAGTTCTGAAAACTAGGCGACAGAATAATATAATTTGATACATAATCATATATGATTTGGTTAAAATTACCTTTTCGACACTCTCGTATTTGCAATTGTCGTGGGGACTTGGTGACCAGGTATCTTCGAGAGCCGCGTATGAGAATAAAAATAATTCTATGTATTGTAAAATCAATTTGAGCTTATGGTAGTGATGGGCAAAACGATTCACCTCTCACTTGTCAGAATCGTAGCTTACTATTTCGCTCACTACAATGAATCGGTTAATTTGAACGGCTCAGTGACTCACTTATATTTTTACAACCGGGAGAGGGGGAGGTTAAAACATAAAATCGTATTATCAGACTAAATAAAATTAACAGATGTCATGTATGAAAAAGTGTAATTGGAGTGCAAAATCATCCTCAACCATCCCAACCCTGTGTACTTCCATAAAATACAGAGATGTTCTTATACAATTTAGATGAATTACGTTTTGAATTTTGTACATCACAGCCTTAAGAATTTCCATAAAATACCATTAAGCAACCTTCATTATTTAGGCTGAAATAATCTTATGCAAAGCAAATAATGAACTAAGTCGTAATCAGATTTGATTCTCTCTTATTATAAAATATAATTACAGTTTACTACAATTATTAAGAATTTATTTGAATTATATATGCTTATTTCAACATATCATTTCCCCTTAAGAATTCTGTAACACATACCTGTATTTAAAACTACCTGTTAGAAATCAAAAGATCTACACTTTAGAGGAATGAAACCTTTTTATTTCCAGCTATTCACTTTTATTTCCACAAAAGAACGTAACACAAGAAAATAGCTTCTACAAGCACCATGCGGTCACAACTTTCTAGTCCTTCTTCTTCTTCTAGCAGCTGAACTGTAAACAAGGCACAATGTTGCCAGCTCCTATTCCTAACATCCTCCCACCTTGAGTCACGTAAGGGAACTAGTGACTCAACCATCCCATCATTAAAACTGTGGATTACAATACGTAAAAAGAGACAATCTTTTGGGAGGTTTCACAGCTCTTCCAGTTCTAGTAGTGATAATTTGAGATTCCTTTTCACCTTCACATTGATCAGTTTCACTTCTCGGTTCTCGTACCACCAGTCTTCTCTTAAGTACATTCTGTTCAACAGCTTCTTCTGACCTGATTTCCAAAGGGAAGATACGTTGAAGAGGTCTCACCATCATCCCCGCGCCGGTCTTTAGTCTCACCAGACGAACTTTTCCATCACGGCCAGGTATAAGTTCCACAACACGTGCTAGGGGCCATTCCAACCGCTTTGAGTTGTCGTTTCCCACTAGAACAACCTCTCCTACTTCTATCTTCTTACAATTTACTCTGGTTCTCCAATGTTGAACCAACTGTCCCAAATATTCCTTTCGAAACCTACTGCGTAAAATCTTCCGTATATCCTGAATGTATTTCAGTCTTCTTCGTAGACTCCCCGCTTCTATGACATCAATGTCAGGTACTCCAATTTCAGCATTCTGTTGTAGAAACATTAGAGGAGTTAAAGGCACAAAATCAGAACTTTCTTCCGAAACGTATGTCAAAGGACGGGAATTTATAACTGCTTCACAGTCGCAAAGAATTGTGTTAAATTCTTCATAAGTCAGGGAAGCTCTTCCAAGTACTCTTCTCAACAACTGTTTCATTAGTCTAATCAGACGTTCCCACCAGCCGCCCCACCAAGGTGATGTGGGAGGAATAAATTTCCATTTGATACGCTTCGTAGTGGTGTACGCTTCTATCTTCTCCCACTCGAGTTTTGAGTGAAGACGCACGTGCAAGCAGCTCCAGTGTGCACCGAAGCGTGAAATGGGTGTCTCGCTAAGTTTCTGGCGGGCCTCAATCGGTCTGTTCAATAATAGATACTGCGGAAAAGATCCTTCTTATGCAGAACGTACAGATCAAATCAAAACGACCAAAACTTACTATGTCTATGGTGTGGTGATTCTTCTAGTGCTTGTGATTGGTGGTGTCGAAAGAAATCCAGGTCCTGACTCCAGGTCTCAGAAAAACGATATTGCGGAGATTAAAGAAATTTTGCGTGGCTTGCATGATTCTCATAAATCGCTTGAGAAAGAAATACGTGAAGTGAAAGAATCTGTTTCTAAAGTGATTGAAAGGCTTGAAAGGTTCGAGAACAACATTGACAAATTATCGAGTGAAATAAATCAATTGCAGGCCTACTCAAGTCATTTGGAAGAAAGAATCGAAGATTTGGAAAATAGATCTCGAAGAGTGAACTTAGTGTTCTATGGCGTCGAGGAAAGTGCAAGTGAATCGTGGGACGAAACAGAAAATAAAGTGCGGAATGTGATTAAAGATAGATTAAAAATCGATTTGGCGGATGATGATATTCAAAGAAGTCACCGTGTAGGAAGAAAAGCCAGTGGTCAAAGTCGTCCTATAGTGTGCAAGTTCTTGCGAGATAAAACGAAGGAAGCAATTCTTAAATCTAGGAATAAATTAAGGGGCACCAAAATTTATATTAGTGAGGATTTCTCTTTTAAAGTTAGACAAGAACGCAAAGCCCTTCAAACGTATGTTAACGAAGCTAGACAACGAGGGTGTTATGCTTATTTGCAATTCCGGTATGCGTGCATCGATGGGAAGAAGTTTTCACTACAGGAAATGACAAATAGCGATAAAAATCTTTCCAACGTGCCAAACAACCCTTCTGCCGCCGAAGAGCCTGGGGCAGGTCTGGACGAAGATGTCAGTGTACAGAGAAGTACTCCCCCCTTCACTACCCCAGGGAGTAGCCGTACCAAGCAGATCCCATTGAAGCGGAACTCGAATTTCAATCGCTGAGAAACAGGTTTCCAGGAACTGCAACTAGTAAGTACAACACAGTTTTCTGCTAATGAAAATAAAAATAGATTTCTCGTGTCAAACAATGTGAGCTTGACAAGCACCGTGAAAAGTTCAAGGTCAGACTCAACTATGAAAACTGATGTATTAAATTGTGATATAACAGTACCATATAACCAGCATCGCACTATTAAACTTTCAGTGTATTACCAGAATGTTTGCGGTCTCAGAGGTTCAAAAAGTCAAGAGTTCTTTACAAGTATTGTATCGAATACATACGATATAGTAGTCATTAGTGAAAGTTCCCTAACTGCTAGTTACTCAGACTCTGAAATATTTGATGATCGATATTGTGTCTTCCGTCAGGACAGAAATTTTGAGCTGGTTAACAAGAGTAAAGAGGGTGGGGTAATAATAGCTGTTCTTAAAAAATATAATGTGTACTATGTAAGTTCCTGCGATACAAATCTAGAGTGTGTTCTTGTTAAATTAGTATTACATTCTTTAGATGTATTTGTCTGTGCCATTTATATTCCACCGGATTCAAATTTAAAAATTTACGAAGAGTTTTATCAATTTATCGAGAGTAATTGTCCACCAGGAAGCACAATTCTCTGCATCGGAGATTTTAATATTGCAGAAATTACAAATTCTTGTTTTGATCTTATGTCCACAACAACCAAGTGTAAAGATGTGTATAACTTTATGTCCTTATACAATTTATCATCATTCAACGACATGCAAAACACAAATGGCCGCACATTAGACCTAGTACTTTCTAATATCAAAGATGTAGTTGTTTCTAAAGAGTATCCACTTGTTCGAGAGGATAGACATCACCCAGCAATCCTAGTGTCTTTAACTCTTAATCATATTACTAAATTAAAGCAAGTTCCTAAAGTAACCGGTTTCAACTTTAAAAGGGCTGATTTCACAAAATTATATATAGAATTGTCAAACTTATCTTGGGATTGCCTTTCTCAAAATGATGATGTTAATTGTACTGTTTCAAAATTCTACGAAATGATTTATAACGTATTCAGCCGATGCGTCCCTGCTAAAAAGCACGTCAATGCCAGTTATCCGTGCTGGTTTACCTATGATATAATCAAGAAAATCAAACGGAAATCTTACCATCGTAAAAAGTGGAAAGAGGGGCTAAATAATATTTCATACCATCGTGAACAGTTCCTGAAACTACGAAAAGAAATTAAATCAGAAATTTCGAGAGCGTACAAGGCATTTATTTCACATTCTGAATTTACTGTAGAAAAAGACCCACGGCAATTCTGGTATTTTATTAAAAGTAAAACCAAACATCTTTCGTCAGATTCTCTAACATATAATGGTAACGAATTAAAACATAAGAAAGAGATTTCTGAGGCATTCGCGCATTATTTTCAGTCGGTATATAGTAGTGTACCCGCTAAATACGACACAGATTATCTAATAACAAATAATTCGGAATGTAGTATATTAGACACCTTTCATATAAAGGAAATAGAATTAGAAGAAATTGAGCAGGCTATTAAAGCGCTGAAACCCAAAACATCTTGTAGTATAGATGACATTCCACCGTATGTGGTGAAGGGCTGTTTAGATATATTCAAGCATCCACTCCACATTATCTTTAATATGTCCATTAAAACGAATATATTTCCGAGTAAATGGAAAGAAGGTCTCATTTGCCCTATTCCTAAATCTGGAAACAGGAATGAGATAGAGAACTTCAGACCCGTAGCCATCCTATCTCCCTTTGCAAAAGTTCTTGAAACAATATTATACAACAGAATTTTAAACCATGTTAAGCCTGTCATATCTGAACATCAACACGGATTTTTAAGGAATAAATCCACAACAACCAATCTAGCAATAATAACGGATTACATAGCAAGAGAGTTAGACAAAGGCGGTCAAGTGGACGTCATTTATACGGATTTCAGTAAGGCTTTCGACAGAGTTGACCATGACGTGCTACTACAGAAATTGGTATCTTTCAATTTTTCTAAACGAGCAATAGAGTACTTCGCTTCCTACTTGTGCGATCGAGAGCAAGCTGTCTCTTACAAGGGATATATTACCATGAAATTTACCATATTATCAGGTGTTCCTCAAGGATCCCATTTAGGTCCGCTATTATTTCTTCTTGTAATTAATGATATCTCAACCTATGTTAAAAACTCTCACTTTCTGTTGTTTGCCGATGATCTCAAATTATATTTTAAAATAAGCACAATAGATGACTGCACACAACTCGAGCAGGATTTACAGGGTGTTGGGCAATGGTGTGCCAAAAACAAACTTTCATTGAATATCTCTAAATGCAAGTCTTTATCGTTCTCAAGGAAAGAAAATCCCATCAATCATCTGTATATAATTAATGGCATATCTCTGTGTAAACCAAATTCAGTTAAAGATTTAGGAGTAATTTTTGATTCAAAATTGACCTTCTCTCATCACATTGATGCAATCTCTAACGCTGCATTCAGAAACCTCGGTTTTATCTATAGAATGGGTAACGAGTTTAGAAACGAGTCAACATTCATTAAACTTTATAATTTGTACGTAAGGTCCCGATTAGAATATGCGTGCGTTATTTGGACACCGAATGTAAATAAATACTTACAAGCGATAGAAAACATACAATTTAAATTTCTAAAAATGCTTACGTACAAGAAAACAGCTTTCTATCCCAAACAGATTCCCTACGTGGACTTAGTAAGGAGTTTGAATTTCCTAACGTTGACGAATCGACGAAAGATGTTTGATTTACTATTTTTATATAAAGTATTAAATAATAAAATTGACTGTCCAGAGCTACTCACGAAAATATATCTGAGCGTTCCAACAGGCAGAACAAGACCAGGGAATACTGGTATATTTTTCTGTGAAAGGGCACGAACAAATATTCTCAATAAATCTCCGCTGTGGAGAATGTGTGACTCCTACAATGAATTAAGTCATAAAACTGATGTATTAGATATATTCAGTATGTCAGAATATGTATTTAGAAACAGGATTATTACCGAGTACCTGACACTCGAAGTGCATTGATTAATTGTACGGGTAAAAGTATATATGTATATGTATGTATTATACGACACTATAATTAGGCATTAAGCCTGTTGTGTTGTCTTCTAAATAAATAAAATAAATAAATAAATAAATAAATAAAATTGGTACCATTATCACAGTAGATTACTGATGGACGTCCTCTTCTAGCGACGAATCTCCGCAACGCTTGAAGGAAATCGGCCGTTGACAATCCAGATACTAATTCTAGATGTACCGCTCTATACACTGCACATGTGAAGATACAAATCCATGCTTTCTTGCCATCTCTTAGTATTACTGGACCCGCCATATCCAATCCTGTGACTTCAAAGATTGCTGATTCCTTAACTCTATCTTCTGGTAAGGCCACGGGACAGGTCTCCATCTTCTTGGCGTTGTATCTTCTACAGACGACACACCTTCTAACAACGGATCGAACGCCTTGCCTTCCTCTTATAATCCAGTACCTTTCTCTGAGAAGACTCATCAGACCCTGCACTCCAACGTGACAAGATTCTACATGTTTGTCATGAATCAACCGCTTGACCACAGGATGTGTGTTTGGTAATACAGCAGGATACCGAAACACTTCTGAATCTGAAAGCTCTACAATTCTCGTCTTCAGCCTAATGATCTGATCTTTGTCTTCAAATGGGCATAGTGACTTCAACTTTTGGTCTTCTACACCGTCGAATGACTCTTTCTGAATGAGTTTAAGGACTGTTTTCTCAGCAGCTGTCACTTCTTCTACCGATAATTCTCCTTGTCTCCTCTTCCTTCCATTACGACAATTGAAGATGAATCTCTTGATCCAACCAACCATGCGGATTATCTGTTCATATTTTGAAAAACGGCGGTAGTACCAATCACGGTTTTCTTCTTTGGCATTAATCATTACAGATACAATGTTTTTTCTTCTTTCTTCTGAGATTATTTCTTCTTGATAAGTGTACTTCTGCTCCGGCCACTCTTCTATTGGTCGTCTTAACCAGTCTGGACCCTCCCACCATTTTGACGCAACTAACTGTTCAGGTGAACATCCTCGTGAGGACAGATCAGCTGGATTCATGGTTCCTGGAACAAATCTCCAACACTCGTTGCCTGAATTGCTTAATCTTCTTATTTCTTGTATTCGATTCCACACAAAGGTATTCCATGGCATATCCCGCTTAATCCATGCTAAAACGGTGGTAGAATCTGTCCAGAAATAAATTGGTACATCTTCAACATCCAATGTTTCTCTCACTGTAGTAGCTAACCTTGCGCCAATTGTAGCTGCCAGTAATTCCAGTCGAGGAATGGTTAACTTCTTCATCGGAGCAACCCTGCATTTCGCCTGTATCAATTGCACCTTCACTTGTCCTTTTTCTTCAGTTCTGAGAAAGACAGCCGTAGCATACGATCTCTCACTAGCATCGCAGAATGCATGTAGGCTCCAATTCTTACAATCTCCAGCAGCCCATCTTGGAAGAACAAGTCTCTTTAAATGAGGCAACTCTTTGATCCATTGTAGGAATTTCTTCTCAACTTCCTTTGGTACCGCTTCGTCCCAATTTACTTTCGATGACCATACTTGTTGTAAAAGAATTTTCGGGCTTAGCGTTACTGGACACGTGACACCAATAGGATCAAATATTCTGTTAGCAAATGACAAAATTATTCTCTTCGTGACAACCGCAGGTTTTGTATCCTCAAAACATTCTGGTCGTAATTCCAACACATCTGAAACAGTTTCCCATTGTAGGCCAAGTACAGGAACTCTATTCTCTTCTAGTGTGTTTTCTAAAGAGGTATGCTCCCACCCTCGAAGTTCGAATTTTGCTTCCGCCATTAAGTTCGTGGCTTCTTCTCTAAACTGACGAAGCTCATCTTCATTTTTGACACTAGTGACACAATTATCTACATAAAAACTATTCAATAACTTCAAAATGACTTCCTTAGCATAACTATTCTGACCCTCATTACACTTTTGTAGTGCTCGCCTAAGATGATGCTCTATTACGGCTCCCAACAGGAAAGGACTGCAACTCACGCCAAACACTACTCTTTTGTGACGATATATTTTTATACCACCTTCTCCATTTATCCAAAGAAATCGTAAATAGTCTCGGTCACTCTTACACAGGGAAATTTGTAGAAACGCCTTCTTAATGTCAGACACAACTCCCAACTTGTTCAATCCAAAACGTGTCAGAATCGCTGGAATAATTTCTATCAAATTGATTCCTTTCTCTAAACACTGATTTAAAGATGGATGATTTTTCTCTCTCGCTGAGGCATCGAATACTGGACGGATCTTCGTCGTACTACTAGTCATCTTAACAACATGACGATGAGGTAAGTAGTAGCCTTTCTTCTCTATCTCTTCCGCAGGAACTTCCTCTACGATGTCTTCATCTTCCCACTCTTTCAGAACCTTCTCGTACATTTCGTAGTAGTTTTCAGCCTTCAATCTAGCAACTACATTCTTCAGTTTTCTTTTACAGGTATCTATGTTGTTGGGGAGAGGTGGATGTTCCATTAGCCAAGGCATTTTTACTTCATACCTCCCGTCAGCATTAATGGTCGTTGTCTGGTTAAAATATTCCATTACTTTCTGTTGCGCCTCCATTTTCGTTTTCTTTTCCGCTGGATCGGTTATGCCTAAAACATCCAATTTCCACAAGTCTGAAACAGGTGTTGATTTGCAAAACATCGTTGTGACTTGCATTGTAGAAAACCTAACAGAATCCTTCCTTTTTATTTTTCCCATTAAAATCCAGCCGAGCAATGTCTCCATAGCAATCAGGCCAACTTTCAAAGCAATTCTCTTACCTGTGAAAAGTTTACCGGCAAGGTCCGCTCCTATTAAAATTGCGATTGGGCCAGGTTGATTATTGGATATTTCTATACCCATTTCCCGTAACTCTGATAACCAAGGACCATCTATGATTGATGCAACACTATTACAAATAACATCCTGATTCAGTGCTTCAAAATTACATGCATAATCACCATTGAGGTTGGTTAGCCTAACTCGAAAACAGTCATGTTCACATGGTTCTGAAAATACACCTCCAAAAAGAGCGTGCGCTACAGTTTCTTTTCGTAATACTTCATAGTTCATTTCCTGCGCTAAGCTAGTACAGATATAAGATCGCTGTGAACCAGTGTCTATAATCGCCCTGACGTTCTTTTCTGAATTCCGCCCTCTCACTTTTACTACCAATGTTTGTAAAAATGTTTCGGAATGTTCATTGTTTGTCAGTGTGTTTTCGATAACATGCTTCACATGAGTCTGTTTATCACCGTTACTTGACGCATTCTTAGATTTATTTCTGCCACTACACATAACACTAACGTGACGCCCCTTGCATGCACTACAAGTCAACTTAGCATAACATTTTGAACTCTTGTGCGAATTCTTAAGGCACCGAAAACAGCATCCCTTTCCCTTCAAAATGTTTATTTTTTCCTCGTATGTCCAATTACAGGCTTTTACACAGTTTTCACTTGCGTGCGATTTATCACAAAAAATGCACTTTGCACTATTTTTACAATTAACTAATTCAGCGGCAGTTGGTACAAAATCGGAACGATTACTGCGTTCTTTCTTTTTCTTTCCCACATTACTGGTGTCTTGTATATCAAACCCGGACACAGCAAGAGCTATTCTTTCTTCATTTTCTACTTCTTTCCGCAAAAATGACATAAAGTCTTCCAAACGTTTTTCTAAAGTTGCGTCTGCACTGTTTGTACTGTCCCTCTGCCACGTACGCAATAGTTCAGCAGGTAAGCATGACTCCACAAGGGGATACAGCATGGCAGCACATTTATCTGTTGTGACACCTAAAGTACTTAAAGCGCGAAGTTGAGATTCCAACTTGTCATACAGGTCTATCAATTTTAGATTACCATTGTTACTTAGATTATGAAACACTAGCTTTAAAAGTTCACGAACATATACATCTACTAACATATCGTCACGTCCAAAACGCGCTTTCAAACCCTGAATAACCTTCGGGTAGTTATCTTCACACAGGGGAAAACTTTCTACGAACTGACGTGCACGTGTGTTCGGTACAATAGCTTGAATGAGATATTGAAATTTGTCTACATTAGGAATCCGTTTATCTTCGTCTATGCGCACAAACTGTGACCAAAACGGAAGCCAGTTTTTCAAATTACCATCAAATTTCTTAATTTCCACTTCTGGAAGTTTAAAGTTTCTTTCACTACTCGTGCTACCACTACTCTCGTTCGTTTTACACGCATGCAACGCAGCCTCAACCTTGTTTTTAATTTGGTAGAATTTTTAAGAATACTTATCTGCTTGCTCCGTTTCTTCTAGTAGTTCTTTCTCGCTCCAATTATCTTCTATTGCTGCTGTCATTATCTTCTCATCTATCTCCTTCATTTTCATGTATTTCTCTTCTAACACTTGAAATGTACCACTAATATCACTTTCGTTTTTAAATTCTGCGCTACACAGTTCCGAACAGTTCGTATGCAACCTAGTGAATGCTGCTCTCAAGATTTTACGCTGTTTTTTCATTTCCTCCATGGTCTATTGTGTCCTGTTACAGTCGCCAGATGTTAGAAATCAAAAGATCTACACTTTAGAGGAATGAAACCTTTTTATTTCCAGCTATTCACTTTTATTTCCACAAAAGAACGTAACACAAGAAAATAGCTTCTACAAGCACCATGCGGTCACAACTTTCTAGTCCTTCTTCTTCTTCTAGCAGCTGAACTGTAAACAAGGCACAATGTTGCCAGCTCCTATTCCCAACACTACCAGTTGCACAATTGGTGTACGAAGAAACATAGTAGCACTAATCAGTTGTTACCACTACTGCACATTTATGTTCTCATTTTTTAAATATTATCAAATGAATAGCCGATTGCCAGAGCAGATGCATGGAAAAGAAAAGAACCGCCTGTTAAGGGGTTTTAATTACTTGAGCTACTCCCCCATTGTGTAAATTTAATTTTAATTAATAGTGAAAAGTTTACGAACTAGTTTTTCGCTTATATGTGAAATATCATTATAATTCCAATTGGAGCATTAAAGTCCAAACCATTTACGTTGTTGGTACTATTTTTAATTTATTCAAGCCATAGTGACACATACATGTAGAGTAAATACATTAACATTTACGACAACGCACACTTACTGAACTAGATTGAATAGGCGCTCACTCCAGTGAGAACCAGCAAAACCGCCTCTCCAAAAGAACAACTGACTAAACCAACCACAAGATCATGAAGCAAGAGAGTGATTCGCGAGTGAGCGACGTACGTACAAGATTCACGTTCCTCAAACATTGGCACAACCAAAGAAACGTGGCTCCCAGAGAATAGTGATTCCAAAACAATCACGACTCCTGAAGAGTTACCACTCTTGAAGAACTACGACTCCCGACGATTCACGACTCTTGAACAACGACTCCTAGAGAATAACGACTCTTAAAGCGTAACAACTCCCGGAGAATTACGACTCCCAAAGAGTCGTCGCTCATTTCTAGTGAGCTATGACTCACTCACTCATCCAAAAGAGTCGGTCAGAAGAGTCGGCTCACTCGCAAATGACACATCACTAGCTAATGGTAGTCTTTGAAAAGACCGTCATCCTCTCTATGGATCTACCACTGAGCAGATTGAGATTTATTGAAGTTTTTCCAAAATTCGTACAACGTACTTGCTTAAGTCTTTTTTACACCACATATTTCAAAACTATGAAGCTTGCAATAAAAATATAAAGTAAAGGGCGTCCTCTGTGCGTTGTCCGTCTTACTGGATATTAGTACTACATATGTTAGTGCTTCAGGATGTGTTAAACTGTTTATGTAATGCAATAACTCTTAAACTGTTTAAACTATTTATATGATTTTCGTATAATGAAATACGAATGTGATGACTGTGCTGAAGAAGGTTCCAGTAGGAGATTTTACTCAGCTATTACATTTTCAGCAAGAAAATACAAAGGATGTCAAGAACACTGAAAAGAGAACATATTTAAAATAAAGCACTTAAAAATACAAAATACAAAATAATAATAAAAGTAATGACGATGTGCTAGATAAAATAGCATGGAAGTAAGTATTGATTTAGTTAGTTGTGCTGGTAAGTCTGAAATAAGAAGTAATTTTTGAATTGACTATTAAACATGGTTATCAAGGATAACATTCGAACAGTGGCGGCTCGTGAGTATATGATATGGTAGTGTCAAAACGTACACAATAAATAAGCGCATATCCGTAAAAAAAAAAATACATGTAAAGGCACGAATAACATTATTTTATTACAGTCACATTAGAACGAAGTTGTTTGTGCCTACAGTAAACTTATTATAAACATAAAGCAGATTTTGTCCAGCTTGCGACCCCCCCCCCAAACAATACACGGGAAACAAAATAAAGGATTGGCTACATTACAACCACAAATTCGAACTGTTTTTCAAATATATGTTCATGTTAAATTGATGCAATCTTTCCTTATTACGGATCACTTGCTTAACACACAATTTTAAATTAGGCATTTGCTTTACTAAATTTCCTGCTTCCAGTTAGATTGTCGTCATACGATAGGAATGAAACCGGATATTTCACTAAATTACTTACCGCATTCATCGTAATGTACCGTATTGTTCTAGTTTCACGGAAAATACTTACAAATATAGAGAAAGAAGAAAACAGCACTACACTTAAATACTAAGCATCAAAATTTTGCAAAAATATATAATTGACAAGTTACATACACACACCACATTCAACACCACAAACACTCAGGCGCACAATGTGATTATGTTTCAATCAGGGGGGAGGGAATCATACCTGGGTTACAACACAATAACGAAATAAATTCCAAATCAATTTTTGGGAGGGTCAAACCTAATTGGTACATATTGATATGTAATAAGTAACTAGTTTGGAAACACTGCAATAGGAACAAGTGAATCGGGAGTCACATGTTAGAATTCCAGGCGACTTAACTCCAAACCAAAGACCCCTTTCCTAGAGCATCAAAACATAAGACGAAACAAATCTCCCGCTTCGAGCCACGTTCGATCGTGGCACAAAACGCTAGTTATTTCTCCGTACTTTCCTCCTGCTCGCCAACTAACGAGCATGCGCACAAACCATTTTTGGAACAGTCGGGAGAGCACGAGATAACTTGGCACGAACAGCGTAGAGATAGGCCTACTGCTAGCGTGCGAGTAATTCTGAGCGCTTTCAATCACTGAGCGCGACTCAAACCAGCTTCTCTTGAGCAATGATGACGTTGCAAGTAAAGTATTGTGCATAAAATTAAAAAGTTTGTTATTTAGTAAGATGCAAATATTATTTCTATTATCTTTTGTATTATTTGTGGTAGTGCCACGGCACATTGGCTCCCCTTCAGCGGCCGCCGCTGCATTCGAATATCTTCTGCAAGATCATTCCACAATTTCATGCCTGTAACAACGAATGAATTTGACACTGCAGTAATTTCATGCCTAGACATAGAAAGTAGTGATGTTTCGTTACCCCTGGTGTTGCGTGTTGATGAGATTCGTGCGGGTATTGAAAACGTGACATTATCTACTTTTTTTTTTTTTTACTTAATAATATCTTAAATAAAGTAGTAAGTATGTAAGATGTATATGTTACTTTCAACTTCATCCACTTCAGCTTTAAATTATCAGAATATTTAAAGTTAAGTATATAACGGACCCAGGTATTTTGATTCTTTGTGGTCTATGCTGGAAAGTATTGTGTCGCACTGTTACCATTTACCTTCATTATTTAACTGTCTCTTTCTCTGGCTCCGACTATGTCCTTTATGCAACGTATATTATGAAGGACAGGACTTACTATTAACATTGGCTCCGATCCACATAAGTGGCTTCATTCCGTTGCATTTAACAAGTATGACGACCATTGTGTAACATCAATCCTTACAATAAAGACCGTTCCTTACTACACTATTGAAAACAACACGTTCCCGATATTTGGATTGCTCCCCAGATAGCTTCATTGCAAGACTACTCCAATTATTTTGACTCATCTGTCTCCTTGACCTTAAAGAGAAAACATACCACAACAACGTGGAAAGTTAAACAGGCGATTGAAATTTTATTTCATTTCAAAGAATCATTCATGATTTTCACGTCTGTTTCTATTAAGTTAAATCCTTAACATGAATATTTATGTATAGACGTTCCTTGTAGCAATACCATTTATGAGGAGCACAGGGAATCAGTAGGGGAGCAACACTTGATTTTATGCTAGGAAAGAGTACAACGGACAAAATTATAGTAAGATAAACTAAGAAAAAGTGTCAGGTACAACAGAAAGGATTACATGCGGTCTTTATTAATTTGGAAAAGGCGTACGACAGAGTACCGCTTCAGGAAGTATAGTTATGTCTGAGGAAGAAAAGAATGCCAGAGAAATACATAAGGATAATGCAAGATATGTATACCAGGGCTACAACGCAAGTAAGAACTAATGTGGAACTAACACGCAAAATCTCTCTTAGAGTTGGAATATATCAGGACTCAGCTTTACGCATGTACCGTCCCTCTTCAATGTGGTCACCTATGTTAAACTCAAAAAATGAAGGATGAAGCCCCCTGGTGTATGATGTTTACCCTCGATATTGTACTGCGCAATACAAATAGCGAAGAAGTTGAAAGGAAAACAGAGAGTTGGGGAAAGTCTTTGGAAGATAGAGGCTTAAAATTAGTAAAACTAACTAATTCTATGGCCTATGGAACCCGGAGATTCAATGCCGAGTTCACATAAGCTCTCACTGACTTCTATCCTTAGCCAACTGGATCCAGTTGCTGCTTTGTATTCCTATTTCTGCTAGATCTACAATGGAAGTGGATGGGAAGAGAAATAGAGAGAGGGTTACCAAGAGTGAAATGAATGAATATGGTTAAGAATGACTTCAGGAGGAAACTTCTAAAATGGGATGAATTCGAGGATACGGCTTTATGCAGAAGACTAATCAGAAACATTCGCTTTACATAAGTGGGAAAAGAGAAGAGAAGAAAGCGTGATTTAGTAATAGAGCGCTCATATCTGGTGCGAAGAATCCATGGTTCGATCCCAGGAAATGTCTATTTTCTCTGGATCCTTTCATAATCATTCATTTTTATTAATAATCCGTCTCCTTTAGAATACAGGGTACAACTGTTGGATGTAAAACTGAAAGATTTAATTTTTCTATTTAGAACTGAATAGATATTTTTTATCTCACGAGTTTTGTATGTTAAAAAGAATTTTCTGTATTATCTTGTTTATAAAAGTAAATATATATTTTTTCATTTTAAAACTC
The DNA here is from genome assembly GCF_964235325.1 of Thermobia domestica. Classification (NCBI taxonomy): domain Eukaryota; kingdom Metazoa; phylum Arthropoda; class Insecta; order Zygentoma; family Lepismatidae; genus Thermobia; species Thermobia domestica. The sequence continues at coordinate 251,099,937 of NC_137458.1, read as the reverse complement.
TTTTATTATTTTTAATTTTATTGATGATGAACAAATTTAATTTAAACCAGTAGTAAAAAACACCCCAATCAACACGTGTTTGCATAGCGTCGACGTTCTTGAAAGCAATTAACTGCGTTATGCAAGATATTTCAGCGTGTCAATTATGATCTGTCTTCGCACTTTACTATTGTCTGACAGATGTCAGGTTCAGATTTAATCCAAACCGTCACCACTATCTAGAGAACGATCAAGCAAGATTTATATTATTGATCATTTGTGTTAATTAGTTTTTACCAGTTTGTTAGACTCTGAAGATTGTATTTCCTAATACGAATTACTGAAATTGTTCTCAGCGGATCTATTAAAATTCTTGCTTCTTCTTTAAGGCGAAAAGCTAGTTATAAAGAGCTCTCTTCACGCTTTTTCTTTTAAACTCATCATAGTGTAATGATAGTATCTACAGTAATAGACGTATACTTTGTTGCCAAATTGTAATTAGCTGCAGTGATGCCAAGTTAGTTGTTTTCCAACTAAATCTGGTTCTTTTAGAAGGTAATTTAGTTGTAAAAATAGTTGTCTAGTTGCTAAGTTGTTAAAAAAAATCCCATCTAGTTGAGTTCTAGTTCTTTTTATGTTAACAAATTATGTAATTACTTCTGTCTATATTTCCCTTGAGAGAATTATTTTGTATTAGTAACAGACATTTTAACAAATTAAAATTCTCGTCTGCCTAGTTTTTCCGTTTTGGAATTGGCTTATCTTAGAAGTATGATACCTAGATCTTGTTACTGAAGGGTGTTGGCTAAGGGGGAGGAACACAAAAAAGAGATTGTATCTCCGATTTTAGTCATCTTCAGCGTTGCTAGATATACTGTTTCTTGCAGATCTGCATTCTTTTTTTAAAATCTATATCTCTACTGCAGGTAAACAAAAGATGAACCTCCTGCCTTTCTTATTTCGAGAAAAGAGAAAAATATTTATTGATTGAGAATGAATTTCCGTGTTCACCTTTTAAAAAAGCTAGTATTATTTTTTCTCCTGTTTGAATAAATTAATAGAAATCGGGGTTTTCCCTTCATCAGGATTTCCCCTTTTGCATTGGGCTTTTACACTTTGCATGGCTGAGTAATTTCGTAGGAATCCGTCTCTGCTCATTTGGGTGGAGTGGGCTGCAGTGCCGCAAATTTGTCTTCAACATGTGGGGGGGGGGACGGTTAAGACCGTTCCCATAATCTTTTTCTTTTTTAAGCGACATTCAACATATTTATGAAGTTGAAGAACAATGCTGTGGAGGATCAGGAAAGCAGAGTTGTCTTCAACATTGAGAGGCGGGTAGATTTGAAGCTTATTCTAGGGAGACATCAATTTCATCACTTTCTTTGGCAATCAGACATAAATCATCACATTTCTCTCCAAAAGATACATTTTAAATCAGATTATTAGTGGGACAGTCTCCTCAGATTCAATTTTCGAGGGTACATGTCTCTCTCATTACCCCGAAATTTGCACCAGTTGTAAGGTGGAAGATTGAATCACTGTGTAAGAGTTGCTTTGCAAGTTTGTGTATTTAAAGTTAAGGTATTTTGTATTTAGGTAAGATAAAAATGTTTTACGAAATTTTCTTGTTCTTTTGATGCTGTTTTTAGTTGTTTTTCACCCAAAATTTGGTTGGAAAAATAAATTCCTGTTGGCAACACTGATTTGCCGTAGGATGATGATTATGACTAAATATCTTTGGTAAGTTATTAAAACAAACTGTTTAAATAGTCATCATACTTTCCATATCCATTTAAAATATCATAACACAAGTCAACAAATACAGCTGATGTCTCAAGAAATCACGCAACAACTGACGCAGCGAATTGATTCTAAGTTAGACTTAATGAACGAACAGTTTAATGCAAAATTCGAAGTAACTGACCAAAATGTAGGACGAATATCACATGAAGTTACCGGAATACAAAACACAGTAGAGGTACTTGAAAACGTTGTAACGGAACATTCGAATAAGATTAAAACCTTACAGAAGGAGGTTAATCTTTTACAAGAAGTGTGTCGTCGTTCTAAATTTACCGAATCCGAGAACACTCAAGAAATTCCTTCACCCAGTGTACAACAGTCTTCAAATATAACCGAAAATGTAAACGATGATTTAGAATCATCTGGCTACAGTGAATACAGTTCAGATAAGGAAGGAATACACAATGGTGTACCTCATCATCGGAAGGTAGTGTTTACAGGCGTTCGTACCCCGAAACACAAGAAAAGGGGTAAATCTCTACGTTTTAGTGAGATTAGATCTCTTTCAAAATTTAGTGGGCTATCCGAAGACATATCAGCGAGCGCATTTCTGAAAAAAATCGAGGACGAATGTAATTTAATGGGAGTCGAGGAATCTCAATTTTTAAAAATTTGCCTCATGTGTTATTGCCTCCATGTCTTACTTGGTTTAAGAGTATCAGAGGTAGTTTACGTAAGTATTGTGATTTTAGAAATGCATTGTTGTCAAATTATGAGAACGATTTTGTTCTAGCCAACCGGGATGCGTTAATCCGATCAAGGCATTATAATCCGAGGATTCATAAAAGTATTACTGATTTTGTGGTGGCTACATATAACGAATTAAAATCTATCAATCCGTTCCATCCCGAAGCTCGTATCATTGCTTCTATCCGCATACCTTTGCCTTTCCGCTTGCAGCAATCGTTGATGACAGCACAATGTGTTAATTTCAACCATCTCCTTATGATCGTACAAAACTTCGAAAGTCAATCTTCGATGCAGAATAATAATAGATGGCCGGACAAGCAAAACAATCCGACTCGCACTCATGTTAATTATGCAACAATCCATAGCGTAAATATCCAACACAATAATCGCCAATTTAATGATAGGGTTATTAATCAATGTGGTATTGGTGATCAGGCAACACCTAATTGTAGAAACAGTCCTAGAAACTTTAGGAGTAACCAACGAAAATTCAATAGAAATTATAGAAATGGCAATCAACGTGCTTTTACTTTTACGCAAAATCAACATCCATATAAGAGAAATAATAATTATCGTCCTCTTGCGCAAAATCGTGGTACGTTCTCGAGAAGTGCGTTCATAGATGGCAGGAATTCCGTGAATAGAAATCAAAATATGGTAACATCCCATGAAAGACAAGACAGTACACAAGAGTGTGGGATACAATGCGACTTAATGGAAAATATTGGTAACCGTAATTTAAACTAGCTATGGCTGGCGTGGAGGTGCTCAAAACCACGTCAGCGCTAAATATACCAAAATCTTACTCTGAATATGAAACTAACCTTAAAACATTCGATGCAAATGTTAATACTAATTATCAATTCCCATTTTTAATTGTTTCTGGAAATATAATGATGAATTAGATTAAATAGATACTCCAAAAGAAGATTTTGTTTTTCTGAAAACATTTTCTACTGCTAGAATAAGCTTAAAGTTAATGGTATTTCTCTCCAAGCTTTAATTGATACTGGAGCTACAGTATCCCTGTTATCTTATTCATTTTGGTGCGAAATGGTGAAAGAATATTCTAATCCTAGGTTACAAAAGGTAAATAATCTGGTACTAGTTGATTATACGGGGAAACATAAGAAAAAATAATGGGCAAGACACAAATCGAAATTGAGATACAAGATTTAAAAATCGTTATTTCCATACTCGTTGTAAATGAATTAAATGGAAAAGTGCTAATTGGGCTCGATTTCCTGACACAATTAAGAACTATTTTGAATTTTGAAGACAAAACGTTTACGGTACATACTCCCGACGATGTAGTCATTCAAAAATTGATTCCTGCTAAAGATGATGTTACATGTCAATGTCAGCCATTTGTGGATGATAATTTAGATATTAATGTTAATACTTTAGAGGAAATTAACGTTACAAAATTAGCAAAAGAATGTTCTGTGATAGAAAAGGATGAGGATCTCTCTTTTTACAAAAGTGTAGATAATATATTAAATTCTTTAAATTCAGTTGATAAGAAATTAGTATCTATATTTAAAGACATTATTTATAAACATAGAAGGGCTTTTTCTTCTAAACCCGGATGCTGTAAAGATTTTGTATATACCATCGAAGTGGATTGTAATGATCCTATTGTAACTAAACCATATATTATACCCTATCGCTTCAGAGAAAACGTTCGCAAACAAATAGCAGATATGTTGATTCAAGGGATAATACGTCCTTCCCAAAGTGTACATCTAAATCCTCTTCATGTAGTACCCAAGAAGGACGGTAAACTAAGAATAGTTATGGATCTCAGAAAGCTAAACACTCACATTAAATTACAACAAGTGCGGTATCCCCCGATAGATGAAATCCTTGGTTCATTACTAGGCAATATAATATTTGGAAATTTAGATTTGGTCTCAGCTTATAATCAAATAGAATTAGATGAGAATTCGAAACCTTTCACCGCCTTTTTATTTGAAGGACAATTATATGAATATAATCGTGTGGTTTTTGGATTGATAAATGGTAGTGATGCTCTAGCCTCTTGTTTAAATTATGTGTTGAAACAGGATTTGCGTAACAATGTAATTTATTATGCAGATGATATTTTGATCATGGGTAAAACACCGGAAGATTATTTGCGAAATTTCGATATCGTTCTTGAACGATTGGAGAATTCTGGTTTGACTGTAAATATTGAAAAATCCAGATTTTTCAAAGATTCCATTGAATTCCTCGGATACAATATCGATGCCAGAGGAATGTGTTATACCGATTCTAAAGTACAAGCCATTAGCGATTTACCAGCTCCTACTAATTTAAAAGAAACGCGACAAGTTCTTGGCTTTTTTAATTGGTTTAGACGTTCTATACCCAAATTTGCAGAAATTGCCAATCCTTTATTTTTAATAACGAAGAAAGGAGTTGTATGGAAATGGTTGTTATGAAGACAAATAGTTGACGGAACGAAGATATATTTGTTCGACAAATATTTTGTGATGTGTAGTCATCTTTCAGAATAAAAGAAGTGTAAGCTGTTAATAGCCATATACAGTGCTGGAAATTGGTATAAAGGCAGAGGGACATTTGATAATAGGAGAAGGCAAGAATGTCGAGGATGGCTAAAGATGATATTTTTACAAAGTAACATTGTAAACTGTACAAAATCAAAGGCATGTCGTTTGCTAATACGTCACCGACACGCGTAGTTTACTCAGAAATAGAAATTAAACCATTTTCAGGTGGAAATTATTATAAAGGCACCCATTGTCTTTGGCAAAAAATAAAAATACAGTGTACGGTACAGAAAGGAAAATAGATGTTCAGTACTTGATTGACCCTCCTTTCTTCTGAATGAGTTGGAATATACGCTTCGGCATTGTGTTTATGAGATATGTTTGTTGTTGCAATGGAATCGCTGACCACTCTTCTCGTATCGCGTTTTTCAACTCAGCAACCGTCCCAAATTGCCGACCATTGCGATAAACATTGCGTGCAAGGATTTCCTTGAGGTTTTCTATCGGGTTAAGATCCGGGCTTCTCGCTGGCCACTCCATAACTTTGATGCCCTTACCTCCAAACCACAGTCAGATTGCTGCTGCCCTGTGGATAACAGCGTTGTCCTGCTGGAAAATCAGGTTCTGATCGTCCAATTCCTCATACATCAGCAGCAATTCGATTTCTAACATCTCTATGTACGTAGATGAATTCATTTTGATGTTGAGCCATGCAATGGCGGATGTACCTTTAACACAAAACGCTGCCCAATTCATAACACTTCCTCCACCAAAATTTCTGCTCATTTGCACTTGCTCCTTTTTCCTAAGGTCATGCCAATCGTATTGAAAACCATCCGGACTATCTACATTGAACTTCTTCTCATCACTAAACACAACGTGATTCCATTCGGATGTCCACGATATATGTGTGTCCGCAAACTTGAGTCGCGCCTGCTTGTGCGTCGCACTAAGGTGTGGTTTACACTTCAGTTTCTTGAATATAAGATGTGGATATTGTTTCAAAATTTGACGCACTCTTCTGGATGTGACAGGTAAGTTTCAAGCAGGAACAATTTGGGAAGATGATATACTTCCAGCCTTTGCCTTGCGCACAATTAATCGTTTCGCAGCCTCCGAAAATTTTCTTGTTCTACCATACTTCCCGTTCTTTCCGTATTGTGCATCCAATCGAACGTAATTATTAATTACATAACTAGAACGATTTAGCTGTTTTGCAATTTGCCGATTTGACAGGCCCATGTCCTTGTACACACAGACACGTGCTTGTTCCCCACTCGACAACAATTTTCCACGGGGCATGGCCCACACAAGCTCACAGACGTTCGCACCCGCACTTCCCTTATCGCACTGTGTCAGCTGATTCTGAAAGTGGCAACAGAAGTAATGCTGAACGTGTAGAGGGCGCCAAACAACAAGTAACCGTGGGTGCCTTTATACCAATTTCCACCCGACAATCGTATCATTTCGCTTTTTGTGTAAACTATGCGTGCCAGTGACGTATTAGCAAACGATATGCTTTTGGTTTTGTACAGTCTACAATGCTACTTTGTAAATATATCATCTTTATCCATCTTAGGCATTCTTGCCTTCTCCTATTATCAAATGTCCTTCTGCCTTTATACCAATTTCCGGCACTGTAATAGTCTTTGCTGCAAATATTTTTTAATAATATAGATTTGTATTATATTATCATCATATAATGGGACTCTGTAAAAGTCTTGAAGAATAGTAAAGACAGGGTTCAATTTTAATATCAAGGGACTTATGAACATAAATTATACTTATTTGGGTAGTGGAAGAAAAATTGTGCGCAAGACTAATATGGCCAATGTACATAATGATGGTAGGTCAACGACTGATAATACAGAAGAAGCCGTGTCACAAATGGTAAATACTAACCAAATCTTGAATATGTTTATGCAATTGAAGCAACAACTTACCACGACAGTCGAAGAAATAAAACTTAACACAAGTCAACAAGTCGAAGAAATGAAACTTAACACAAATCAACAACTTACAACGACAGTCGAAGAAATAAAACTTAACACAAGTCAACAAATACCGCTGATGTCTCAAGAAATCACGCAACAACTGACTTAGCGGATTGACTCTAAGTTAGACTTAATGAACGAACAGTTTAATGCAAAATTCGAAGTAACTGACCAAAATGTAGGACGACTATCCCATGAAGTTACCGGAATACAAAATACAGTAGAGATACTTGAAAACGTTGTAACGGAACATTCGAATAAGATTAAAACCTTACAGAAGGAGGTCAATCTTTTACAAGAAGTGTGTCATTCTAAATTTACCGAATCAGAGAACATTCAAATTCCATCACCCAGTGTACAACAGTCTTCAAATATACCCGAGAATGTAAAGGATGATTTAGAATCATCTGGCTACAGTGAATACAGTTCAGATAAGGAAGGAATACACAATGGTGTACCTCATCATCAGAAGACAGTGTTTATAGGCGTTCGTACCTCAAAACCCAAGAAAAAGGGTAAATGTCTACGTTTTAGTGAGATTAGATCACTTTCAAAATTCAGTGAGTTATCCGAAGACATATCAGCGAGCGCATTTCTGGAAAAATTCGAGGATGAATGTACTTTAATGGGAGTTGAAGAATCTCAATTTTTAAAAGTTTTGCCTCATGTGTTATTGCCTCCATGTCTTACCTGGTTTAAGGCTATCAGAGGTAGTTTACGTAAGTATTGTGATTTTAGAAATGCATTGTTGTCAAATTATGAGAACGATTTTGTTCTAGCCAACCGGGATGCGTTAATCCGATCAAGGCATTATAATCCGAGGATTCATAGAAGTATTACTGATTTTGTGGTGGCTACATATAATGAATTGAAATCTATCAATCCGTTCCATCCCGAAGCTCGTATCATTGCTTCTATCCGTATACTTTTGCCTTTTCGGTTGCAGCAATCGTTGATGACAGCACAATGTTTCAATTTCAACCATCTCCTCATGATCGTACAAAACTTCGAAAGTCAATCTTCGATGCAGAATAATAGATGGCCGGACAAGCAAAATGATCTGACTCGCATTCACGTTAATTATGCATCAATCCATAACGTAGATATCCAACACAATAATCGCCAATTTAATGATAGGGTCATTAAACAAAGTGGTATTGGTGATGAGGCTACACCTAAGTGTAGAAACAGTTCTAGAAATTTTAGGAGTAACCAACGAAATTTCAATAGAAATTATAGAAATGGCAGTCAACCTGCTTTTTCGTAAAATCAACACCAAAATAACAGAAATAACAATTATCGTCCTTTTGCGCAAAATCGTGGTACTTTCTCGAGAAGTGCGTTCTTAGATGGCAGGAATTCCGTGAATAGAGATCAAAATATAGTAACATACCATGAAAGACAAGACCGTACACAAGAATGTGGAATACAATGTGATTTAATTGTAGCTATGAGACACCGTGACCTGGGATAGATTATGTTGATGTGAAATGGATTGAATCCGTGTTGGGGAAAAATGAACATACTTTATGGATATGTGAATCGGTTTATTGTATCTTATTTTATGTTATTTAATCTTGAACTTCATGTCTATGATCGTAATTATTCAATTTATATCACAATATGTCTTAGTGTTATATGTTTCTTTAATATTTGTGCTTCATATTATTTATGTGTTTTATTATGATTGCAAAACACAATATTAATAGTATTATGCATACTTCATGTTATAAAGCATGTTTTAAAAGCATCTTTGTAATGCGAGGATATATATTGAAGTTAATAAGTTTTGTTTTCTATAAGGAATTTGTTGGACATAACTTAGATTGGAGTTACGGCGTCTGAGGGGACCGTACTCAATTGATTTTGCTCCAAAAGAGGGCCAATTAGGTTTAGTTGAAGTTCATGACATTAATCTTAAATCAAAATCTATTTCATTTTGTTTTATGTAGATAGTACGAATATTTTCTTTTGTTGTTGTTTTGTTAATTTCATAAGTTATAGTAACATATAAGAAGGCGAAAGTAAACGTAAACCAATTCTATTTGTCTTTATCCTAATTAAAATATTTGTTACAATTTTATATTAATTGCAGATCATAATTCGCTATTATACACTCTGTACCTGTTTTATGTGTTGTGATTGCTAGAATCTTTGCATATTATCTTGCCTTCTGATCTTGTTAACATCTAATAAGATGATGATCGTTATTTATAAATAACGTTCCAGAGACACGGATAAATATGTTAAATGTAGATAAAGATAATATTATATTATTTAATACGGGAAGGAATAGCCAACTGAATAGTCCTATCGACGATATTTTTTGGCGTTATTACATATGAATATATGATTAAGACTACTTATAAAAGAATGGGTAATATTGCAATATATATATATAAGGAAAAGAGAAGAAAAATAGTTGTATTAATGCAATTTTAAAATGTCAATTGTTGGAAACATTTAATTCAGGGTTCTTTTCTTCACAGTATTACTGTTACGTAATTCCCGTACGAGCGACAATTTATATAACGATGTAAACGACATTATCAATCTGTACCTGTTTTAGGTGTATGATCAGAGGCGCAATAATTGAACAGAAATATGTATATTGAAAAAAAAAGGTTTGTTGTCAATATGAAATGGTTGTTATGAAGAGAAATAGTTGATGGAACGAAGATATATTTGTTCGACAAATATTTTGTGATGTGTAGTCATCTTTCAGAATAAAAGAAGTGTAAGCTTTCAAAATCGTATAAAAAGTCTTGCTACTCATAATATTTAATAATAATAATATAGAGATATAGATATATAAATATTCTCGTTATAAATTAAGGAGCTTCCACGCTACACAGTCTTCCGTTAACCACTTCGTCTTCACGTACGTTTTTTCTGTTTCGATATCGTCCATTAATTGTAGTCTCCGCCCCCTCTCTCTCTCTTACCTGCCACCATAACCTCTAGTACCTCCCGTATGATACAGTTCCTTCTTGGCCAATTTTCTAACCAATTTCTTTTTCTCTTCTTGACATATCTAAAATTGTTCTTTTCTCCCCCACCATTTCTAAGACCCCTCTCATTCGTTTCCCGCTAGATATAGCTAATCCTCTCCATTCTTCTCCAGAACCACATTTCAAAAACTTCCAGTTGTTTTTCATCATTGTTACCGTCGAGAACTTCCACTCGTATTGTTACCGTCCCATCGGGGTGTTCCTCTGATTTATCTTTTCATATAGGCTACTGTGAACTGTTGAAACATTTTGAATAAACGGGGATTCGAGGGGTTAATGATTCTGTAGGGTATTATTACTCTTGGAGTGTCCCTTTGATGTATATTTTAATAAAGTAAGATTTTTCGTTGAAACATTTCAAAGAAGTGGGGAGTTTGAGGGAGATAATAATTCACTAGGATATTAATACTCCTCTCATCGGAGTATTATTTTGATGCATCTTTTGATATAGTATGATTTTCCTTTGGGATTTTCCAAGATTAAAGGGAGAAGATTAAATCGATTCTTGGAACGCTGATTAGATTTCTGAAAACTGCTGTTCGCTAGCTCTTCCCGCTTCTGCCCTGACATCTGTTGAAACACAAAAGGGACGGACAGCTCTCCCTAATACCTTCCATAGTTATCCATACCATCGAACGGAAGGTCTAAAACTAATAACAAGACTACTATATAAATAATTTTCATTGATGATACATATACGTCCTTTTTTTCTAAAATGAATACCTAATTTTGTATCTTATGATGTACCGTAGTTTATTTGATGCTGGTGTCATTATGATAGCAAACTTAACCGTTACCTTATGCGAGTATTTTCTTTCATTCAAGCTCTGCTGATAAGCTTAAGTGCAAAAGCTCGAAACATGAAAAGAGCAGTCATTACATTCGAAGTTCAGAGACAAATTAAAACGGGAGTTAGTAGAAAGTGGGAGTTAAAAGTACTTTTACAATAGAGCTGAAAATATAGTCGAAACCCTATATGAAGTAACCAGTGTTTATCACCTTTCATAACTTTTGCCCTTTCGTGCTAATGTCTTCAAAACAGAAAACAGCATTTCCGCGATTGAGATCTAGAAATGCACTCATTTGATGATTTTCTTTTTTTGTGTTGCTGTCTGTCTGTTGCTTAACGGATGGGCGTTTGGTTCAAAACATACGGAAGACATACCTATTCATAAAAAAACAAAACATCTTTTGATATTACACTTTCACATTATTATCCATCTGATTGACAGAGCCATTAGGTATTGCATACCAGCCACCGAAGTGTAATCATGCATTATAAAGTATATTTGATTGTTGTTTCTCAAATGACATGCAATGAATTCATCTTATGTTGTTTCTTATTGTAATTACATGGCCGTTTAGAAAATAGAATGTTATTCTACAAATGATTTCGGAATTTGATTCTTTTAGAAGCATAAATTCTACAGGACAGCCCAATACCTATGCGCCTGTCATTATGACGCTTTTTCCTAGATTAAATTAACAATCGGGTACACAATTTTTAAACAATTATCATAGGATTATTAAGAGGTCACTTGAGCTAAGATATTTTGTATACATGCACCATGCAATCCTGAAAAATTTTCTTTGGGAGTCAATGTGCTTTCCACATATCATCCGTGTGGTTGTACCCTATTTATCTGGTAACAATATTTTATCAATTGACAAGGTGACCTCTTTCCTCATATAGTGACATGCGATCAAACCTGGATATGGTATGCCAGTGAGGAGTCGAAGCAGTAGCCAATACAGTCTGGTTCTCCAAAACTAAGAAATCCAAACCAACAGCATCAATTCACATTCTGGCAACCGTGTTTCAGGACCAAAAAGATGTGATTCTTGTGTAATTTCTGAAGCCAGAACGAACCATTACAGCATGTGTGTATTGCCTAAAACTGAATAATCTGCGATGCGCCATCCAAAATTGGCGGAGAGGAATGTTACGCTTTGGAATTCTGTTGATCCAGAACAAATCCCATCCACACACAGCTGCTCGTACTGTTAAGGCAATTCAAAGATTTTGATTAGAACTATTCAATCATCTCCCTTACGGCTCCGACCTTGTCCACAGGGATTTATTTCTTTTTTTAAAATCTAAGACAATGGTTTCTATGGATTCTTTACAACGACAGTGAAGAGCTCTAGACATCAGTTATAGATTGGCTGCACTTACAAAAGGTAGATTTTTCCACAGAGTGTATACGGAAGCTTGTGCCACGATACCACAAATGTCTGGAGGTTCATGGTGACTATGTAAGAAAACAGCCAAGGTACGTATTTGTATATTAATCACAATAAATTTCTTCTCCTATCACTGTTTTTTTTTTTTTTTTTTTTTTCAATATGGGACCTGTTTTTCGACATGCACCTTGTACTATTTCGGTTTTAGTACAAGAATAGAAACTAGTCCATTCGATAAACATAACAAAGATAGATATGTTCATGTACAAAAAATTAGGTGCCATGCAAGGGCACCGATTTCTCTGTAACTTTGAGGGGACCCATTCATAAAAAAAATATACATATAACAATAAAAATACATATAAATAATATATATTCATAAAAATACATGGGGGACACATGAGCTTTGGGGGAATTGGGCCCCCTGGTCCCCCCCCAGGATCGGTGCACTTGTTACCATGGACAACGGAGTAAGTTACAGGGGACCATTAACCGGTTAATATAAAGAAAATCATAAACTCGCAGTGATGTAACTATTGTATCAACACTGTTCATTGGAAAGTCATGGTTTATAGTTCCTTCTCACCAACACGAAACAAGGTTTCCAGAAGTGCTATGTATTGGGACCCATAACGTACTTGAACAGGAAATAGGGAGAGTGTGGGGAAAATTTCCTCCAGATTGTCCACTTACAACTTTGGACCCCTCTGGAGTGACCCCGGGTAAAAACACACAATTTATATGTATCTATAAAAATACTATAGATTGTCAACTTCAGTTCAATTCAGTTTGATACTTGTTATCGTCTGAGCAGTGCGCTGTGCTTCGTCGAGCTTTGTTTATTCGTTTAGTGTATTTTGATTCAACGTTTTGTTGTTATTCTATTTCTTTTTTCGTAAACATGAGTGGTGATAATAAGGGCAAGAAATGTAAGTGCTCGTTTAATGAGTAGTTAAAAAAGGAATGTCCCTTCTTAAAAAAAAAAAAAAGAAAAAAAACGTGACAATAACCCACATGTAGCATTTTCTACTCAGTGTTCAAGTGAGATTAATATTGATCATTGCGGCGTCTCCAACATCAAACTTCGCATAAAGATTAAAAAACACCTGGCTGAAGTTATGAGTAGCGATGACACTTCGATGAGTAAATTTATCACTAAGAGTGATTCGGCCAGAAATGAGATTTTAGCAAAAGAGGCAGTTTTTGCGTACTACATTGTAGAGCATAATAATAGCTTTAGATCCTAAGATTGTACATCAAAATTTATTTCAACACTATTTGAAACAAAATACTCTTCTTTGCAAGAACGAAAAGTGAAGCCATAGTGAAAAATGTTTTAGTCTCTGTCAAAGGCAGTTGTTACGGGAATTGAGTGAAACGTCTTGTTTTACTGTGATGGTTGACAGCTCAAACCATGATGCTGAAAAATTAGTACCAATCGTTGTGAGATATTTTCATGTGCCTAGTGAAATTAAATTTAATGTATTAGAGCTTGAACATTGCCTGGTGAAACGAGTGAACAGCTTAATGAGTTTGTGTTTTCAGTTTTGAGCCGCAACGATCTGGTTGAGAAATTAGTTAGAATGTCTGCAGACAATACTAATACAAATTTTGGGGGTACAAAAAGAAGGATCGCAGCAATCTCTTTCGAAAGTTGTCAGCAAGCACTAAAAAATCCTTAGTTGGCCTAGGATGCATGGCTCATGTTGTCAATAACTGCATTAACAATGCTGCTGATACACTTTCTGTTGATGCTGAGGTAATAATTGTGAAGTTGTTTAAGTTTTTCCATATCTACACAGTTCGAGTGGCTGAACTGAAGGAGTTCTGCGCATTCATTGATGCTAAGTACCAGAAACTGTTGTCTTATTCGAACACACGATGACGGCTCAGACCTGCTTTTACCTGCTTTAGAACGTGTTCTACAAACGACGGAGCCACTCCGAAACTATTTTGTTTTCTGCCTGGCAAATCCTCATGTGGTTCTAAAATCGTTTATTGAAGATCCAAATAGAGAATTGTGGCTTTGGTTTTTACATAATTGTGCATTTCTTTTCAACGATGTTGAAAAAAAAAAAAGGAAGGGGATAAAGTATCAGAAACAGATGCAGCACTTGAATATTTGATTTTATATGAACTTGATTGACAGAAAACTGTCCTCATCTCTACCGACGAAAGTTAAAAAGACCTTCAAAGAAAGAATTTGCTGGAGGACAAGGCTGTGACTTACAACACGTGAAGGAGACTGTGTCTTCTTTTTATGACCATTGCATAACCTATTTAGATCTTTGGAAATCAAATGTAGACAGCTTGAGTTAACTGTCTTGGATATATTAAAAAAGGCAGCTAAAATGGGAAGAAGTAGAAGAAAGTTGGACTCTTTTTCAAGATAGTATGCAGCCTATTTCATTTGACCGTTTGTTAAACGAACTAAGTGTGCTGAACTCATATCTTTCTTGCACACTATTATCAGTGATGGGAAGGGGTGCCTCAGGCAGAAGCCTAAATAGGCCATAAGTGCTGTATTAGTCAAATAACGAAAGGGAATGGTCAAATAGCGAAAGTGAATGAAAATGGATTGTTGCGAGACCAATATGAAAAACGAATGAGTTCAGACGGCAAACTCATATCTTACAGAGACTGTTTTGTTAGAGTGGACAAACCAGAAGCTTTCATCAGAACGAAGGTGGTTAACCATATTCCAGAGCTTGAAGAAAGATGATATAAGATGTTCCTAATCTTAAGATGTTTGTTGAGTTTGTTCTTTGTTTGCCGGGAACAAATGCTTCGAGCGAGCGAGCATTTTCAATGATAAACAACTTTCGGGGTGATGAAAAGTCCGTGATGTCAATTGATTGTGTAAAATCAACTTTAGTAATACAGATGAACTCTTCACGAACGTGTACAGAAATGTACGAGTACATTAAAAACAAAATCAAGAATCTTTTAAAAGCTCTGGCCTAATCAGAGAAATATGACTGGAAAGAGCCCAAACCGTCTTCCTCTATGAACGCTGAAAAAGAGTAGTACAGTTAACATATGAACTAATCTAATATGCATTTCTTTTTCTTTTACAGTTGTCCATCAGTTATTGCAACGTTCGTTCTTTAGAATAATTAGCACTAGGAATAATGTCATTGCTTAATAGAGTAATATAAGTAAACATAGCAAATAAATTACGAACTACTACTATCATGTGAACAGGTTTGGATTTTAGCTTAATAATAATAATAATGTTTCATTTCAAAAGAGAGTTGAGAGTTTAAGCGATAAGAACGGTGCCTGAGGCGTCGTTAGCGGGGGGTCGGGAGACGCATCCACCAGATTTTGGCTAATGTATTAAAATATGTGCCATATACAGGCCTATATATATATATATATATATATATATATATATATATATATATATATATATATATATATATATATATATATATATATATATTTTATATATAACTTTTGGAGGAAAGAGAATTTTGATTTTGAATCATCCGACCCCCGACCCTCCACAGAATTAAAAAGCTAACGACGCCAGTGGCTGAGGGGACTGACTTTTAAAAATGTCCCGATTTTCACTAACAGAAATGTAAAAAAAAGTTCCGATTTTCATTAACAGAAATATGGTCAAGTACTTGTACTCTTTGCAGGCCGGACCGCCCCCTTCGAGACCAGATGAAATTAGAAAAAGAAGGACCAGCGATAAAAATTTTAAAAAAGCTACATGAAGCTTTTGGTTATTCTTTCTTATGAGAAGATTTGTATCACTTGCAATACATGGTGGCGAGATGAGCAAGATATCCTGGAAAAGTCAGGGAATTAGAAAGTTCTAGAAAAGTTACGGAATTCTCAGAATTTATGCTACTAGTCAGGGAGATTTCAAGCTTCCGAAAGCATAATGCCGTTTTATAAGAGCTGGACATTTTTATCATAATGTTTCGTCATAGTATCAAACATAGTACTTCAAAAATAATTTTCTACTACTCCTTTAACCTGTCATTTGGAACAAACAGTAGTTGATGGAATAATGAAAACAAAACTTTAGGTGGAAAGAAAATTCTATTAACATTTGATTCAACAGAAAAAGGAAAGCAGATATTGTAAAATATTTTACAAGACATTATTGAGTATGTACTTTTTATAATAGTGAATATGTACTTTTTATAATAGTTGATGGATGTAAATATTGTAAATGATGAGGAAGGATGTAAATATTGTATAATCTTTTTCAATACATTTTTTAAAAATTTTACTCGAGATTTCTTTATAGTTTATTAAAGTACTTACTAACATATCCTCACAAACTAATAAATGTTGATAGTAAAGTAGTTTAGATTGATCGAGCTCCTGGGCCTTCAGAATTTCAAGCTACTCGCTTCCCCTTCCCCCCCCCCCCCGTTACGAAATCCTGGCTAAGCGAACCAATATATGTTCCAGTAAAATTGTTTAGAATGATCGAGCCCCTGGTGTGATGACCACAGTATTTCATGTCACGGACCCCCCCCCCCTTCACGAAATCCTGGCTACGTGCCTGCCCGCAGGTACCGATCAACACCATATTCGTATGAGTTCCTCAGGTAAACCTTGGAACTGCACTCTCGGATAAATGTTTATGCCATAGAAAACGGGGTCAACAAAGGTCAGATCTCCATTTCTCATGCCCACATATCGCTCAAAGGAACGGTGCAGACTTCCCACGAATTGTAGTATGAAACCGTTTCTCAGCTATCGTATTCTCCTATTATCTCTCTCATCGACTACCACCTATTCTGGAATCTTGATCCAGCGTGAAAGTAAAGAGTTTCCATGATAACTGGACGGTCCTACTTGTGGTTGAGGAATTCCTTGCGTTACAGACTTTTTTTCGCCTTGGAATCAATCTCTTCTAAGCGAAGGCAAAATGTATGGTTGCAAACGAACTATTTTGATCAATCAAATACTGTAATTTTATTTTTTACTCTTTTACCCTTTGGAAACGACGAACCAGTGGCGGACATAATACAAACGCTAATTGCGACATAGCTGATCAATCATTTCGCCATCTATTTCCTCCCGTATTTCATTACAGCGTAAAGGATTTTTTCTTTTATTTGTTCTAAATAGGAATTAGAGATTATTTGGTGCCATAAGTAAAATTCTCAACTTTTGTAGTCTATGCCAAAAGGCCTACCACTATGTTAAGTTTGATACAGATCAAATGAGTTCTTCTGAAGACTTAACAATGTATAGTATCCTTGTAAAATTGATATTTTAAAAGGGATAACAAAATAAAAAGCCGCAAATGTCAAAACGTTTTTTCTAATAATATATTTAGTTACACTAACAGCAAAATATTCAAAATCTCTGGTTTAGGCAAATAATACAGGGTAGCCCAAAAGTAGGTATACACCCCTGCATTGATCAAGTATAACATTCTAGCTTATATATTTATTTGTTACGGCTGTTCCAAGCTTAAGATGTAAGTAAAAAGACGTTAAGAACAAATAATAAAGAAACAAAGTCTATCTGATGGATAACTAAGAAGTGATATAAAAACAATGAGTTGATCAGACTGTATATCTACTTTTGGGCCACCCTGTATATTAATAATAAAGGCACTTTGAACACCTTGAACTCTCTCTGAAAAAGATTTCACATAGGAAAAGTGTCTTTTTTTTTTTTTTTTTTTTTGCTTATAACACAAATATTGCTTATTAATAGTTCATTTTTTTATACCGCTACCACAGAAAAGAAATAAATTGGCGTATAATATTTGAAGTCATGACGCTGATGGTATCAAATGCAGAATCACGATTTGAAGCGAGAAACAAAAAGAGCATTGAATCGTTAGAACTGATTTTCATGTCCTTATTACGGCAAGTAATGCACATCCAAGTCTTCCTGGAATATTGGTCTCCATTCGAAACCCTTTTACAAAATGTTACGGAAGACTATGATATAACGTAGCTTTCACGTTCC
This sequence comes from Thermobia domestica, assembly GCF_964235325.1. Lineage (NCBI taxonomy): Eukaryota > Metazoa > Arthropoda > Insecta > Zygentoma > Lepismatidae > Thermobia > Thermobia domestica. The sequence continues at coordinate 251,081,808 of NC_137458.1, read as the reverse complement.
GAAGAAGAAAAATAGTCTAGAAAGATATGTACGTCCAGATTCTTCTTCTGAAGGAGCGAAAATTCTTGTCATTGACGCTATAAACACGGCTAGACATGACTTCCGTGGTTTTGCTTTCACTGGAATCTGCCAGTGTCTTGTAGACATTTCATATTACAACTTCAAAATGGCAGTGGGTTTCTTTAGTGACGCTGCTTTTAAAGACATTATCTTAATATCCTCAGTTCTTGACCACAGTTGTCAGACCACACAGTAATGTGTTTATGATCTTGCCTTCGGTACTATCTTTAACGGTTTTATTGCTATTTCAAGACACGATGTAGTCAATGTGTTTGAAGCCATTTGGGATAAAGTTAATGCTTTCTTTGTTGTTGTTGTTTCTTTTATCCTTAAAAATATTTATATTTCTCGACACACCTTAAAATGATCTCATAGTATTAGTGTATGCAATGATGTCATGATATGACGCTGGTATTTGATACGAAATTTTATTATTTACCTAAACTCTATTTCTGTTTCCTCAACAGGATGTGCGTGGTTATATGCTTAAAAATATCCAGTATCTCAAGGTCTCATTAAGTAGAAGAGACGCGACACAGGTCATCCCATATTGTCTCAAATTACAATTTTATAGCCTCAGAATATCCTATTAGAAATCCAGTTACTGGTTAACAATCATTACCAGAATATAGTTTCAGAATTATGACCTTTCATTGTATTAGAAATTGGAAATTATAGTATTTCAAACAATGATGTGCTTCGATTCTTCATTAGTAGCATTTCTCAACTAGCTACAAGTTGAAGGCTTCATAAAAGAGAAGTAGGTTATTTCATATTTAGGTGTGTTGAAATATAAAACAATTATTTCTCCGGAGAGCTTAGCACTCTTGTATCTTATTGTGTTGCAGGCCTGCTGTAAAAGGAAATTGTTTTAATGTTTCTGAAAGCCCACTTAATTTGTATGTGTTTCAAGCTTTGATTCCTTTGGTGGTAAAAAATTCTTTTAGCTGAACTTTAGTCGTGAGGTAACTGGAATATTAAATGGTAGTTGATTGGCATACAAAGATATCAATAAAAGGTCACGAAATTGATGGAGTCCTTTGCATCTGTAAAAGAGGACACAGTATGAATTAGGAAAATAGGAAGCTATAGCAATTATTTTAAACGAGGGAAAAAAATATTACTTATATATATTAGCACTAATTTGACTTTATTTTATTTAAATAACATTACCAAGGTTACTCTTAGTATTAGCAATATTACGAGTACGTATGAACCAATAATAGATATTATTAGAACTTTTTCTTAATCAAAAAATAGTTCTTTGCTTTTTCATCTGTTCATCACTTCAAAATTACATCATTTTGAACATAAAACTGACCATTTGTTAGTTGTTAGTAATTATCAGAGAATTCCCGTCTACATACTTTACGTCGAAAATAATAATTGGTGTTCGATACTGATTGAGCAATTTTTAACTTTCTTAAATACTTACAAGGGTTGTGATTAGGATTCTATTACTGTAAGTACACGATTATACTACAATACTTTGGTGGACTGTTCGTCAACACAGGGGAATCCAGATTGGCTCAAGATTTTAAAAAAATCAGAAAAAATTCCGATTTCTCTCAAACTTTCCCGCCTCAGGGGCATGATAGGGAAATGTGAATGACACCGTTTGCAAGGCTGCTCTACCTCTGAAGAGAATGAGGTACGAACCATGATCCTAGGGTAGATAGGAATGATGCTGTAGCTGCTTCAATGAAAGTATATAATTTAGTTAAAAAAAATTTAAAGGGGTACGACATCGGAAGTGTTACAGTTCATCTCAGCGACCCTGAAAACTATGGATTCTACACTAATGTCGGTGATTTTCGATCATTTTTCTATATCTCCTCCTTCCCTAAGTTTCACCGTGAATGTGAAATTATAACAAATTATCCTAGGCTCGAACCTCATTTATGTTAAAAATTTGATCGAGATCGGTCCTGTGGTTCAAGAGTTATTAAGTCACAAACATAATCAATTTCATTTTTAATTTATAGATAGAATTTAATAAATATAATTCATTTTTAATAAATAGATAGATACAATTCAATAAATAGAATTAAATCGAAAGATAGATAGAGTTAATAAATAGAATTAATAGATAGATAGAATTTAATAAATAAATAGAATTTAATTGATAGATACATAGGTAGAATTTAATAAATAGATAAACAGATAGAATTCATTAAATAGATAGATAGAATTTAATAAATAGATAGATAGATTGAAAGATATGTAAAATTTTACTTTTGCTGCAGTTTATAATAATGTATCCCTGTTAAAAGAGAACAAAATAACATAACAAGGAAAATCTTTTGATGGGTTTCACTTTTTCTCACAATTCTTCAGCAATTCACAGATATAAAATATTACTTCTCTTTTCTTGCTTAACAACATCCTTCACATCCGTAGGCAATATAACATTACCGTATATTGGTCACGCTTAAATTATTACCATAACCTTTTACCTTTGAACGTCTGCACTTGGAAGCGAAGCCAGTGGATATAACCAATACGTTTTACTTACATTCTCTTTTTTTCTGCCGCTTGTGTGGTGAAAAACAAGTTTTGCAGAAATAAGTTAACATGCCTTAAAGAAATTCTATTTGTCATTACTCTTGCATACATAATATAATCGTTACTGTAAGTGTGGGTGATTTAATATGTGTATCAGGAAGATTCATGTACTTACATTAACAGTTCGTTTTCATCTTCCAGTAATTCATCTTTCCTTGTTTTTATTACGTCACTTTTTCCTTCTAAAATTAAGAAAATGTTCTTGCTCTCATATAACTTTATCATAATATATGGCGTGACTTAGTTGAGAAGCCTTCTGAAGCATGGTTTTTGAATAGTTATGTAGATAATTATCTCTCTTGCATCAATTGATTTAAATTTCTCCCGCATTTTAAGATGTTAAACCAAGAAATAACCTTTTTCTTCTCTTTTCTATATTTCACGTTAATGAACGTATCACGATTTAGTTTTGTAATAAATGTCAGATCTGAATCAAGATCTATAATATAGTTTAGAAGAGAGTATATATTTCAAGAGTTATGTATACACCAGTTAATGCTTGTGTACTGAACATAATTGCCTCGGTTTTGTATTTGAAAGCCATTAATTAAAATATTATATCTGCCTAAACATGTTACATATTTCATTAGCAATGACTTTTGGCTGAAATATAAGAATGTGTGTTGAATGTATCTAGGCTATATAGTGTTATGTACATATTCTTAACAACAACATGAAATTCAAATTAACAATCAATATTGCAATGGCTAACACTTTCTTCTCTGGAAAGCATCACAGTCTTGAATACAATATGGTCATTTATTCATATTCAACTTCCAAACTATGCTATGCACAGGTATTATCGTAGAAAAACAGTAAGTGTGGTTGAAAAACTTTTTAAAAAAAAATATGTACTGAATATCCCAGAAATAAGTTACATCTATCCATTATTTATGTATTTAAAATTATCATATGCATTAACAATCAACCATTTCAGATTTCAACGTGGATTATCATGAAGCAAAATCAGAACTAGACTAAGAAACATAGTGAGTCAATCAGTTAAGAATTCTCCAGCAGCATTGCCAGAACGAAATTAAAATGAATTAATTTTTCTTATTAACTTCTACAAGCTTTATAGCAATATTGTTCTATGTACTTTATTATTATACTCATTAAACAATTCTTGTAATATGTCTATCCATTTATTATTTCCTTGAGTACTAAATGTTGTACATGTTTCCTTTAAAAGTTTAGTTAAAACGTTCTACGATATGTTGTTTTATGATGACACATGCTCAAAATTGAAAAAAAAATAATCGCAAAATATCATCTTTTTATGACTTACGATTCCCCAGATATGGCTCCTTAAATCTTCCGAAATTGGATTTTTTGGGTGATATCTCCACAACGGTAAGAGTGAAGTGAAAAATTCCATCATTTTCTCAGATAATTTTAGATGCTCTATTAATTGGAGAACTCAAGTTTGTAAAATTCGCAAATAACCGACACACACACACACACACAGACATAAAAACTTCAGTAACGAACTTTTTAAGTTCGCTGAAAATACATGATAACTTACGTGTAAAAAATACAACTTGGTTCAATATGATGCAATTTTTCTGAGGATTTCCATTGCTTGGAGATAAAATGGGTCAATAATGAGGGAGTGCAACAATTTCCCTAATTTCAAGGCTGCCAAATTTCACGAAGTTAAATAAAAGGAGGAATTGATAAAACCATTTATTTACAAAATGTGAACAAATATAAATTACTGTTGTCTTTTAAATGACATTCCTACTGTTTTACACAACTTCAAACATTTTAAAAAACAAATAAATAAATAAATGAAATAAATAAATAAATTTTCATTGTGTGCATCCACTTATATTATTGCTGAACAAGTTATATATAGCTGTTTCTTCCATGTGGAGTTTTTGCAGAAGACCACTTTCAGGGTTATGTTCAATTTTACACACTATTGTCGTCGATACATGCAAATATTTGCAAAAATTGACATGGAACTAACTATTTATCATATTTTAACTTACAATTTACCTTGAATTGCTTAGACAACCCGAACAATGTCATTGTAGAACAAGATGCGCGCGAGAAGATGCTTTAAAGTTGAAAATGACACCATATTCTGATTAAAATAAAGATAGGACTTTTGTTATCCCTGTCCAATTTTATCTAACATATTTTTAGCGATATGTATTAAATCCACTCAGAGATTTAAAGGACATTGTGTATATTTTGTTCGAAGTTAGAGTTTTACTTCAATAGCTTGAGGTTAAATTAGTAAGAGGGGAAGATCTTTCACTAAAACAATGCATATCATTATAGTTTAAAGTTTCGTTACATACATAACACCGACAACGATTCCTGAGAGCAAGAAAATTTAAAAAGTTCATATGGGCCTATGGAGAAAAGATGCTTAGTTTCACAGCTAGGCGTGTCCAAAAGCTTGGAGAAGCTACATTGGAACTAGTGTTGTATCGAACATAAGAAATCGTGAAGTTGTTCATATCAGCATAAAGGAAGTAATATGATAATTTAAAAATGCATATTTCAGTAATGTGCAATATGTGCGCAGTGGATTTCCTACAGGGCATAATTCCCAGACATGTTCCCAATGCAAGTGTTAGATATGCTCTAATGTAAACGTGGGTCCAAAGTAGGCAAAAGATAAGCCTTGACAGTTGTGAATATGGAATTTGTCAGCGGGAAGTCTGAAGTGCCAGGGATCGCCAGCGGTTCCTCGTGTTCAGAATAACACGTGGAGCGATGTATTATTTGACACTTACAGATATATAAAAACGTGAAATATAGCGGGGAACAATACGTCGCACCACCTTTATTACTATAGGCGCCGACTAGGTGGGTGCTCCGGGGTTCAAGCACCGATTCGAGGTATTGAATAGGTGCTGAGTATCAATTTTTGACTTCGAATTAACTTCGAAATTACACTTCCATGCTGTGAATAATGGAAATAAACTATAATACATGTGATCCCGGATTAAATTTTAGATAGGGATGCATATGTGTTGAATAATAATTTATCAACACCTATTTTAGACTCTTCAGGTTACCCTATATAGACGATCGAGCGATATAACATTACAACGTTAATACTTGTAATAATCTGTGAGTGTAATTTTGTATATAATTATTACTTTAAAGAACTGGTGTTTAATGTTGTTAATTTATCTTTTTAAAATGTAAAATGATTTACGTGAATTGCAAGACAGTTGAATCATTTTCTATTTTCATTCAATTTATCCTCAAATATTCTAAGGGTTTGACTGTAATCGTTGGGCTATTATTTTAATAATTTTCTGTCTACCTTGGCCAATATTGCTAAATACGTCTGAAATTCACAAACAAGATCTTAATGTTTAAGAATATTGTTCAATATAAGGTTTAGAAAATTGTGCTGAAATAAATTAAAATACGGTAACATTTTAAAAAAAAATGCGTTTCGCAAATTAAAAATAATTTCAAGGTTCATTTTATTTTAGTAGCTCTTTTTTGATAGTCTTTTTCGCGTCTCAGGAAGAATTTGAAAACCATTGGTCTAGTCAACCTACTATATATATACAGTGTCGTATTTAGGGGTAGGGGGCTTCCGGGCTCCGAAATCTTACTTACTATTATAAAGTATATGAAATATCTTGCAGAATTTTCACATTTTCAGGCAAAGCCTCCCCCGAAAGTTAGCAAAGCCCTCCGAAACAAAATTGTAAATACGCCACTACATACATACATATATATATATATATATATATATATATATATATATATATATATATATATATATATATATATATATATATATATATGTGTGTGTGTATGTATAAAGACTGTGCCGAAGCCTGATCATTTATTGAGAACGGCGCCTATGATTATTATTATTGTGGTGTCGGGAATTAACTCCCAAACGTTGTTGTTTGAAATATCCTGCATTATTGGAAGTACGTTCTTGGAACTATTACTGGAAGTAAGTTCCTTTGAAGTTTAGTAAGTGAACATCTATTTGTTTTGAAATAGGCTATAACTTTAAAATCATAACTAAAGGGAACCCAGGAATATATTATAATACATGCAGGTAACACCTTTAAAACACTCACGGTTCTTAAACAAATGTTAATAAAAATTAAAAGGAGAACCGATGACAACAATACTACATGTTAGTATATGTTTAATTGAATGTGTATGCATAAGAAAGAAATAAAAATTCCTTCATTTAATTGCCGCCATAAATTTTATTCAAACTTGTTTCACAAATCATCTTAAATACTTCCTTCTTGCTCTTCCATTATCTCCAACAATAGAGTCAACAATCGAAATTTGAACCCACAGCAAGTTCGTCTATGTAATTTATATGTCTGACGTAACATTTATCTGATTTAATATCATATTGCTTGTACTAAGATACTTTCACACAAGCTTCTTGCTTTATTACCTTAAGAAAAAACTAAGAAAGGGATTGACAACCACAAACTAAAGGCTATAAATTTTGATAGAAGATAAGTATTGTAGTCTTTCCATTTTTTCTTTCTTTTAAAGGACCAATTACACAATAAGCTATTCGGCAAAACATATGTAATGACAAGGTACATGTACACACATATTTTAATATATGGTTTACTGAATGCTACCTTTTCTATTAAGTGAAGAAGCGTGTGAAAAGAATTATTTCTAACTTGATGGAACGGAATGTTTTAAGAGGTCAACTTACCACATCAGTAGCAATTGGGTAATCTACCTTCTGCTTTTTTTTTTTTTTTAAGCGAAATCACAACTTTAAGCAGCAAAGGTTGCAAAAGGTTGTAATGCGCCGCTATTGTATAGCTGAGCGGCGCATTACAAAATATTCTTGAGAATGTTTTAAGGGATACTGGTCTGTACCAGGTGATTTAAAATTTACCAAATCTAAAAAAAAATAATTTTTTCGAATCGTTGTTGGATAAACAAACTAATATAAATTTTATAGTAAAGAAGACATTTTGTGAGTGAGTTAAGATGGATTATTGTAAAATGTATCGTTAAAATATATGTGCCTCGGATCAAACATCAAAGCTATACCAACTGCAATTCATATATAATGTTGTAAGTACAAATAAAAATCTACCAAATAGTAAAATGATTAGTTGTCATAACGCAGAATTAAGGGGTCATTCATTAACTGGATGATGATACATATATGTATATATTGATGAGATGATCTTAGTGTCTTCTTACTAAATCAGCCCTCAAAAGAAAATAATGTGATAAGTATGATAATAATATGAAAATAAATATTGAAAATAAATATATGTGATGAATGGATGTTATTTATATTGTGTGAAGCTAGAAAGTGGCTGTTATAAGAATTGAGTTGATCCTTAACTAAAACTATATATTGAACACGTTGCTTTGTTAAATAATACATCATCCAATAAATATTACAAGAAATTATAGGCTGCTAGTTGACTTTCTGATATAGTATTCTTTACTGTGGGAGTCTCAATCAACACCAGAACCTAAAATATGACAAACTATAAATTGTAATAACCCTTCTACACCGTGGTGAAAGTGGGATACTACAAGGTTATTTTCTAATGAAATGTATACGTTATAAAGTAATTTAACATATTACAAATATTCTTTCTTGTCTGATGTTTTCAAGACGTTTATTGCATTTGGATAATGCGTCAGAGATTAATCTAATTTAATTTGATTCGTTTTTACTTTGGGGGTATTTCACAGGTCCTGTAAGTTGTCAGATTCCATTAGCAGCGAGTGGTATCAGGTTTGATTCCAGGTGATGACACTCAGTATAAAAGGTGTAACAGTTTTTTTTTTTTTTGAGACATCCTGATTAAGGTTTTCCTGGGGGTTTCCTTACTCACACCAGATAAATGCCAGGATGGTATCTAACATAATATTTCCAGGCTGTTGCCTTCCTTCCCCAATCCCTTCTTCCTCCCCAGCTCCCCGGGCAGTGTGACCACCGAGGGACACCATCTCTCATACATGATTGGCTAATATGTCATAGCTGCCGAAAACCCAGAAATCTAATTTCTAAATCTAGTCCATTTTTAGGGTTCTAAAGTATGCTATGCACACGTATGGGAAATCCTATACAATAGAATGGCTCTGTCCGTAAGTCCATCAGGTACCATAGAAATAAAAGTGAGATACTGTATACAGGATATTAGAAAGATATCAAAATATTTTGTTAACAGATTCCTCACTTCAAAATAAGAAAAAAAAAAGTCCATATGGTGTAACACCCTGTATACACTCAATAAACCTCAAAATGGATAGTTTCGTTGTTATAGGGTACCGACAACGTGAAACAAGTGAACTTTAAAAGTTCATAGCTCCACTATATGGGACCTATCGTAGTCTGGTCAAGACATCACTGAGGAACTGGAATATGAAGTGTCCAAATAGCCATATTTAAGAATGCTCCAGTATTTGCACACGATTTTTTAGAGAGGTAAGTGGAGAGTAATCAACTACTCCCGAACAGTCACTCTAAAAATGATTGTGCAAGTACTGGAAGTTCTGAAAGATGGATATTTAGATAGTTCACATACTGATTTTACAGTGATATTTTGACGCGACTACGATCGGTCTAATAGCAGTGGAACTATGGACTAAGGATGGCCACAAAGTTCCGGTTCCGGCGGGTTCTAGGTGATCCGGTTTTCAGAGCCGGTTCTGGAACCGGTTCCGTACCTGGATCCGAAAACCCGGTTTCAAAACCGGATCTTAGGAACCGGTTCCAGACTTGGATCAGAAAACCCGGTTTCAGAACTGGATCTTAGGAACCGGTTCCAGATCTGGATCTGAAAACCCGGTTAGAAAAAAAATTTGGGCCACCAGTGTTTTTTTTTTTTGGTTTTTTGTTTTTATTTTGGTCCACCAGTGGGTGTTTAGCCAAATGAGTTGGCCAGTTTGCTTGTTTAACCATTGAGTTTGCCAGTTACCCAGTTTATTTAGCCAAATGAGACAAGCGGCCGCCGCCTGGGCGCCTGCTTGTCGCTTCCACCATTTCATCTAGCATACTGTTCACAGCCTTCCAGCAGCTCGGGTTTAGCGTAGGGATCGTCACAAAGTTTCGGTTCCAGACCTGGATCCGAAGAACCGATTCCAGACCTGGATCCGAAGAACCGGTCATAGACCTGGATCTGAAGAACCGGTTCCAGACCTGGATCCGAAAAGCCGGTTCCAGACCTAGATCCGAAAAACCGGTTCCGGAACCGGATCTAATAGAACCGGATCCGTTCAGACCCGAAAACCGGTTCCAACAGGAACCTTCTCTGGCCATCTCTACCATGAACCTTTAAATTTCTTTTTTTTTTTTTTTACGTTTTCAGTTCCCTATAACTAGAAAACTATGCATTTCCGAGCCGACCATAGATCCATATGAACTTTTTAATATTATTATTATTTTGATTAAGGAATCTATTCCCATATGTAACACCCTGTATACACTCAATAAAGTTCAATGATAAATATGGAACTTCCATATCAATACAATAACTTAAAATTCCGTGTCCCTCGTCTATGAATTCATCAGTATAATGGGAAGTAGTCAAACACCTACCTATTTTATTCAATGTAATTTTGATTTCTTGTTGTATCCTCAAAAATTTGCATGCACAACTCGAATGAACGCTTGTATACTAATACAATTAATCATAAACTTCCCTCTATTACATTGTGAAGAGAATAGATTTATTGCACATTGTACGATATTGTTGATTGCTTATATTCATTCTCTACATGCCAATAGAGCAATATCATCAATAAATGCAGAAGTCAAGATGGTGAATGAAATCGTTGGTATTTCACTTATTTACGTCAGGTGATATCGCAATAAATTACAATAGTGGAGATAAAGATGAACTTTGGGGAAGATTTGAAAACCAGGTAAAGTTGGTTATCGCTAAAGGACACATATGCTTTGTATTATGAAGAAAATGGTATTTTAGGCAAATATATGTTATTAGTAGAAGTGAGAAATAAAGTTTATAAATTACTCCATTATGCCGTACTTTATCAAAAGCTTTCTTCAGGCCAAAGTGTAGAAGAAGTGATATGATTTCTTCATTATTTATTTAAAGATTAGTAAACGTTTGCCCAATTTTGTTGCACCGATAAAACTTGACTTACTTATCCTTACCGACATTACGAAGCCACGATACGTTACTTCCTGTTTCTCAGGTATGTTCCAGATGCAAAGAAAGCCAACTATTACGGAAATTACTGGTGAAGCGAGAAAATCAAGGAATGCATTACCCATAATATATCATAATAGAGCCATGGAAATGATTCGTCCATATTACATAAACAGAGAAAGAAATACGTTAAAATTGAAGACTTAATAGACAGAAACTTTTCGAAGTTCTCTAATTGACTTCATAAACTAAAGAAGGCCCTATTTGATATTCGTATTGCTAATACAGATATGTTCAAGTCCACTAGACTAGGGTCCCAGCAATTGAACAGGAAGGTCCTAGCTATACAACATGATTTTCCTATTGATTAGACAAAGATGCATATGGCAGATTTAGATAAGTGTACTGTAAGAAGATTAAGAAAGGAATGGAAAGGAAGAAAACAAGTAAAAAGCGATGTGGTTCAGCCGGAAATTTTGCCAGATGTGAAATCAGCATAGTCTCTGGCTTCGTCTTCTCAATATCAAATGGAATTGACCAAGATTAATGAAGAAAGAACAGCAGAAACTAAGATGAAAATATGTAAGTCAAAGATACACAATGAACTTCTCAAATGACTATTACGTTATCTCCATTTGAAAGTACATGCGAATCGGTAAGAGCTTCTCCCAAAGATACTCAAACTGTGAGTTTCTTGATAAAATACTAGTAGTTAACAGGGTTCATTGTCTAAAAAAGATGTAATGAAAGTGAAGAACAGAAGTAAAGTTCCAAAAAAGATGCCTAGAAAACGTAAACTTAATGGAAAATGATTTGATGAAATTATCAGCATAAAAGCTGTCTATTTGGATGGAAGGGGAATAGAACAATGAAACAAGTAGGATATTGGAAGAACACTTCACATTCAGACCGTAATTCAGAAACATCTTTTACTTGCAAAGGTACTGTCGAAATGTATTGATAACGTTACATCACCTACTGGTATATCTATCGATATTAAATCCAGTATTACAGACTATTTAAAGAATATTATTATGAAAACAGAAAATTTAATTGTTGTTGGCTGTGATAAACTCAAGATCAATGAGAGATGTTATTCTGTTGATAGAAGAAGAGATGGAAACTCAATAATACAATCAGGGGTAAAAGCGAAGGAAAAAACGGGAAGACGCTGTATCTCGACTTCCGAAAATATGTCTATGGCGTTCCCCCACTTCTTAAAATTACAGTGAGCAAAGATTGGCACCGGGAACGGCGTGACGTTATACGTCTACCTACCTTTTCAGATCCTCTTTTAACCCCAAATACAATGGTATATGGGGAAGCTGCATGGCTACGAATTTCTTCTCCGTCACCTTTCGCATTATTTTAATTGATTTTTAGCTTACTCATTTTTATGTTTATCAGTAAATAGATTCAAGCTGCCGGCAGCCAAATCCGAAAAAAATTGAGTCTCATTCCGCTCACAATCTCTCTTAAGTTGTCTGATGTGAGCTCCGGATTGTTTGTCAGCTCCTGCCTCTTATGTGAGATGGCAAGTTGACGATAGTAAGGGAATTTACCACGTATGGCAAGATAGCCCACCCACTTTAGAAAATTGAAACAATTACTAGGTCATTCGTTTATACTACGTTTGTACCGTTTGTACCGAAAATATTTTCGTTTGTACCATTTTCCTTATAGAGTTACTTGAGAGGTCAACTGGGGGGGCTATATTGGCGCCAAGATAGCCCCCCGTATCACAGCACAAAAAATTGAAATACACCATTCGAAAGCAAATCGTTTGTACCGAAAAAAGTTTTTTTTGTACCCTGATAGTTTTCGAGAAACAGGGGATAACATTTGGGGCGGGGGGCTATCTTGGCGCCAAGATAACCCCCCTAACACAGCACAAAAAAATTGAAATACACCATTCGAAAGCAAATCGTTTGTACCGTTTGTACCGAAAAAAGTTTTGTTTGTACCGTGATAGTTTTCGAGAAAAAGGGGATGACATTTGGGGGGGCTATCTTGGCGCCAAGATAGCCCCCCCGTATCACAGCACAAAAAATTGAAATACACCATTCGAAAGCAAATCGTTTGTACAGTTTGTACCGAAAAAAGTTTTGTTTGTACCCTGATAGTTTTCGAGAAACAGGGGATGACATTTGGGGGCTATCTTGTACGCAAGATAGGCCCCCTAATGTGTACTTTTTCCATGCCCATTAATAAGTATTATGTGTTTATTCATGTGAATTTATGTGTATTTAGAATTCTGGTTGTGCATATCCAAATTTAAAAAAAAAATCGGAAATATCTCAACGTTAGAATTCAATCGGCGAGTGGGAAAACAGTGTGAGTCCAAAATAAGATATTTTGAAGTAAAGGCAAAAATAACACTAAAGATGTAGAACTACAAGTTGTAATGAAGAGCAGTGCAATTTGAAAGACCCCGCATGTTATAACAGAATGCTATAATGGCGACTGTACCTTTGTGGCATTAACAAACGAAAGGTATTCAAATATCTCAAAATGCGTTTTGTGGACTAATAGTGTTTTTCCACTCACCGATTCAATTAAATTTTCTCTATTTCTGCCCTTTTCCGTAAGTAAATACGTATTATTCAGCAATTGCATACTTGCTTTTGTCTATTGTCTGTGAAGGCGGCAAGCTTCTTGAGCCGTTAATGTGATAGATATAAACAGTTAATTTCTTCAGTTGGTGTAAAGCTGAAACGTGGAAGGACGCAGTTTAGGTGAGTAAACATTTCTTTTTTTCTTTGTTTAAGATTATTTCTGTAAATCCAGTTTCTTTCAGAATTTGTACACACTTTGTTATTCTTTTTACGGTATTTATTTACGGAAAAGGGCACAAATAGAGAAAATTTAATTGAATCGTTGAGTGGAAAAACACTACTAGTCCACAAAACGCATTTTGAGATATTTGAAGAAAGAACTTTCATATGTTAATGCACAAATGTACAGTCGACATTACAGCATTCTGCTATAACGTGCTAGGTCTTGAAAATTGTACTGCTCTTCACTACAGCTTGTAGTTCTACACCTTTAATGTTATTTACCTCAAAATGGCTTTTACCTTTAACTCAAAATGGCTTATTTTGGACTCACAATGTTTTCCCACTCGCCGAATCAATTTTAACGTTGAGTTCTTCCCAACAAGTTCTTTTTTTTTATTTGCATATGTACAACCAGAGTTCTAAATACACAAATTCACATGAATAAACACATGATACTTATTAATGGGCATAGAAACAGTACACATTAGGGGGCTATCTTGCGTACAAGATAGCCTCTTAAATGTCATCCACTCTTTCTCGAAAATTACCAGTGTACAAACAAAACTTTTTTCGATTCAAACGGCACAAACGACTTGCTTTCGAATGGTGTATTTCAATTTTTTGTTCTATGATACGGCGGGGGAGTTATCTTGACGCCAAGATAGTATCCCGCCCCAAATGTCATGCCCTGTTTCTCGAAAACTATCAGGGTACAAACAAAACTTCTTTCGGTAAAAACGGTACAAACGATTTGCTTTCGAATGGTGTATTTTAATTTTTTGTGCTGTGATACGGGGGGAGGGCTATCTTGGCGCCGAGATATCTCCCCCCCAGTTGATCTCTCAAGTAACCTTATAAAGAAAATGGTACAAACGAAAATATTTTCGGTACAAACGGTACAAACGTAGTACAAACGAATGACCTAGTCATTGTTTCAATTTTCTAAAGTGGGGAAGGGGGGCTATCTTGCCATACGTAATATACCTTAGCATGGATCAATCACAATTACTAAATATTTAAACATTGTTCAAAGAAGGAATTAAAGCTAAATTATGGTCGAGGTAGATTTAATAGAAGGAAGAAATTAGGGTAGTTTATAACAGAAGGATTTATTGAGATATCGAACTGCGAGTAGGTGATGTGGCTGGATATGGATCTACCTCAACATTACAAACATTTCCCCGTGGTCTGTTCTGGATTGTATCTATTCAGAGGCAATCGAAGTGCTATACAGTAGATTCCAGGAAACTTGGCCTAATGTGGATCGAAGGACAGAAGAGTTTGTGAATGTTCCGGGTTATCGGGAATGGGGTTTAAAAAGAATAAGTAATTGTGTCCTCAGAAAATACAGCGCTGTATTTGTATGTATTTGTTGATTGAGAATACAACTGAGAATACACTGCCCAATAACCTTTAAATAAAGGAAAAGTATGTACTTGATGAAGGCATAGAGCTTTGCTATATATTTGAAAATGAAAATTAATGAATACACACTATACAGTATTTTGCCTAATAAGACAGACCTCAGAAAAATAGCCGGCAATTCCGGTTCTGTGCGCTTGGTTTTTTCGCCCTGCCAAGGTATCCAGACTGCTGGGTTATCGAGTGTCGAGTTTTAGGGACTGTGTAATCTTAAGATCATGCAGAGCTTTATCATTTAAAATTTAAACTACTAGAGGCACGATTAGCTATGCAAACGCGTTGCCCTTTCAACCGCACTGGTGTATGACAAAACCATGCTTGCATAGCATTGTATGTTATGAATGATATATGTTTAATGGAAGAAAATCTCAGTTTCCTGTGCAGCTTATCGCTACACAGAGAAATTTAAAGAAGAAAACTTAAGTTGAACGGCTCGTGAGATACTAATTTTTTTTTTTACAAAAACTCAGACTCCCATTCACCTCTTAAAGCAGCAGTTCGAGTTAAAAACAAGTTTGGTGCAATAGAAAGAGTAACAAAAAATAAGAGACCCGTATTTTTTTATATCTTGATAGGCCGTCTCGTTCAGCTTCTACAGGTATTTGTTTTTGATGAATCGTAAATGCTGACATCACAGGTGGAATACGCGAGAAACTCAATGTGAGTCAGCAACCACCCCTTGTACGCAGCTGATAAATCTTTAATAGTGCATTGGATTTTATAGATTGTGTTTTGGATTTGTTAGCAGTCTGGCTCTGTGTTGAATTCTTGAGGGACGTTTTTGTTAGTTGTTTTTCCTACAGCATTAGTATAAAAAAGAGTAGAGAGAGAGCAGTAATTACGTTTGTTATGCGAAACAGTGTTTCTTCCAGACATATTTTTAGGGTGGCACTGTCTCCCCGAGCTCTGAGAGATTCCCCCGGAGGAAACCAAAATAATACGTCTATAATACAATAAATATAATAGTACTATGTAAAAATAATGTGCCTCTCCGAATACTAAGTGCCCCTCCGGAATTTTTTTCTGAAAGAAACACTAGTGTGAAGTAGAAAACACGTGTTAGTACAGCGCGTGCTGTGTCTGTGAAGTGAAGTAGAAAGGCCTAACACCTGCTGTGTTTTCGGTTGTAATTCTTGTGCAATTAAAGCTGAGGACATAAAGTATCTTTTTTTAAGTTTCCAAGTCGTGAGAAATCACCAGATCGATATAAATTATGGCTCAAGAAAATCAATGGGAATAAATGTACCAAATAGAATCACTCGTGTTCCAAACATCTTGAAGAGCCTGCCTTCGAGAAGTCAAGTTTACTGAAAGAAAAGTTAATGCCAGTGGCGGATCTAGGCTGGGCCGGAGGCCTAGGCCCCCCAGTTTTTGAGTGACAAAATTGATTTAAGCTATTATTTAGATATTTTTGAAAGTTTTTAGTTAACATGATATACCTATTATAGTCTGGGTTCTGACTCCCCCCTTCCTGAGTTTTTACCGTCTAGATCCACTTCTGGCTAATGCTAGGATAATTATTTACACGCAAACTAAGAAGGAATGCTGTTCCAAGTATATTATTGAAAGGTTTATAATCCGAGCCATTGAACAAGCACCGATCTATGTCCAGTTACCAATGTACAAATATCGTACAAGACGCAATTGACGGTTGTAGTCAAGACGAGGCATTAGAGGGTAATAGAGACAATGTCACTCATGATTCTGAAGATACTGCTTTAGAAATAAGCTATACAATGTGAATTAGGGAGTGAAATATACCGGCTTGTAGAAGGAATCAGTGACGATGACTGTTCCTCAAGACATTGATTCATCGTTTAATTTCTCTATGTCATGTGACAATGATGATGAAACGGGTGATGAGAGTTGTTCCGCGGACCGCTATACGAATAAAAGAAATGTAACCGGTGAAGTGTTTTTCGTATTCTGGCCAACTTTACAGATGTTATTTCATTTTTGCCTCATATGTTGCGCTCCTGTACATATCTTGAAGTACAAAAATATAGGGTCAGCGTTAAAAATTGCAACAAAACGTGAAAATGAACATACTTATGTTTGGGAATCCGAAGAATGATTAAAAGAAAGGTACTTAGGTGTTGCAGCAATCTCGTCCGCCATCTATTTACATGATATTGGTTTCGATTTTCTTTTTTCTTTTCTTTTTCTTTTTTCTTTTCTTTTTCTTTTCTTTTTTCTTTTTTTTTCTTTTTTTGAAACGCTGAACTTATGCTTTATAGGATACGTTTTATAATATTATAAAAACGTTTGTACAGCCCACAATCAGATATTTTCTACGTGCAGATGATAGTCTATTTGTAAGTCTGCTATCAGTTCTGAAAAAGGAAACCGCACTTAGAACGTGCCACCGCACCTCTCACAAACGAAATGCTTGACAGTGTGTAGTATGTAAGCCTGCTCTCGCTCCTTGACCACCTATGACGTCATCACAAAATCTTTCTTCCTCTGTTACTCGCTAACGACTAAACGTATCGCGATCAAACAAACACCATCCCTTTTAGAATTTTCAACTCTACAAATGGAAATAAATTGTAAAAAATGCATTTCTAAGTCGAACTGCTCCTTTAAGATATGTATTACAATAAAAGCGATATGATATTATCCCAGTTGGAATTGGGGCCTAACTATTTACCAACAGTCATTTCATTTGACTTTACCATTGGCCCTGATGATCAGGCACAAAATTACATTCAATTTTTACTATAATAATTCATATATTAGAGATGATTCAAAAATATATCTTTTCCAGCAGTCAGCTCCTTTAAAAACGCACGGGCTGTGTCTGAAAAGCGAAGTAGTAAGTCTCATTGCTATTATTACAATTACAAATATCAATATCCAACGTGCCTCAAGTTCTCAATGAAAAAAGAAAGAAAAATGGAGGCCTTGGAAGTAAAACGTAGACCAATTCATCAGTGTTCAGAAGAAGCTGTCTATAATGACTAAGCAGAGTAGGTCTCTGGATTAGAGTGAATTATGATGGGTTGGTAGGTCAGAGTGGGTCGTAGTGGGTCACGGTGGGTGTTGTGTCGCAGTGGGTCACGCCCTGTTGACCCACGACCCACTGTCCCACTCACAAATCGACCAACTTGATCCACGATCCACTAACCCACTCCATTTCTGGGCAATACAAAAGTTCACCGACCTCTTATATTCTCATAGTATAAAGATTACAAACATACAAGGTAGTGCTACGAACATAAATAAGAAAATTTATCAACATTAAAAAAATACGCAATTCAGTATACAATATACTCCAGTAGTAAATTTATTTGGAATGTTGTTATAACATAGCTTTCGTGACCTCTTGTCAAAGGATTTTGAAAAATTCTAAATGAAATTAACAATAGAATCATGACATAAATTTTGTACATAAATTTTTAAAAAAATAACACAAAAAATTCGAGACGAGAAGATAAATAAGAAAAACATATAGTTCTTCGTCTCGTATCATCTCGGATCAACATTAGTTTTACCGTCCCAAAATTATGCCCTGTAGACAAGAAAGGGATCGGATAATGAACGCAAGTGAATGATAATGAAATAATTCGTGGAAGTATAATGTGGGAGAAAATGGAAGAACCTCAAGAAAACCCATGAATACAATTGTTTATCGCAAAGTTACATGGCTTTGTATTCGAACCAAGTACCCATTACACCAAAGATGAGTGCTGTATCATCGATCTACTTTGATTATGATTTCGAATATGGGTAACAAAGAAAGAAGAGAAAACGTGCAGAGGAAAACGTGTAAGTATACCTGCATTATTTGTTAACATTGCTGTTATGTTTTCACTGACGCGAATAATAGCGTAATGTGGGAATAAACGTATAAAAGAAAACACCTCTGCAAATATTTCCTAATTCGCATCCCGCTGTTGACAAACAATATCATTATTATTATAGGCACGATGAAAGACTACGTGACCTCTGATATTACATTGAAGTAAAGTAGAGTTAATGTATAGATCCAAAGAGAAAAAAGTTGTTGTTAGGTCAAAGAGGATTAGAATCAAGTACTTGGATTACAGATATTTTCAATGTAGTAATTACTTATGTTGGTGAGAAAATTACGTACATAGAGATTGTTACATAAGGTTTCCCGAGCTATTATGTACTTGTTTTTGTCTTGCTGAGATATTTTTAATAACAACATTGAGAAATATAATGAATATAGTAGATCCTTCGTTCTATTTTTTCATATAGAAATTGCACTGTAGGTGGTTCTAGCATAACCATTTTATGAAGTCAATACTTATTAATAATAATAATAATGCTGATTCCTATCAAAATGAACTACTTCGTATTCGTTTTAATCTTTTACATAACAAGCGTTTGGATTTATTGTTTATAATGAATCATTATTTAATTACAAAATACTATTAATAATCATCCAAAAAAGATTAATTTCGTGAATCATCCGATAAATTTCTAACCATTTTAGAAAATGAAATGGAATCTCTTAATTTAACGTTTCACGATAATGCTCTTTAGGCTAGTGGAGACGGGTGATTAAGGCAAGTGAATGATAATGCAAGAATTGATGAAGATAAAGTGGGAGAAAATGTTAGTACTCCGAGAATACCCACTGACATGATGTCCACCACAAACTTACTTGGCCGGATATCGAACCAGGTACCAGAGGTAAGAGATCTACCACTGAGCCCTTCCATAAATTTTTCAGGTACATAAAATATCTATAAAGTTTGAGTTTTAAGAATAAGATAATAGTACAAACTACTGAGTTTTAAAGATTAACCTTATTTGAAGTCTGCCTAACCAGAGTATTTGTTTCCTTGAGGCAGCGTTTCCCAAACGTTTCTTTAACTGAAGACTTCCTTGTTAGACAGAATTTTATAAAAATGACAATAGCCTTGTCCATTTCAAAAGTAAATTTAAACTTTCTTTCTATTTTATTTTCTTCTTTTTTATTAGATTTCCAAACTACGTTATGGACAAATGTCAGAAGTTTTGTAGAAAGGTGATGTCTCTGTCCGTCTGTCGACAGGTATCAGATAAAAAACGGTAAGAAATATCGAGAAGCTGTTTTTTTTTTTTCATACATCATCCCTCCAATAATAGGCTCCATCTACCTCTTTAACTCTGTATTCAAAGTGGAAGTGGTTCAAGTTAACTATTTCCAGTTTCATTTTTTTCTTTTTTCTTTCTTTTCTTTTTCTTTTCTTTTTTTTACCGTACAACAAAAATGGTGACAAGCATCCGCAACACTATCAAAATCGAAAGTGGTCTAAATTTACTCCTATTTTCGGTTTCAATAGTTGGTAATCATGCACTTTAGTGTAATGAATTAAAATCTTGTGATTTCAAGGCTGCTGTTATTGGCAGGTAACTTGACGCAAATGAGAAGCTTCCATGCTCCACGTTTTCAGCCAACCTCTTCGTCTTCTCGTATGATTTACCTGTTTTAATACCGTTCATCAATTGAAGCCTCCTTCGCCCCTATTTCTATTTCCTCGTATCATACTCTCTAGCACATCCCTCATGATACAGTTCCTTCTTAGCCAATGTCCAAACCAGTTTCTCTTCCCCTTCTCAATGATATCTAAAAATGTTCTTTCTCCTCCACCATTTCTACCACAATCTCATTCGTTTTCTGCTCTTACCCAGCCAATTCCCTTCTACACCCACATTTCGATAGCTCTAGTCGTTTTTCATACTTGCGTAATGGCCATTTTCTGCTCCATGTAGTACAATACTCCACACGAAGTATCTTATAACTTTTTCTCTCAACTCTTTTTTCAAGATCCCACATAATAAACTTTTCTTCCACCTAAAAGCTTCATTCACAATTTCTATTCTTACTTTAATTTTACCTTCGTACTTAATTTTACGTTCATAGTTAATTATATTGAAAACTAGTCACTTGTTCTATTTTCTCCCCTCTTACTTCTGTATTTGACACAAACTTTTTCTTTCCAATTACCGTGGTTTTTGTCTTTATAAAATTTATTTTCATCCCAGATTCTTCACAGCCTTTTCTGAATTTTTCTAACATCTTATTTTTCATTTTAGATTCCGCAACAAGCGCCATATCATTTCCAGACCATATAGAGCTAATTATTCAGGACTAGCTCGGGAGAGTAATGCTCCCGGAAGTAGAAACGAGAAACACAGTTCTGATTAGTTGGCGTTATCCACTTCTTGCCACGTTGCATTAAAATAGCAGAAACAGTGGCGTATTTACGATTTTGTTTCGGGAGGGGCTTTGCTAACTTTCGGGGGGGGGGCTTTGCCTGGAAATGTGAAAATTCTGCAAGATATTTCATTTACTTTACTATACTAAGTAAGATTTCGGGGGGGGGCTTAAGCCCGGAAGCCATCCCCCTAAATACGCCACTGAGCAGAAATCAAACTCTTGCTGCTGTCGGCCTTCGTGGTCGAGTGGGATAGCGCTATATGCTAGTAATAAGTCTCTTTCGGCGCGAGTTCAAGCCCGGCCCGAGAGAAGTTTTTTTTACATTTTTTTTTACATTTCTATAACACTTATTAATTAAAATAATACTTAAAAAAGTGATTTATTTATTTTTGTGCAGATAAGTAGTTGTAGTACTTATGCCCTTGTACTCCATGATATAGAGCTCGTTTTGTTCCCCTTGTACTTCATGATATAAATTTTGATTTGACCAACTTAAAACAACTGGCTAGGATAGCGCGTAAAACAGCTGGGTAGAGTAGCGCGCGGAAAGACGTACTTGCGGGAGTATTACTCTCCCGAGCGGGTCGTAATTATTCTACCTCCTACCGAAATGTAGTCTTCATTATGTAGGATCTTTTTCAGTATCTCTTCTAGATAAATATGAAATAATGTTGGGAAGAGATAGATCCCTGTCGAACTCCCCATCCAATTGCACTCTCTTCTGTCATTTCCTTCCCTACTCTAACACTTACTTGATGGTTCATATATAAATTTCTTATAAGCCTTCAATCTTTCCTTTCCAACCCAACCTTCTTTAAAACTCCCAAAATCAATTTCCAATTCACGATGTCAAAAGCATTGGCGGATCTAGGCCAGGGCAGGGGGGCAGGTTGGCCCCACCAGTTTTTTCCGTGACAAAATAATCCAAGCTATTATTTACATATTTTTGAAAGTTTATAGGCTATATACTAAAACGATAATTTTTATTCTCGTTTTAGCCCTAGTTCGTTAATATATTAACTTTAGATCAATATGCTATAACATTAAACGTATTAAGTAGTCGTTACTGACTATAATTGTCCCTTTTGTCCTTTTAATTATAAGAATTGTGTATAGATATCACTTGTCTATTCTTCTATACATACTCTTTAAATATTAACAACCATTTCTCTATGACAACCTATCAACTACCTTTTTTTTTTTCTCTCTCTTTTAAATACATATCTGCTCAGTTATTACGCCTCTGATCATGTCGATAAAAACAGGTACAGATTGATAATACCATTACAATAATAATATATCGTTGCAATACCAATCAAAGTTTGGGTACTAGCTTCCCCCCCCCCTAGTTTTCACATTCTAGATCTGCTACTGGTCAAAAGTCTTTTCTAGATCAATAAATACAACACATACCACTTTCCCTTTTCTATAAATCTTTCATATTGCACACACTAACAACGAAACTCAGTCTAGATTATCAATATCTTTTCATAAAGAAAAAAGGTGTTGCCAGTGCTCAAAACTAAAAATTCAATTGGTGGTCATCGTATTTGAATATATGACTTGACGTTATTGAGGATACCCATATTTTATCTTGAACGTGGCCAGCTGCAACTTTTCCGCAATGGTTGTCCAAAAGTCAGTTTATGACGGTAGAGAGGGACAAGGAGAGGGGGGTGCCTCCTGTGTCATCGTCCTTCCCCGAGAGAACCCCTAGACATGATGCATTGTACGTCTAGCAATGAAAAACTATTAAGTTTGCTATACAAAATACAAACTGATTACCCCCAAAAATGTCCCTGTCTCTCCGTTCCCATTCGTAAGAAATTAAACTAGCGTCGTAACTGTCAAAAATGCTAACAGAATGCAAAATAAGTGAGATTTTCAACGATAATAACATTATAACATACTATTTCAACAGGACGAAATACAGTAAAAGTAAGCACTATTCATGTATAATAAATTAAAAGTATGTACAGTGCAATAAAGAGCGAATAGTGCTAGTAACAGCTTTAGGACGTTTGCACACGGCAACGATAATATCGGTGGAAGCCCCGATAATATCGGTGTCGGTGTCGGCGTACTTTGCACACGTCGCCGACAATATCGGTGGAAGCCCCGACAATATCGGTGTCGGCGATAGTTTGCACACGTGGCCGATAATGTCGGCGCTGAGACTAGTATTGGACAGGACGTGAAAGAGAGAAGATGAGTCCAGCTATCAACAAGAGATATCTTCTTGCCTTGTTGTACTTACGACGTAGAAACAGGAAATGTAGATCGCGAAAGCTTTGGGTTCATCCATTATTGACTGTGCGTTATGTAGAAGGTGCTTTTTATACACTATATGAGAAGCACCGCCTCTAGGGTTGTTCAAACACATTAGGAGAAATCAAGGGAAGTGGGACCTGTT
This sequence comes from Thermobia domestica, assembly GCF_964235325.1. NCBI lineage: Eukaryota > Metazoa > Arthropoda > Insecta > Zygentoma > Lepismatidae > Thermobia > Thermobia domestica. The sequence goes on along the minus strand of NC_137458.1, from coordinate 251,058,279 downwards.
CTCTCTTACATTGATTTCTTCTCATGTGTTTGGACAACCCCGCAGAAACAGCGTGGCTCGCCTTTTTCTATATACAGAAGTAAGCATCACGCATTAGTCAAACTCTTAATATGACGCTAAAAACTACTCTGAATATGGTCCCGTGATCTTACTTAAAATACATGGGTTGATTTTTAAAAAGGCATCGTTTAACGTTTTGTGTTTTTTAAACTCCCTATATAAACATCAAGGATATGCCAGAAGTAGGCCTAATGACATGTGCTGTTCTGGAATGAAACCCAAATTGTAAGGGAAGGGAAGAGGATTGCCCGGTAGGATAAAATTACGATTACTTTTTTTTTTTTTTTTTTTTTTTTTTTTACAAAGTCTATTATAAAGTTTAGAATGAGAAGCACATGGGGTGATTGAGTACTGCTTTGCACAGTCTATACATTAAATATGTAATTCCCATTAGAAGTTCTGTACTTCTTAGCAGTGGCGGCTTTAGCGGATAGGCCAGGTAGGCACGGGCGTACCCAAAAATTTTGGAAAATATATAAACTCTAATAGATACAATAAAGAGTAAATATATTTGACACTAGATTGTAGATAATTATTTATCAAACAACATCAATCACTAGTGTAAAGGTAGTTTCTCCTATTGTCATTAATCAATCAAATGTGTATATGTATCCATAAGCGAGGGAGCGAGCCTACCGAAAATGAAGATCCTAAAGCCGCCTCTGCTTCTCAGATGAAGCTTGTAATCCTTTTGCCGTCTTTTGTTTCACCATTTTAATGTTTGTCAACGTGTAATAGTTCATCACATATAACAATTAAATGTCAACGTTTAAGTAACGTAGGCTATCTGTGCTACTGAAGAATGAGGACGGGTTGTCTAATGTTAGTTGAGGCGTCCAGAATACAAGTAGCATTTCTGATAATAGCTGTTTTAGATATTTAGGCTTATACTAATTACAGGTTTAAAAAATGGTCTTGTATAGTGCAGCCATTGGACTATGAACTTCTGACTAGTTCTCTCAAAAGTCTTCATACTCGATAATTTTCTGAAACTAAATTTACGATTTTTCTAATTTTGGGACTTCCAGCACTTTCATTCTGAGTACCTCAGTTACTACCAGAGCTGTGAAATTTATTCGAATAAACATAACTCAAGTAATTTTCACATATTAGAATATTTGAATAATTATCTTAATATAATTATTCGAATAATTTTAGCTTTTTATTCAAACAACTATTTGAATGAAATGTATTTTCACATACAACTTTTGAACGCATATTAAATTTTACAACATACAGATATAAACTAGGAGCACAACCGGAATATATTATTATTATTATATCTGGAAATTAATAATTTTGTACTGCTTACAATCCACACATAATCCATTTCACATCCCAAGCAAGTAGTGCCTCACAGCTATTTTGATTTCTTCACCTGCATTGAGTTAGCTTTTTACAATAAATAATGTATTATTTATGCAATCTTCCGCCCTTTCCCCTTTCTATTATCTACCATTGCTTGTCGAGTGGGACCGAGCGAAGTAATCGACACACACAATATATTCTGCACTGTGTTTCTAAAAATCTTCTCCATATATGAAACCAAAAGTTCTAATAATCGGGAAAATTATTTTTTAAAACAAGGACTACAAAAACTGTTCTGAAGAGGTGTGAAGGGCGGTACAAAAACTTATATAAAATATGCCTAAACCTGTTTAGATTTCACAGTGCCGTTTAAATACGTAGATTTCGTAAACATAATATTTTCGTTTCGATGAGAATTATTGCTGTGAGACATTGCAAACTATATTAGGTTAATTTCTGTTGAAACACTGTTACATATCGTATGTACCTGTATGTACATTATTTTGTTTTCCATGCAATTAACACTAATGTTATAGTAGATTAAATGATAAGATTTGAATTAGTTATTTTGTTTTACTTGGTCCATACATACCTGTCGTTTCTCGTTTCTTTTTGTCTATGAATTCAAAATCCTCGGCAAGGCTTGCATAAACTTCTCGCCATGCTTTTTGCTTTTCAATTTTGTCCTTAAAAGAGTCTGTTGTCTTATCCCATATGCAAGGTCTGCATTCCACAAGTTCGATAAGGGTTAAAATATCATACGGAAAAATTTTTGCCATCTCTAAAATTGTAAGCAAAACTGGAAAGGTAAGAACACAAGAATACACAACCTTTTCACCCACTCACTATAGCTAAACTGGAGAACTCTATCAGGTGGTCGATCCCGGTACAAAGGGGAGAGGGAAAACTTGCATACATAGCTCTGGTCTTTGTTTCCATTTGCCATTCCACAAATTCTTTTAAAAAATGGGGGTTGCGTTGGAAGTTAGAGAAAAGATGTGCGACAAGTGAAGTGTGGAGTCACATCCCTCTTTTTGAGATCACAATCAAGAGAATGCCAAATGAGTCACTTGTCCTCGGGAGCTTTGAAAAGAACGTTTGATTATCCTAGGTTCGTTTCAAAATAATAATAATAATAATTCTACTTGTCAATAAATAAGAGTATAATCATTGCTTATCGAGTGAGACCGGGAAAATTGTGTGCACACAATTCTGATGTAAATAAAAGAAAGTAATAATAATCAGGATTTTTCCATATGCTTATGTTCACAGAGTATCAAACTTTGAAAATTACGCTTGAATTAATTTCCAGAATATAATAAAACTTAAATGCATTAGTAGATTTAAAAAGATACAAGAGAGAGAGAGAGAGAGAGAAAGAAAAAAAGGGAGTAGAAAATAATCAACGGAAATTGGTTATGTAAATTTCCTATATTCTATTTGATAACTATTTAGAGGGAAATCAGTACTCTTCAGGCTTCCCACATTTAATAAAGGGAATTAGCTACTCCAAAACAGAGACTGTAAAAAAATAATAAGCTGTTCCAAAGTTGTTTATAGGACAAGATAATAATAATATTATACAATTGTAATAGAAAAAATGGAAACAACAACATTCCAAAGAAAAGAAAAAAACAAAAATACACAGCGCCTTGTCACTCTCTTCATCTAACCCGCTGGCCGGCCAACATTATCGGTGGCGTGTGCATCCAATCATAAGAAAACATTGCCCCCGACAAAATCGGTGTCGGCGGTACCGCCGACAGTATCGGGGGCTTGGCCGACAGCATCTGCATGTCGGAGGAACGGCCGATAATATCGGTGGCGTGTGCAAGCTACGATTTGAATACATTGAAGTCGATTTCACCGCCGACATTATCGGTGGGACCACCGATATTATCGTTGTCGTGTGCAAACGCTCTTAATTTCGAAACATGTCAAATTGGAAATACATTTTTGGAGCAGAATGAGTGGAGAATTTCTTGGGGCTGATACCCACAATCTTACAGCCTTCAAGATTCTAGAAAATAATGGCTCAATTAATTTTCCTCATCCACTGACCGACTTAATTGATACGTTCTGCGGTTTGGAGCACATTGTGGCCATTGTTAGGCCTAAATTCGGAATGTATTTTAAATAGGACAAATGGAAATTTGTTTACGGCTGATATTTAGGAACATTCTTGGATTCTTCCCCCATCAGGATCCTGCCGCCTACAGTCAGACAATTTGTCCATGCCGACGATATGCCGCGGTTGGATTGCCGGCGCCGGACACCGGCGTCTTTCCGCGTGATTTTCGACCGCGACGAATAGTTGCCTTGCCGAGCAGTCGGCAAACAGCCAGAAATGAGCATTAAATGTGGCGGCGCCGCCGTCAAAAAGAGGTCGGCATAAGGAGTCGGCAGAGGTTCGGAAAGAGGCCTTTCCGATTGTTTTGCCGATTTGCCGACTCTGACGGTCGGCAACAGTCGGCAAAGAGTAGACAAAGGGCATTTTATTTTACGATTTTTGACCGCTTGCCGCCTCTGCAAAAGGTTGGCATCTTTGAACAAGTAGATCGTCGTGCCGCCGCGGACGGGTGCCGGCTGCCTCCGGCTGGTCACTGTCGACGGCGGTAATCCCTCTTTCCGACCGCGACTTCCTGATAGGGTATAGATTCTAGAAAACTATAATTCGTAGTCTATTTCACTTATGTAATCGATATTATATCTTAAATGAGACTTTTCTACTAACTGTTTGTATTTAAGGTGATCCTAATTGTGCAGATGCGAACTGTTGTCAATAGCTTCAATTTCTCCCGGTTTTTAATACTGTAAATTCCCGTTCGAGAAAAAAGCGATCTCTGACACGTAAAAAAAAAAAAAAGTCTGATAATGAGTATTTGTGAACGTGACAGAAAAAGTAACGTTAGGAAAATTGAAATTTGAGTTTAATATAAATGTCATTTTCTTCCATAAGAACTAGTATTATCGATTGGTTATGTTAACTTTTTTCACTTTATCGATGTTTCGTAACGTATCTACGTTAACTACAGTGCACAGAGCTAATTGTATGACGTTAGCTGATCTTTCCATTCACGGTAATCCTCCTTTTGTTTTTAACGGAATTCCCGTTGAGAACGGAATTACCTTTGACTTGCAAGTAAAAGAATGTCTGATAATTATTTGTGAATGCCACTGGAAAATGAACAATAAAGATTGAAACGTGGGTATAATTAGAAAATGATTTTTCATAATAGATAAAAATGAAATGAAATCTTTGAGTTTTACGTCCCACGGTTATGCCGGTTAGGCTAAAGGAGACGGTGATAATGAGAGATGAGTGAAATGGTGGAATGAAGAAAGTGGGAGGAAACGGGAGTACCCCGAGAAAACCCACGAGCACGGTGTTTGTCCACCACAAAGTTCACTTGGCGGGGGCTGGGATCGAACCTGGGACCCCATGCACCAGAGGTGAACGCCCTACCACTGAGCCACCGCGGCCCTTTTCTGGAGAACAGAATCTGGTTTTGCTATGCAAAGGGCATTCAGAAACAAATTTGCCTCACATTCTGCCCCATTAACATAATGTGGTCGCTAGTAAATAAATAAATAAATAATAATAAAAAAAAAAAACAGGATCGGTTCAGAGCGAGACAGGAAAGAATCGGACCTGCAGGCGGGTATTGTGTAAGATGTCAGTTACAAGGGCGACCATGTAGTGATTTCCGGGGGGGGGGGAATATAAGCGACATTTCAAATGTAGTCTCAAATTTTGCGGTAACTATTCTAAAATATCTATTGGGTTTTCGATCTTCCAAAGTACAATTTCCTCTAAAGGAGAAGGGGGCGAGCGCTTAACCTTGCCCCCCCTGATGGGCACCCTTGGTCAGTTATCGACTCCTTAGGTCTTCCAAGAAATCTCTCCGTCGTTTGTGGAAAGAAACCGGCTATAGCTATCAATATGTGACTTATAGATGTTACCACTAACGCTTAATTTGTATTCTCACTAACAATTAATTTGTATTCTGCAATTTCGCTTCAAAAATTCAAAACCTGTTTTCTATTGAAAGGTACACAGACGAAAATTTACTGTTCTTCTTGAAGCTTGATCGATATTACCCCGGATGAATTTAAACCAGTAAACAGTCTAATAAATCTCTCATCCTTCCTTGATCATTTGCCATAAACCGCATGAAAATCTTCTTTCACTTAGAAATTCTAGGCCTAAATGAAATCCGTGAGTTTAAAAAGAAAATCACCCTATATTACTGTTATTATTTAGTTTAGTTTAGGGCGGTTATGCGCTTTACGTTAAGCGAAATGGATGATTAATGAAAGCGAATGAGGATGAAGCGGAATCACGTAAATCAAAGACACACACCGTAGCCACTAGGCTAGCAGGAAGAGCATATTGGTTATTGTTATAGATGGTATTCAGTACAGAAAATTACTAGAAACTTACTATTTATACATTAGCCTCGTTTTGCCAGCATTTATAGTAACTAGAAAGTGATTCACAATGTACAGGGTGGCAAAAGTAGGTAAACAGTCCCGGAATGATCAACTCATTGCTTTTTATATTATTTCTTATTGTTATCCATCACGTAGACTTAGTTTCTTTATTATTTGTTCTTAATGTCGTTTTACTTATATCTTAAGCCCGGAATAGCCGAAGCAAGTAAACCTATAAGCAGGCACGTAGCCAGGATTTCGTGAAGGGGAAAGGGGTCCGTAACATGAATTACTGTGGTCATCACAGCAGGGGCTAGATCATTCTAAACTATCTTACTGTAACATATATTGATTCGTTTAAACAGGATTTAGTAACGGGGGGGGGGGGGAGACATGAAATTTTGAAGGACCAAAAGGCTCAATCAATCTAAATTACTTTACTATTAACAAATATTGGTTACTTAGCACAATAAAATGAGGATATGTTGGTACGTATTTTAATAACAAACAATGAAGAAATCTCGAGTAAAATAATAATAAAAAAAAAAGTATTGAAAAAGATTTTACAGTATTTACGTCCTTCCTCTCTTTATTCAAATACAACAATTTTCCTTTCATTATGACCTCAACTATTATAAAAAGTACATACTCAATAATGTCTTGTAAAATATTTTACAATATCTGCGTACCTTTCTCTGTTGAATCAACTGTTAACAACTTTTTTCAACATAAATTTTTGTTTTTATTATTCCGTCAACTACTGTCTGTTCCAAATGACAGATTAAAGGAGCAGTAGAAAATTGTTTTTGAAATAACATGTTTGATACTGCAAGGGTGCAATGACGAAAAATTATGATAAAAAAAATGTCCACTCTGTTACACAACGACACTATGCTTGCGGAAGCTTGAAATCTCCAGAAATTCTGAGAATTCCGTAACTTTTCTAGAAATTTCAAATTCCCTGACTCTTCCAGGTTATCACGCTCACTTCGCCACCATGTATTGCAAGTAATACAAATGTCCTCAAAAGAAACAGTAACCAAAAGCTTCCTGTAGTTTTTTTTTTATTTTTATTTTTAACGCTGATCCTTCTTTGTCTCGTTTCATTTTGTTTCAGTCTGTCTGTTGAAATCGGTAGTGGTGCAAATCTACGATTTTTCGGTTACAACACTGATCACATGATAAATAAAACTGAAATATTTAGCCTCCCCCCCCCCAAAAAAAAAACTTTAAAAAATATGAATTTATTACCAAGAATATTTCATATCTGGGTTAATTCCTTTATTACCACCGGAAGTAATAGACAGCATCCATCACTTCCGTTTCAATATTGATCTCATTAGAGTGAAAAAAATAACAAAGTATCTCTATAAGATATATCGAGTAATTGCTTTTTGATACAGAGTTAGCGTCTTAGAGAAAGGTACTATCTTCGATTCTATTATTCTTTTTATTGCAACAATAGTTATAGATGTACTATTTTAAGTTTGGGTATTGAATTTGCATTGTTTGAAAGTCTGCTGTACTTTCACACTGTGAAACGAAACTCTATTATTATTATTATTATTATTATTATTATTATTATTATTATTATTATTATTATTATTATTATTATTATTATTATTATTATTATTATTATTATTATTATCATCATCATTCAACAAATATATGAGGAAAACACGCAATATATATTAATGGAATATTCCCGTGCAAATATTTTGAAGTGTAGTTCATACTTTATTCTGGTTGGGATTTTCATGGGAATGAAGGAATTTCCTCCTCAGTTTCTGCTTCCATTTCCTGCATATTTGAAAATGGAGAGAGAGATAAAGAAAGTATATTCTTACAGTTAGCTGTCAAATTTCTTGAATAAACGTTTGCTACAAATACTTGCATCTCTCACTTTAAAGTAAGTTCAATACTGCATTTAATTAATCCATCACGTGATAATTAATGACTTCACTAGAAGTTAATGTGCAGAAGGAACTTCATTTGAAAATGAAATGAAATTTTTGAGTTTTACGTCCCACGATTATGCCGGTTAGACTAAAGAAGACGGTGATGATGAAAAATGAATGAAATGATGGAATGAAGAAAGTAGGAGGAAACTGGAGTACCCCGAGAAAACACACGCACACGGTGTTTGTCTACCACAAAGTTCACTTTGCAGGAGCAGGGTTTGAACCCAGGACCCACTCACCAGAGGTGATCGCTCTACCACTGAGCCACCGCGGCCCAGGAACTTCATTTGAATAAACGTAAGACATTTAATATTGTATTTTATGGAGTGGCTTAAGCGTACCGATTTTATCGCAACTTTTTATTATTTTATATATATTACAGAATTTTCAAATTTCCAGGAATAAAGTTAGCAAACCCCTTCCGAAAGAAGCAAAGACCCGAAACGAAGTCGCAAATACCCCACTGATTCTATGAAATGGAAAACAACTAAAATTACACACAAATATAATTATTATATCCTGACGGTAGAGTTTGGTAAATTTATACATATGTTTAATGTATCAGACTTCTACTCTACAAGCTATTATGGACCAGACCCCATGTAGTTAAAAAAAAAAAAAAAAAAAAAAAAAAGCACCAGCTACTCTGAATAACTACTGAGAGTGTATACCTAAGTTAAATAAATTATCACTAATAGAAATGCATAATTCTACACAGAAACTTGTTGTTCTGTATTAAGAAAATCATTTTATAATACATTAGCATTGAAGGTATCTTTCAATGCTAAAACTAAACTCCCAGAGGTGAGCCTTCGTACCTTCCCAACAATACGTGCAATCCCAGCAATAATAGCTTCGCTTCCTGAGCAGCAAAGACCGTAAACCTGTCTAGCGACCAGGCACGTAGCCAAGGGTCCGCCCCCCTTCGAAACCAGAAATGAAAAAATAAGGAAGGAAGAAACAAAAAGAAATGAGAAAAAGAAGGATCGCGTTAAAAATAAAAAGAAAGATCAGGAGGCTTTTGGTTATACTTTCTTAATGAGGAGATTTCTATTACTTGCATGGTGGTGAAATAAGCGAGATATCCTGGAAGAGTCAGGGAATTTGAAATTTCTAGAAAAATTAAGGAATTCTCAGAATTTCTAGAAAAGATACGGAATTCTCAGAATTTATGCTACTAGTCAGGGAGATTTCAAGCTTCCGAAAGTATAGTACCGTTGTGTGACAGCGTGGAAATTTTTTATCATAATTTTTCGTTATCGCATTCTTGCAGTATCAAACATGTTATTTCAAAAACAATTTTCTACTTCTCTTTTAACGTGTCATTTGGAACAGACAGCAGTTGACGGAATAATAAAAACAAAAATTCATGTGGAAAAAAGTTGTTAACAGTTGATTCAACAGAGAATGGAACGCAGATATTGTAAAATATTTTACAAGACATTATTGAATAAGTACTTTTTATAATAGTTGAGGTCATAATGAACGGAAAATTGTTATATTTAAATGAAGAGAGTAAGAACGTAAATACAATTGTAAAATCTTTCTTAACACGTGTTTTTATTATTTTATTCGAGGTTTGTTCATAGTTTGTTATTAAAACACTTACCATCATATCTTCATTTCATCGTCCTAACAAACTAATATATGTTGATAGTAAAGTAAATTGATCGAGCTCCTGGGCATTCAGAATTTCATGTCATCCCCTCCCGCCCCGCGTTACGAAATCTTGGCCAAACGAACCAATATATGTTCAAGTAAAATAGTTCAGAATGATCGAGAACTTGGTGTGATGACCACAGTTTTTCATGTCATGGACCCCCCCCCCCTTCACGAAATCCTGGCTACATGTCTGTAACGACCTAGTGAGGCTCAGACGGAGGGGACTCGAAGTGTTTCCAACCTACTATTTTGTTACAAAAAAAAAAGAAAAAAACGAAATGTATTGACTTTATATTATAAGAAACCAAAGTTATAGAAAATATACGGTAGAAAACAGGGTAGATCCGGCCTCAGAGCCTCATAGTACGCTTCACTACTGGTTATTTTATGTCCACAGATGTAGTTTCCACCTCGTCCTTTCATATGTATATGTCGCACTTTCCAACCGGGCTGTTATCTGCAAGAAACAAAATAGTTGCAATGACTCTTGCCCCAACCCTCGTATATATATATGTACTTAATACAAAGTGTTTTCCAAAGTACCAGTGTCTCATAAATATTCTTACCATCAAAAAAAAAAAAAAAGGAAAAATAATATATTCAGCTATAAGCCTTATCAATATGAGAAGTCCATGGATCTGTTCCAATGTTCGCAAATGGATTGGTAGTCTTGTTTGACTGTCACCTCAAAACAGCTGTAACTAGTAGCCTAAATGGCACATGGTCATTTCCAAATTGACACACACACGCACTTTCCATAGAGTAAAGCTAAGTTCTAATAAGCAAAACTACTGAAAACAAGCTGTAAAAAGGAATGCCTTCACTTAAAGATAAATATATGGCTTCTCATTTTCTGGTTAAACAAAATAAATTTTTCTTGTGTATCCAGTTTGTTCGGAACGGGGATGTTGATGATGTATGAAGGGGTGATATGTTTATGTACTTTATTTACAAATCACACATATCACATCCAAAGCTAATGAACTGTATGATTAAACCCATTTTACTGATTCACCCAGATATCATGAAGGAACGAGAAATAAGACTTGACGAATATTTTAGATGTTACTTGCTTCAATTCTTATTTAAAGGTACATGTGTTAATATGATAAATATAACATGCTTTGTTCATATGTTAATATACTGATATAATACTTAAATATTAGTACAATGAATTACTTATCTTAACATCTTTCTGCAGTAAACGTTGCTTGCTGCTAGCTAAACCACATGTTGCTTGCTAACCATCATACTTTGTCTTCGAGCACACATAAACTGAGTAACACTCTAAAACACCGTTAAGAACATGTGAATCTTGTATATTAATAAACATGAGTGTTTCTCTAAAACCTATGAATAAATATGCTTTTCTGAAACTATTAATGAATATGCTTGCCTAGTTGCACTTCGTAGCACATTGTTGAATGCACAAACACAACTTGAATAGCACACTGAAGGCACTGTTGCCAGCCAATGCAAACACAACTCACTAAAAACTCACCAGAAAAATCACTAAAAGAATCACAAAGAATTCACTAACATCACTAAACTATATACAAAAAATGAAACTAATATGAATAAAAATAATGCACATATGCAAGCTTATCCAGATGTAAGTTGTTTAAACTAAAGTAAACTATAATTCATATATTTTTGAGGGGTACATTCAAGGGGCGGATCCAGGGGGGGCGATCGGGCCGATCGGCCTCCCCCCCAGAAGAGGAAACTTTCTTTTTTTATATATATAAATAAAACTCATCCCAAAGTTTGGAGCCCTTAAAAGTAGCAATATGACAACTCACCGCTCCTCCAGAAGTCGGTCCCGGATCCGCCCCTGGGTACATTTACGTTTCTGCCTATGTAAAGTGGTACTTTTTTTATATACAATACGGATTGATCATCTATCAGAAGCGCACCCAGAAAGTTTTGTTGGGAGGGGTGAAAGGTTTTGGCTAAGTTCAATAATATAAGACATTATGTTTATGTAGTATCGAACGGATGTTATTCTACAGCCGGAAAAAATATAAGAACTATTAAATATTGACACCTATATTCTCACGAAAAATGATAAAATTTGATTGTTTTCATTAGGAAAGAAATAGTACATATGATGAGTAGTCAAATGCTTATAAGTATATCTCTGCTAAAGCAATATAGTCTTAAAAATGTACAAATATATGTCGAATTATGAAGTTCTTTTGTGAGGAGGGTATCCGGGCCCGGTAGACCCCTCCTCCGTGATGCGTCCCTGCCATCCATGTGGTATTGATTAGTTCAACTAAGATTTTCATCATTTTGTGGTTCTAAAGAGTCTTCGTAAGATAACTCGGGGTAGGCAAAAAAGAAGATACGTTAGGAAAGCAGGAACAGAGCTGTAATGATTACGGGTCCGATAGAAGTAAATGAATATATTGGATTTCGGATTTGTAACTATTTTCCAGATAAAGCAATTCCGATTCCGAAACCACAAATGCTTTTATGATACAAACGGTTCCGAACATCAAATCGAAACCAATTTTCCGAGAAAATCGTTTCCAGAGCCGGAAACGGAAATAGATTATCTCAGGAAATCTATGCTGGTTCTGGACCTAAAACCGATTTTGAAGTGAAAGCGAAATTACCAAGGCAACAGAAATAGAGGTCTTGTAACAAAACTGCTGTAGGTGGTTCTCTGAAGTTGTTCATTTTGAGTTTAGCACCCTTTAAATAGCGAGACTACATGAGACATGAATCTAGAGCTTAACAGGGGATCCGAACCGCATGAGATTCAGTCACGAATAGTATCCGGGTCTCGTTCATCAGTCCAGAAACAAACAAAGAAAGCAATTCGATAATATCCTTTGCAAAACTCATTCACTCGAGATTGGTACATCCTACTTAGAATTATTAATGGTAACGGGGCTCAAAATATTTGGATTCCTACATCGGAATCTAAATAAATGACACCAGTTCAGTTCACGGAACCGAAAACCGTAAATCGACGTGATTCTAGAAGAAAACCGAAACACATTTTGACATTATCATTTGCAATCATTAACTCAAAAATACTAGTAATTGCGAACGACGTTTTGTTAACTGTGAAATAACAATTCGAGGATAAATGAACTCCCTCTTAGTTAAGCAGTTAACGTACGCGCCTGTGGTGTGGCTTGTGGGAGGAAAATGGAGAGAAGGAAAAAGATACTAATTTACTTTTGACATTAGAAATTCATTAGATAGAAAGGTATTCATGATATTGACTGTTGCTACTTTAAATGAAAAGGATCAAGAAGAGTAAATCTTCATACAAGCTTGTTATTATTACTATTAGTATTTCAATTGTATTAGATGGAAGCTACCAGCACTAGCAGGACTCAAGCGATGCTGATGTAATGCAGAAGTTTCCGCAACATCTCCTTCCTGTCAAAAAAAAAAAAAAAAAAAACTTAATTACAATAATGATGTGTGTTTCTTTCGTTGCCATGAAATGAACACAAACTTGCAGTGTGTAGGTGGCTTGGGAAACAACGGTTGTGCTAATTAACCATATCTAAGGTATATCCTTGCAAATTTCTTCTTTTCGCACACTACGCTATAGAGAAAGAATACTGAAAAGCGCGTTTCACACTTTGCATTCACTGACTTCGAACTCAACATGTGAATTCTATCTTTCACTTTCTATGATCCATGGTCATTTGTAATATAACTACAATGGGAGGGCCAGCTATCTAAATGAGAACGCATGATCTAGTACATTGCAAAGATCTGATTTATGCAAGAACACTCAAAATAATATTATTTAGATGTATTATTTTTGAAAATCGTAAGATGGTAGGTCATATCGGAACAGTACGAGAAGTGAAGTGTTGAACACACAACGCACAACAGTAATTTAAATCTTATCTCGAAACTATAGTTCTAATGTTACATAGGCAAACTAATATAAATATAAATTTAATATCCAGTGTAGATTCTTTTAATCACAGCAGGATGAGAATCCCGTAGGTGAATAAAGGTCTCGAAATGTCTATACCACCAGTGTAACAAAATGCATATTGAACATACGTATTAAGCTTCTTGCAGGAACAATTCGACTTAGAAATGCACTTTTTAGAACTTATTTCCATTTATAAAGTTGAAAATTTAGAAGGAATGGGGTTTGTTTGATTGCACTACCTTATGTCGTTACCGAGTAACCATATAGGAAAAAAGATTTTGTGACGTCATTAGTGGGAAAGCTGCGAGAACAGGATTCCATACAGTTTACCAAGATTTCGTTTGTGAGTGCACGTTCTAAAGTGCGATTTCCTTTCCCAGAACTGATTGCAAAGATTTAGAAATGTAGCCGGCATGGAAATAATATCTGATGATGGACTGTACAAAAGTTTTTATAATATTATACTACGTAGTTTTTCCTACAAAGCATAAGTTCAGCGCTTTACAAAAAGATCTAAAATTTCGAAACCAACACCATATAAATAGATGACAAACGAAAATATAAAATGAAATCTTTACTTTTACGTCCCACGTTTATGCCGGATAGGATAAAGGAGACGATAATGATGAATAATGAATGAAATGGTGGAATGAAGAAAGTGGGAGAAAACGGGAGAACCCCGAGAAAACCCACGCACACGGTGTTTGTCCACCACAAAGTAGATGGCAAACGAGATTGCTACAACACATAAATACCTTTTCTTTATTCATGGTTCCGATTCCCAAACATAAGTATTCATTTTCACATTTTGTTGCAAATTTCTAATGATGACCCTATCATTTGGTGCTTCAAGGTATGTACAGTATGTGACAAAAATTTATTAGAAAGATTTTCGAGACATTCAAGTCAGGTCGAGAGTTTTACGAGAAGTCTCGACACGAAATACGTATGTCTCGACTTGCCTCGAATTTTTAAAAAGTGTGTCTCGACTCTAATCTCGATTCTAATTCGAGTCGAGTCGAGTTAAGATTTGAGGCATGTCTCGACTCGTGCATATTCCTACAAGTTAACATTGCCTGGGATCGAACAAAGAACTCCTGCACTAGAATTGAGTGCTATAGTACTGAGAAATCAATACTACTACTACTACTACTAATACTACTACTACTACTACTACTACTACTACTACTACTACTAATAATAATAATAATAATAATAATAATAATAATAATAATAATAGATTTTATTATTTTACATTTTCATTTGAATTTGTTGAAGATGTGGGTGGGAGACTCCCACTTTTGGGGAATATTATTTAAAACTTCTGCATATTGAAGAAAATTCACCCTTCAAAAGTATTTTCAGATGTTGTAATTGGAATCCCATTGACATGGTGGAAAATGTGAAACAGATGTGTCAAGTGGCAGGGTGGAACATGACTTCTAGTGTCATATTCTATTTTTTTTATTTTTTTCTCCTACTGATGCTTGCTTGTCCACCCTCGCGCCAAAGTAAATTTAGCTTTGTGCTTGTTCAGTGCTATACGCAGTGTTCCGAAGTGCTCATTTTGCAGTAAACAATTCTTTTTTAACATTTTTCGGAGTGTTTCAAGAATTTTTGTACATAAACAAGAAACGAAACTGTTTGTTTATGGAAGATTTTTGTATATAGGGAAAACCGGGGTATTCACGAGCACTGAGGTAATGCCGAACACCCAAGTTTACGTCCAAGTAAACCTGTAAGAAAACAGACGATTTTGCTGCAAACTAGCGGAGGGACCTGGAAAAGTGTAGCATAAATTTGGTGACAGTCAATTGAGTGGCTTACCAGGAAGAAGACGTTTTGTTGTTTTTGTCGATTCACTTATAAAATTTATTCAACAATCTGGGCAAGGTAACTTGGGTCTTATTTTATCTGTATTGCTACAGATAAGGCTATATATTTCCCTATATTTGAGCATTAATTCTTTGTAATCTTACTAGCCTGTATGCAGTCAACAATTAGTTTCAACTTTAACAATAAAATGGCACCTCATGAGGAAATGCCAGACAGAATGTTCACAAATACCCCGGAGTGTTCGGGACTGCCTAATGGTGGAAATAAATTATCAAAAAAAAAATAAAATAAAATAAATAAATAAATAAATAAAAAAAAATAAAATAAATAAATAAATAGTTTTTCTTATTGAAATGTAAATAATATGTTAATGAAATTGCTTTGGGACGTAGGCCATGTCTTGGTAATGAGCGTTATTAGCTTTATTAATTAGAATAGTTTGCTATATTTATTATTTTTAGAATTATTACTTCATTATTTTATAGTCAGCAACCCTGTTTTAGATATATGATCCTTCATCATATGCTGCAATTTTTTTTTCTGTGTGTGTGATTCACAGAGTGTTTTACAAATTTATTTAGCCTAGTAGTATTCATTAGCAGTTAGCCAATTTTGTTCAGCCTATTAACCGCATTTGAAGACTTGACTAATAAAGAATACTGTCTTTGGGAGAAAACATAAATTCATATATCTGTGATTTCTACAGTTCAAAATAATGTTTTCATGTTAATGAATATTTTCCTTAATGCACCGTTACTTCAGAATTTATTTCATAAGATTGCATTTGTTTAGCCTATTACTTATTAAGTTTCATGTGTAATCATTTCAAAGATAATGAGGTCTGGTCACGTTCCTCATTAATTTATGTTTGTAATTATAATTCTTATTAAAGATTTAAATACTAAACTACGGAATAATTTTAATGTATTTTAATGCATTTCGCGTTTTTCGCAAAGGAAAGTTTAAAGCGAACAGTATGTTCGGGATTACCCCGACCACTGGGGCAATCCTGAACATAGGTACATTTTTTATAACATCTCACTGATTTGTTTTAAAATGTTACTTTTGACTTTCCTCTGCAGTTTAGTAAACAAGAAAACTCCAAACTTTCTATACACAAGAAATCTTAATTTTATCTCTAAAAACAAAGGAGTTATTTATAATCAAAACTTAAGTGATCGCGAATACCCTGTTTCCCCCAATGTTCATCTGTGTTTGTGTTGAACGACCCGTTCATTTGCGAGGCTATATGGGACATGGACCTACTGACTAACGTGGAATCCGAATCATATGAGCTCCCGATGGGAATCGAACCCGGGTCTTCCACGCCGAAGGTGCGTACGCTAACCGCTTAGCCACGAACGAGCTCTGTGTTATGTGTATGTGGTTGTTTGGGTAACCGTGTCAGTGTGTGTGTGTGTGTGTGTGTGTGTTTACGATATACCCTATAGTTAGGAGTTAAGATTTAGTTTTCTGGGCTTTCGGCGTCTAATTCCATTTAGCCCGTCACGTTTTGAGGGATGACATTAGCACTAGCAGCGAGCGCACTATAAGGAGAAAGAGAAGGAAGAAAGGAATGGGAAAGGAAAGAAGCGACCTGGGACCTATAAGTTAGGTACCATCCCGGCATTTGCCTGGTGTGAATGAGGAAAACCTAGGAAAACCTCATTCAGGGTGGCTGGCTTGAAAAATCGTTTTTACGCTTTTTCAAATGAGACCAAAATTATCAATTTGCCTCCCACCGGGAATCGAACCCGGGACCAAAATTATCAATTTCTCATGATACATAGAATGTGCTCTCTACTTTGTGGCTTGCCAACGGAGGCCTATTCCTCGGGTTTGAAATAAGTCAGGAATAATGTAACCTCGTAAAATGTACTTCGTGGATAACTTTAATTCATTTACAGGAATATCTCGAAAACTACACATCGGATCAAGACATTTGTGAATGGATTTATTCATCTTTAAGGTTGTCATCCAATGGTACAAAACTTGACCACCCCTCCGCCCCTTAAGGGGGAAGTGGGGACAACTTTGAAATCTTAAATGGGAACATCTAGTCTTAATTACAAACTCAGATTTGTCAGAAAAAAAATTGACCTATGATGAATCCTCTACTTCTGTCTCTAAGGGTCGGAGGTTAATTTTGAAATCTTAAATGGAAAGGCCTACAGTAGTTTTTATTGGACACTTAGCTTCTCCAGGAAAGGAAACTTACATTAATTTCACCTACGATTAACACCATCATCTTACCCTCGAGGGTGGGAGGTCAACTTTGAAATCTTTATTGAAAACTCTAATTTTTATTACATATTTGAATTTGAATTCTCGAAAAGAATTACATTAAGTTAAGCTACAATTAGTCGAAATAAATAAACTATTCTTAGTGGACGTAGTATTTTTCTGTTTCCTTTGGGGTGCTTATTTTAGGGAGTTTCTTCACCTCTCAGATTCGAGGTACTTGTTTTAGATAAGTTCCCTCTCCTCTCACATATAAGATTATGCACTTCTAAACAAATTTCAAAACTTTTGTTCAAAAACATTGCCATTGCGTAACTGCAATAAAAATGAGGGTTCACGATAAAGATTTCGCAAAGTTGACCTCTGACTCTCAAGGAGTGGGACTGTTAATTGTAGATCCAGGTAATGTAAATTTTTTCTGGAAAATCTGAGTCAGCAATAAAAACTATGGATTCCCATTTAAGATTTTAAAGTTGTCCCCATTTCCACCTCCAAGGGACGGCAGGGGTGTTCAAATTTAGTATCATTGAATGACTTCCTTGAAGACGAAGAAATTTTATTCACAGCCTTTTTTGATCTGTAGTGTGTAGTTTTCGAGATATTCCTGTGGGTGGATTACATTGCTTAAACTTTCCAATTATTGCTCTGGATCCTTTAATTTAACGTCCCATAGTTATGTTCTTTAGGTTGAAGGAAGCGAGTAGTTAATTTAAGCGAACCATTATGAAATATTCGGTAAAATTCGAAATGTCCACAGAACGAAAGAACTCCCAGAAAAACCACAGATTAGGATCCAACCAGGGACACCTCATACCAGAAAGGAGCGCTTCTACTACTGAGCTACTCTGTACTGAATATTGCTTAGGGTTAGTTTAAAACTCCCAGATAGAGAGTATATTTAACAACTTTCTAAAAATCAGCGTTTTTCGTAAAAATAAAACATAAAATCTGATTATTTTGAAAAGTGACGTTAGTTTTCTTTAATACCTTAGAGTTTCCCTATTTGTTTGGAGTTGAAATAGGCAAAGATTTGATTGCTGTAAAGAAAAATCTTTTCCCTACAGTGCATATTTTCATAACTTTGTTTCATGAAGTTGTCCGTATTTACATAATTCTATTTGTTCTGTATTCCTGTAATGTATTTTGAAATAAAATGTTTGAACTAAATGAGCAAAACAATTAAGATTTCAATACTGAAAGCCGACAGTAAATAAGGCAGTTAGTTAATAACATAGAATGTGTTTGCTGACTGTATTTATGGCTCATAACTTTAATTGGAAAATCCACTTTAGAAGCATATAATAATATACAATACAAGCAAATATTTAGAAATACACTATGGATAAAAATCACGTGGTGTATATAACAACATTATCCATTTTACATTCCGTAATTAGAAAGGTTTTGTAATATATTTTTTGACCAGAAATTACTTCTCAAATTAGATTCAGTGCAGAGAAGTAACGAAATGAATTTCTTAGACTAAACCTATAATTTTTTGTTCACCTTAGTGACCTCTTTTTCTGTATTCTCTGGTTTCATGTCTGGTTAGCATGAATGTGGTGATATCCTAATTACTACTACGTTATAAATACGTAGAGTAAGCCAGTTGAAGCGAGGAATTACGAAGTACAATTTATAGAACCTTGCTGTGTGATGTTTATGCGTCAGTCATTACAGCTTTTGGCTTAAGTCCTATTAACAAGTTTAAATGTTCTAATTGAGAGAATGCAAGCCATATAGAACTAAGTTATCCTGCAGTTGAATATCAATGAAATGAAATTGGATAGATCAATAAAACATGAGGTTTCCCAAGGTTCAGTGCTGGGACCGTTATTGCTTATATTAATGATAAATGATTTACCACTGAATATCTCACCTAAATCCTTTCTTTTTGCTGATGACATAAGTGCTAAAAATTATCAATAATTCTATTGAATTAATGAAATTGAATGAGGATACCTTGATAGAAAGTAAGGAATGGTTTAAGGCAAACGGATTACTTCTTTACGAAGAGAAAACTACTAGACAAATATTTTCTCTGAATGAATGCCCGGAAATATCGAAAAATGAAAAAAAAAAAGACATTATTTTGGATACGCAATTAACATGGGAATCAGATGTCGAATATGTATGTATAAAACTTTCGAGAACAATCCTCTTACTACTAAATTTAAGAGATATAGTCCCGAACAACTAAATAAGATCAGGATATTTTGCTTTTTCCTCAAGTACCATACATTGTGGAATATTGTTTTGGGGTAATACACTACATAAATGAAGTGCTGTTACTACTAAAGCAAAGTTACTAGAATAATCAGTGAGGTATCATATAAAGAACACTGCAAACCTTTGTTCTGTAAGTTGAAAATTATGACTGTTGTTTTATTGTATATATATAAAATTAAAAGTAGCTATACAATACAAGGTATAAAACTTGTGAACAGGCTACCAATACATGCAACATTTACCTATTAGGTATTCAATTTAAAGCAAAGTGTATGATTGGTTAGTTGCAATAGCCTATTATAATGTTATGGAATCTGAGAAAAATTAAAAATATAGTCGTATAGGTTAAGAAAGATAGAATTTACTTGTATAACTTCATTCGACATTGTTTATTGTCTGTATACAGACTTAATGATAATAAAATATTCTATTCTATTCTATATACATCCATTGATGTACAAGTTGACTTTGAAATATTATTCAACCTCCGGACTTGAGGAACACCGGATTTTGAATGCTTAAATATGCTGTATAGATTTAACACAACAGTCCTTTAACAAGGAAGAAAATCAACTATTAAATTAAAAATAAATGAAGTTTTAATGTTCATCAACTAAATGAAACAATTCTACAGAATCTTAGATCAATTAAGGAAGCTATACAGCAGCAAATAAATACACGATAAAATGAAAATGAGTTAGCAGGAATGTTACATTACATGTGCAAGCAAGATACAATAATTGATTGTCTACAGCAGCGCCATCAAAACATTAACGACGCATTCAGAAAATACTGGCGCGCCAACGCGGTCAATTTGAAAATTCGTTTCGAAATCCTTTGCCGCAATTTTGAAAGAGCCGGATTATTGTCGATGGAAGAATTTTTGAATGTCAATCTATATAATCACACCTTCTTTAAAAACGGGTCAGTCATATCTTTTATCTTTTAGAGATTTAACGTCACAACCATAGTCAGAATATTTTATCAGAATGCTTACAATTAAAATTTGAAAAAAATGAACAAATAAATAAGTCATAAATAAATAAATAACATGCTTTTGTTTGTATGATGTTGGCACTAATAAGATATTTTCTTTTTCTTTTTGCATTTACATTTATTTTCTCTTTAAATATCTCATAGAGATGTTAATAATCTATCTGACCGTCAATCTTTATGTAATCGAATGTCTTAACGCAGTACTTGGATGAAAATAAATGTTCTGAAAAAGTTAGGTGAGTGAGTTGGTTTTGCACGATATTTTCTCAATTAATATTAAAACCGGATGTAATTATATTTAAATTTCTATCATGTTTCGTTTTAGTAAAGATATTAGAGCGGAGGAAGGATATGTTTTGCTCACATCATTGCAGAAAACTGTTTCTCGTTATCTAATATCGCTTTTTACTCTATATCATCAACATTATAAGTGGTTTCTGCGACTTCTGGTTTAAATCAGGGGTGGGCACAAAACCCAGTTTTTTGGCTTTTAGGATAACTGAAACTGGTTTTCGAAAATTTTCCACCGAAACCGGTTTCGGTTTACTTCAAAACCGGTTCCGTTGTTTTTTTTTAAATTTGTTCTATTTCTAACCACAATAGTGTTTCATTGTTTTCAAGAAACCGATTCCATTTCCACAGAAATAGTTTTATGTGTTTTCCAAATGTTTTCACCGAAACCAGTTTTTTGGATTTCGGTTTTTCTAGAAACAAGTTTCCGGTTTTTATAAAAACCGTTTTCTTGCATCCCTAGTTTAAATAGAGAGTTAAGTTCGATATTACAACTCTAACTTGGAAAACCTCTTCTCGGCATATTTTATTACTTTTGCTCTTAGTGATGAACGTTAAAACCGGAAATGTTTGATTTCTACCATTATTAGTTTGAATATAATCTTTATCAGGGAACTCTATCTCTAATTTCTGACCCTTTACATCCCGGCTTGACGATAGATTACACGGACATACAGGGTAGATATGTATATAAAGGGTTCCGGTTGATAAACCATATAAACCATTAAACTACTTAGAAATCTGGTGGCAAATTTTTGAAAACCAGATCATTACATCAAAATTATTTCGTAGATTGCTTTTTTACATTGAAATCATGTCGTATATATATATTGATAATCATTATTTGTTATATATCATATAAACGACTGATGTATATCTATTGAGTTATATATAAAAGAACGTTTATGTTGAAGATGGAACCTGTGCCTGAGGCATCAAAAAAAAATTTTTTTTAAATATATCTATTGCCATTTTTTGCTTTATGGTAATCACCGAAAATCAAGTATTTCAACCATTTTCGAGTTGAATGTAGGGATAGGATGGAGATGATAGAATTCTTTGAGGAACACTGAATCGACAAAAAAATAATAATTAAAAAAATTGCTTTCTACCTTTTTTTCTGTAGATATCAATATTGAAACAAGTAATGGTAGTATGAGTAGTTTCCTACCAGTTCCAATTTTTGTAGACATCAAAATAGAGGTAAGTCCTACTGTTGTGATGCTAAATCAAGTTTTGAAAACTGATTTTGATTTGATGTCAGTTTGGCATTCCACATGAAGAGTTTACCCGAACCACATCAGGTCCCACCGGGAATCAAACCTGGGTCTCCCATGCTTAAAAACGCGTATGCTAACATCTTAGCTACGAGGGAACTCTCTCTCTCTCTCTTTTTTTTTTTTTAAAGCTGTTTCTGTGTTATAATGTTTTCGTTCTAAGATGATTGACCTAGAACTGGAAGTAGATTATTTCCACCATTTTAGGTTTGAATTGTGGGTTTAGGGAAGAGGTAGAATCTATTCGTTGTTCATTAAATTTATACAAAAAAAAAATATATTTCTCGCTATTACAATTTTTTCTCGTACGTCTGTCGAGAAACGAACTGATTTAGTGGTTCTGTTAGGCTTCCGATACATATGTATAGCATAGTTTAGAAGTTTAAAGAGACTTAAGAAGAAGAAGAAGAAGAAAGGAAAAATATGACAAAAAAGCAAAATTAATTTTGTAAAGAATCGAAGAAAGTAAACAACTGACTAGTTTTACTTAGCTAAGAAGCATTATTGGAGAACATTTAAAAATGTAAACAGAAAATAGAAGCAAATAGTATATTGGATAAGACAAGGATGAGGAAAGAAGCCTTCAGGAGAAGAGAAACATAAACCCATCGCAGCCCGCAGCGGAGGGAGTTCAAGGGGGACAGTTTCCATTGAATTTTCTAATGGAGCACAGTTCTTGAAGGGGACCGCGGTGGCTCAGTGGTAGAGCGTTCACCTCTGGTGCTTGGGGTCTCGGTTCAAACCCTGCTCTCGCCAAGTGAACTTTGTCGTGGACAAACACCGTGTTCGTGGCTTTTCTCGGGGTTCTCCCGTTTCCTTCCACTTTCTTCATTCCACCATTTCATTCATCTCTCATCATCACCGTCTCCTTTAGCCTAACCGGCATAACCGTGTGACGTAAAACTCAAAAATTTCATTTCACAGTTCTTAAATATTAATAGATATTAATTTGCCTAATCAAATACAGTACTTACGGTACCTAACATATTAAATCATATAATACCATATTTACTGTAGTTAATAAGGATATGTGTGCAAATAACTGTTGTTATATATTATGTCCACATGTGCATCAAAATGTGTGTGCATGTATTTGTGACTGCGCTTGTGTGTCGATATTTTGCCTTATTTGAGAAATTCCTGCGAGCGTCTCTGCGTAGGCCTGCATTTAAGCTCACTGCACTTTTATCCTTTAATTTTAAAGAGTAACATAAAGTCAGTGAGTAATACCAAAGATGTAGAGATTGAGCCAGGCAGCGTTTACAAAATGATATAAAGGTATAATCTATTTCAAATCTTTTCTTATAATCCGTAAATTTTAGCCTGCCCAGTTCATGGCGCTATAAGTTTTAGGTACAGAAACTTACTATATGAAAAATCTTGAAAAACGATTATTAGTTCATGTAGCATTAGCTTTTTGTAGATACTCTCCGGCTCACTTACTAAGTTTTTATTTTTATCATTATATTTTAAATTATTTACTAGAATTTAAAGAAAAAGTAACAGCAAGTTTAGCAAAAAGTCTGAAGTAAAGTGTTGCGGTCGATAAATACTCATCAAATATTCCGTCTAAAGTACTGTGTTATACGAGGTGAGAACATGAGTGTTACAGGACTCACAGACGATCCACGGTTTGTGCAAACATCTTGTTTGTGCAAACACCGTGTTTTCGCAAACACTCGGCCATACACGATTCAACTGTTTGCACAAACTTCAGTTCAATTTTGAGTTTAATCGCGTAAGCATGTCCACTGAAGCAGCTTGTTTAACGTTAATGTATAGTATATAAATAACACCTGCCCTCAGTGGTGGAACTTCAAAATCAGCTTCCCCCCCCCCCCCACACACACACAAATACAGAAAAATCTTGCCAGGACTTATTAGGACCTATAAAACAATTTAAGCATTCCATGTTTCTTTCCAACACAGACATTCAAAGTCAGGCAATGAATGACACCATGTAAACACGAGTAACTACATGTAATAATCAGAATATTACCGCTACTTTGAATTAGGACTTATTGTTTAAAACTGAATATAATATATGTGAATGGAGTTTTCATGATTGTTACACTGTTATAATTCAACGAGGATATGTATGTGTACACGGCTGATTGACAGTGACAGTTCTGGAAAAATATTATGTTACTTATTTTCCTCATGATCTTTTGATTACGAGTCACATACGCATATACTGTTGTGAAATCTAATTTGTATTCAAATAAATTTTGTAATATATTAAATTTACCTCAGACTCGTAGCCAAACGGACTGTAACTGTTCCGAAAGTAGTTCTAAACTTACTCAGAAAAATAAAGATATTTTTCCCCAATTTTGATCACATCAGGAATGACAAAATCAGGTGTTATACCCGCTGAAAACCAATAATCTTATTGTAAAATAGTGCGTATAGTTTTCAATGGGAGTAACAAAAATTATTTTTCTTGGTTGCGATTTCATGTCTGACTAAAATAAAACACATATAATCAGGGCCTCCTTAAGTCTTGGGCCTCCCTGCCGTTGCAGAGGCAGTAGTTCTGCCACTACCTACCCTACAAAGTTTTTTTTTTTTCTGTTCGTAAGATTGCTCTAATTTAGACTTTAGTCTGGCAATGTCAACTTATGACCTTTTAGCCCAGTCAATAAAGGTTTTTGCAAGGAAAAAATTTGGGTAAAGCTGATTTTCTCCCAAGTGATAGACCACTATGAGGGGAACATTTTCCCAAAAGTCCCCGCCCCTCCCCCTGGAGCTTTCCCCACCACGCCCCCTCAAAGTTAAAAAATGGGCGTTTTAGAAAAAAAGCCATATCTTCAAAACTAATGGACATATTGACATGCTTCTTTTTTCTCGTAATCTGTGAAATGTGCTCTATAATTTCGTATTCCTTAAAGTTTTTCATAAACCTAATGGCTTCTTGGCAATTTTAACCTAAAGAGTAAAAAATGAAAAAAATCGCCCGCGCCATTTGGTTTTTCCTCTTATATTTCGTTAGTGAGTTGTGATATGGAAAAATGTTTCAAATAAATCTTAAAGAGCATAAAATTATCTTTCCAACGGTGTATATATTGTGGGGGTTACTCTTAAAATTAGCCATGTAGCGAGGTAAGTTTGAAGACGAGCGGGCTCAAATTTTCGCCTCAAATATCAGTCACTATGTTTCATTTCGAAAAAAAAGACAAAGCTTTTTGTTTTTCAAATAATAAACCACTGCATTGTTAGAAAAGCATTTTTTTTTAGTCCTGCCTCCCCTGTGAAGCTTTAACCCTTACTCTATCCCCATTACCATTTCAAATTTAAAAATAAGCGTTTCTGACAAAAGCTATTATCTCCAAAACTATTCAACACACTGATAATTTTCACATTCTGTTTTATTCTTAAAAAGTGATAAAATTATTTTATTTTATTTTCTATTTTTTTATAAATCTAATAATTTCCAGATAAACAAATAAACTATAAAAATTTGAAATATTTTGTTTGCTCTTCCTTTCCCTATTTTTTGCCTTGGATCTCCTCAGTCAATTAGCGTATGAAAATATAACATTTTTTATTATGTTTACAACTTAATTTTGAACATGTCCGCTATGCTTACTGCAGTATTTTCAACTTAATATTCCGTAGCTATACAGTATACTATTTAATTTTCGGATGATGATTCTACAAGTTCTTCCTCGGAATAGAAATGTGAATTTAGGCAAGACAGCCCATACAGTGCTCACACATTGCAGAGCAATCTATTTTAGTTATTTTGCATTTACAGTATTGCCTACATCCTTGCTTACACGAACATGATATTATGTACAGAAGCTCGTCTGGTGCAAATGGCTTGGATGTGGGAATAGGTTTCAATGTCTTTTTGGAGCGTCCGTTTTCTTTAATTAATTCTATCCTCCAACCCCATTCTGTGTCAGGAAGTTTATTTCCTAACCTTTTCTGTACTTGCAAAAATACTCTGAGCGAATGTTCATTACACGCTTCAGAAGTTGGAGGTATTTTGGCCAGGTCAAAGTTGGATCTTAGTGAACTTTTCTTTGTGAAAGACAAAAATCTGTGGTATCGGGCTTCATTCAAATTTGAGTATTTTCCCAAATCATACAAAGCCAAAACTAATTTTTCACCTGTAGATAATATTTCTCCTTTAGATTTTGAAATATCTAAAAACACTCTGGCCCAGGTTTGAAATTCCGGTGATTTGAGCATATCTATTACTTTTAATTTGCCCATACCATAAAAACACGATGTCGTGTCACATCCTGTAAACGCATGACAGAACAAAAGTAGTTGCCGGCAATCTCCAAACTTTTCAATCAATGTTTCAATCCTGAAGTACCGTGTGTTCGGAGTCACACCACCTTTCTCTTTACAGAAGTAAACAGAAGCACTTTCTTTCTCAGGAGACAAAGCAGTAAGTAAGACTACCAGGTCAGTATCAGATCCTACAACAATAACTTTTGAAGCAGTTTTCAACTGTTGCATGGCCTTCATTACAATGTCAACATCTGCGTCTTCCTCTGCTGTAATTACAGTCAATCCCCGTTTCACGAGTTCAGACCCCAGAGCCAACGATAATCTCTTCTTATTGTTTCTGTTACCTAAGAACTCGTCTTTTCCCGTGGCACAGACTGTGTTTTGACAAAAAATTATGTCTTGTGAAGATTTTTTCGCCGCTCTCCTGTTTTGTTCTTCATTTTTCGTGGTAGGCTCACTAGGGTAACCATAAAAAACAACGATAGATTTTTGACCATATTTATTAAGAACATGTGTACAATAGTTCTCTAAGACAGCTCCAAAGGTACACTTTTTTGGCCATGGCAGATGGTGAAGAAGAAACCCTCCGTCTACAATATATGTTGCATCCTTTACATCTAGTTCTTCGATGATTCCTTCTTCAAAAACTTTCATCAAGGATGATTTTGTACCTTTTCGAAGAGAAACTTCGTCAAACAGAGCTGGTGGGCGTACTGCCAATTCATATTCGAAGTATGTCTTTAATTTGCTGGCGCTATCACAGGCACACAATATCCGATTAAAAAGCTGTTGAGAATTGATATTGGCCTCTTTTGACTCTTGCTGACTTCTGTGCTGCCTGTGTCTTCACCTTTTCTGTGCAGTTTGAGTTCTTGGAAATTTTTACCTTTAATTTTGTTCATGGTAGACAAACCGACATCGTATGCTTGATCACAGTTTATTGATTCATCACAAACAAACCCAGTGGCCAAAGAGACCAGTTCACCAGACAACTTTGTAAAAGGATTGTGTTCTTGTAACCAAGCTGTAAACTTCTGTAAGTCTGACAAGACTTTCTTGTTTCTGGATTCTCGTAGTTACACGTGCTGTTCGCTAAACTGCATTGCTGTTCCGAAAAAATCTTCTACAGCCTCATGAACTTCGAGAAAGAATGGTGTTCCAAGTACATATTTTGAAAGAGTATTGTCAGTAATGCCACGGCCATGTGTCAGTCCTCCAACAGATTTCATGGGTCGCATCAAATCTTGTTCTATGCACATATCAGACCACGTTCCTGACCAGTACTTGCCTTTCCGCCTAATAGTGAAGAATCCTTTCTCCTTAAAAAGAACTAGTTCTTGATTTGTGAGTTTTGATTCAAGTTTGCACATCTCTTGTGCATACAAGTGGGCGGATTTAGCATAGGGGAGATGTCCGGCAGCATGAAAATATGGGAGCATTTGAATTGTTGTATTCATAGGTAAATCCCAGTTTCCTGATCTTTCTGCAAAGGTAAACAGCATTATAAGGTCAATGCACGTAAGGAGATTAACCCACAGCTTAATTGTTCTGCTTAAAGTTCTAATTTCCTGCAAGAAATCGTTAAATTTGCTCAAAGCTTCTTAAACAGCTGGTTCATCTAGAACATCTTGTTCAGTAAAACTCTTTTCAAGATCTTTAGAAATATTTTCCAAATATGCAAGAGAGCCATTTATTTCAGGAAAACTGCTCTTCATCACTTTAACAATCGCACAAGCAGTAAGGCTATATGCTCGGACAGCTCTTGCGTATGCGTGACCATTCAAATGTGGTTCACAGTCAGTTTACCGTAAACTGTAGCCCATAGGTCTTCCAAACCACTCCCCTCCATTATCTTTCCAATAGCTCCCATAAAAGACATTAATAGATGGAATCCTCCTAACCTCAGAATAATTTTTGACACTTCACTGTTGGGATTTGCTGACGCTACAATTTCAGGCGCCTTTAAAAACAATGGTGATCGAACGTAACAATACAGGCACGGCGTTGCTTCTGACATTGTTCTGCAGCATAACTGAGAGCAGAAAAAATTGTTGATGGATTGCTAGGATCCATGTTTATAAAGGGAATTCTTAATATATATGTATCCTCACAATCTTCTCTTCTACTCATTACGGAGGTCATGAATCCATTCCACCCAGGCTGCATATCTGCGCCTGCAATCCACAAAACATTCATTGGAAATATGGGGTGTACCGTTCGACATTCAATTCCTCTGGTAACTTTCAAGTCATTAAAATCTTCCACAAAAATATTGGAGAGCCCACTACGGTGACTTTTTTTTGGCATACGAAAGAATACGAATAGCTTCAGGATTAAATGTTCCCAACGGAGTTCGTTTCACCTCCACTTCTGTTTTAACACATTTACTTAGTGTTATGCATTTTATCCCTCCATGATATTTGAGGCGAAAATTTGAGCCTGCTCGTCTTCAAACTTACCTCGCTACATGGCTAATTTTAAGAGTAACCCTCACAATATATACACCGTTGGAAAGATAATTTTATGCTCTTTAAGATTTATTTGAAACATTTTTCCATATCACAACTCACTAAGGAAATATAAGAGGAAAAACAAAATGGCGCGGGCGATTTTTTCATTTTTTACTCTTTAGGTTAAAATTGCCAAGAAGCCATTAGGTTTATGAAAAACTTTAAGGAATACGAAATTGTAGAGCACATTTCACAGATTACGAGAAAAAAAAGAAGCATGTCAATATGTCCATTAGTTTTGAAGATATGGCTTTTTTACTAAAACGCCCATTTTTTAACTTGGAGGGGGCGTGGTGGGGAAAGCTCCAGGGGGAGGGGCGGGGACTTTTGCGAAAATGTTCCTCTCATAGTGGTCTATCACTTGAGAGAAAATCAGCTTTACCCAAATTTTTTCCGAACTTTGATGTTTTTTTACCTTCATTGACTGGGCTATTTGTCTGATCAAGTTTTTTCACCCTGACAGATTTATTGGGTATTAGAGTAGACGAAATTTGTTACTTGGTGTTGGTGAGCTCATTGCTTGATGAAATGACAAAGCGACTGTTTGTAACAAGCTGCTTGCAAAATGGATCTGCAGTCATTCAGTTCAGTCAAGGATATTTTTTTTATCTTATCAACTAGAACACAAAACCTTTTGTACGAATGCAACAAATACTCCGCGTGCTGCTATACTCAGTGGAGGGATGATCGGTGGCTTTGGGCGCTCGAAAATGCCTGTTACGTGATGTCATGCAGATGACGTCACTAGCAGAAAACCCTGTATGTGGAATTATCAATTATGTCATTGCTGGAACTCCCGTGTTGATCCCATCCCCTTCGGCCGCACCGACGACCGCGAAGGCGCGAACTCCAGAAACTATTGAAGTTAGCTGCACAACGACTGTTGTTACCAATAGGTACGTTTGAAATGGTGCGGTGTGAAGAATGAAGCCTATGTCCATTTTTTTTGTGTGTGTGTGGGGGGGTTGTGAACAAGGTCACAAATGAAAATATCTATTATAACATATAGCACAAATTTACCACTACTTATATAAAATGAAAACATGTGTGGTCAAAAATATAAAACTATATTTATTAGTGTTTCTTCCACATCAATTATTTCATCCAAGGTCGAAATACCAGGTAATTGCATTTCCTGGTCCCTCAGAAAGTCCATATAGGAAAAATACCACAATGAGGGTATATACACGTCATCTGTTCCACTTCCAAATAGTACTTGCTCTTCTTTAGTTCTCTTCGGTATGCAGAACGAAGTGAATTGATTTTATTCCTCACTGACTCTCTATCCGTGGTTTGATCTATTTCCTTCATTTTATTCACTAACTTCTCATATGCCGCATTTTTCAAATTCCTGTTTTTATAATCTTCACTCTTTACCTTCCACAGTTCAGGTAAATTTCGATAAAGGTCAATAAATTCTCGCCAGAATTCTTGATTCCTATTAATTGACGCCATAGCGCAAGAAATAAGCATCTGTACACTAGGCTTCCTACTCGGAAATAAAGCTCGTGTTTGCACAAACATGCTCATACACGGTCCACGTGTTTGCGCAAATATCATGTTCGTGTAAACAATTTTCGAACGAGTTCGATGTGGAAAATGTTTGCACAAACGTTTGCGCATACAGTTCATACAGCGCCACACACAGTCAAACTGTTTGCACAAACAGCCTTGTTTGCACAAACCGTGGACCGTGTGTGGGTCCTATTATGGGTATGTAACTTTTCACTACTAATTCTTATTATCTGAACAGTTAAGTACTTACACTAGACCTTCGCTTTTATTTAAATAAGTATTCTTCATCACAATACGACAATCTTTAATATTCAATATAGTTTTCAACTACATGCACTCTTACAACAACTACAATCACTATTTCAGTCACTTAGTCTCAATTCCTCAATACGACTTAACTTCGATACAATCGTAAATCTATTATAAATATAAACATAATTACGCTCTTCAATTGTCTATTTTAAAATCTAACCACTTTGTCCGATAACTACTTAACTGCTTATGAACTCTAACAATGAGCACTACAGAAAATCGATGACAAGCAACTGGGGGCTTTCAAAATGTAAGTTTTGGGGAAGAATGAAGAAATTTGTTTTTGGGGAACAGAATTCCAATGTGGAAATATCAAAAAAAAAAAAAAAAAATGAATAAATAAATAAATAAAAAGGGAAAGAAACTATTGGAGCAACATTCGAGAAGAAATTATAGAAAACTGTAGAAAAGAAGCGAATGTAAGACAAAAATCATAATAATTTGCTATATGCAAGAGGAAAATAGTTAACGTCAAAACTAAAATAATAACAGACGACAGAAGTGTGTATTGGGAATTTTAGAAGAAAATTTAAGTGTATTGAATACTATTTTGAAAAGAAGATATCGGATGATAGGCGACAGTAACTAATACGAAATATTCACACTATTAGCTCTCGAGGAATAGGAGAAGGAAAGATATCTAGAAAATGGCTATGATTGAAATACACCGGCCAAATAATACAAGAAACACAGGGGAAAATGTTCATGGAAATGGAAAATCTGGCTTAGAATACACTCTAAAAACAGTACCCATGATTTTGCACAAGTACCCATGAAATAGAAGGTACTTCGCTGATGTACCTATGAGAATTCAATGTACCGAAGACTTTAGTGGGTACACACCGTATTTCAGCCTCTTACCCGTGAATTAGTGGGTACATGGAAGATTTATGGGTACAGTAAATTCGTACCGAAGAAAGTACCCATGACAACAGTAGAAGGTAACCAACTGAGCAGACGCCATATTGCTTTTTTCGGTAGTGTGGTGTGGTGGTGTGTATTCGTTATTTGAGTGAAGATTATAAAGATTACTACAACCAACGAAAGGGATTCTTATAAAAGTAAGTGGAATATCCTGTATTTGTAGTTGCATTTGGATGTTGTAAATTCAGAGTATTTAATAGTTAAACAGTAATAATATTTCATAGTTAAACAGTGTTCCTATTAAATACAACCGATTACGAAATGCAGGCCTAAGTAAATGAAAATAGAATTTTTATTTTATTATTTTTTCATTTTGCATCAAATTTACCAGTTTTGAATGTTCTAGAAACTCATGTGATTATTCCACCACATTTGTCGTATCGTTAATTCGTTTGGTATAATAAGTGTGATGAAAATAATAAGGTGATATATAGATTTTTTTTTTTGCTTTTTCGAGGTGTGATCATGTCCTAACAATATAAAATAAATACTTACGAAAATTAGAAACGTACGATATAATTGAAATATTATTTCACGCAGATTTACTTTTCGCCCACCACTTGAAATAATTGCTGAAAATTTAGAATACTTTTACACTTTCCTTCTTATTGAGTCCTCAATGATTTGCGCTGAGCGACATGAAAATATCTCTCATGGCATAGTTAAAATTCAAGGGGGCCATCAGAAGCAATTACTGAAAAATTACAATTCTTTTACGATTTGCGTATAAATACCGGCGACTGGAAATATGCATAAGAACGACAGTGCAAAAACACAAAACAATTTGTGCTAGGTGGCTACTAAAAGGCACCTATTATTTTATGTTCATAGAAAGAATAAGTGCATCTGGGTTTAGTCATGTGACCAATATTGCGTTTGATGTTTGCAAATTTATATATTGGGGATAAGTACGAGTGATGCTTTATGGGCATTTATCACGAAATTGGTATTCCGTCTGGTTTTCGACAAAAAGTCTAATAGCTACGAAAATTTAAAAATCATCAAATTTAGGGCCGCTTTAAAAGGATATAGTAGAGTAGGAGTAGGTAGAGTAGAGTAAGGTAAGAATAAGTTGGGTAGGATGAGATCGGGAGTGCTGGTTTACTTTTGGTGCAT
The DNA here is from genome assembly GCF_964235325.1 of Thermobia domestica. Taxonomy (NCBI): domain Eukaryota; kingdom Metazoa; phylum Arthropoda; class Insecta; order Zygentoma; family Lepismatidae; genus Thermobia; species Thermobia domestica. The sequence continues at coordinate 251,025,446 of NC_137458.1, read as the reverse complement.
CACATTTTTTGAAAGATTTACAGGTAAAATTCAATACTTTGCATCAAAATAACATATCCAACATAGGATATAGTATACGTAAAGCCGCGTCAGTTCCCGAAGGAGCTGGACGCTCATACTTTTAGGGATTATTCATTGAGTATCTACAAACTTACGAAGGGGGTAACAAAGCGACTTTGATTTACTTATCGACTGGTACGAAAATAAAAAGGAACGTACCTGTACTTTATATCTGAATGTGTAGTGCCCTTGTACTTTATCTATGACTATGTGTGTGTGAAGGGCATATCGCATGTCTTGTGCACACGGGTACTTCTTACTATTGCACTACGTAGAAAATTTATGGTATTTCACGTAGAAGTGGTAATAGAACACAGAAGAAACGCAGATCACGGCGTTCTCATGTATACTATTACCAAAACATATTTATAAATAATAAATTTCTGCAACCGATAGAATTAAATACAAAGTAATACACCTACATATTACGTTTATAGATGTAGGGTTACTAGTGTAAAATCATTACAAGTGCTTTACGACGAATAAAATAAGAGTGCATATAAAAGATGATTGCATTAGAAACTATTATCCATCAGCGGTGCATTTCGCACAGCTTACAAAAGCTGTATTTTGTTTACAAGTGGAGCTCTACTAGTATGAAACCATGGCAAGTGTTATTGAAAGTCGCGTTATTGCCAAGACTCACTCATTATCACTACCCTCGTATATGCGTATACCCACCTTCGCTGACGCTCCTACTAATCCATCTCGACTTGAGCGAAAGATGCCAAAAATCCATAAAGTCAAAGTCCGTTACATTGAACTCGTAATTTCATATTTAAATATGTTCGGCTTCCAAGGTGTTCATTGATTTGAAATGTATTCATACTATTCTCTCTCCTGTAGTGATTAGATCTATGTACGCATTTAGATAATTAACATATTTTAGTACCACTTACACATAACAAATTTACGACTTTATTGTACGTTCGTAATTATTAATTCGAGTAGCTTGGAAAACACTTGGTCTAGCCACGCACTGTAGAATGTACATAAGTTTAAAGACACACTTTTTTTTTTTTTTTTTTTTTGAGTTACAACCGAACTTTTCAATTTTAAAGACATGTTTACTTTCAGCGTGAAATGTAGTCGAAAAACTACACTCGAGAATGCTTATTATGTTACCTGAAACGTCACTGTGTAACTTGCGGTTTTCAGAATATTCATATAATTGATATTTTATTCCCATTTCTCGAAAGTACAATTTATCAGTTACAGTTTGATAGACAACTTATCATAATGATTGTTGTTTCAATTCAATATTGATTATTATTTCAGTTCAGTTCACCGCAAGTTTACCACAACGATTTTACTCGAGAATGATAAGTTATTTCATAGTTAAAGTTGTAGTTTTTATTACCTTCCTTTCAGTGAATAATGTCGTACATTTGATTTCAGTAATCACAACCTCATTGTGAACGGCAACCACCAAGAACATCGCTGGGCCAGTAAATATCCAGATATGAAATGGGACGTTGAAGGGAAGAGACAGCAGAAGAGAATAAATGAGAACGCTCCAGTATTTGTACGTATATTTCAATTATTATTACCGTATTTTAGAAAATGCGCCAACTTAAAGAATGTTGGATTCGAAATAAAATTGCCTGAATTCTACCCAATAAACTTGATTCTCTTTGGAAATATTATGGATCAAATAGAGATTCAAAAGTCTTTGTACTTACGCCTCTCCCCCTTCCCATTGCCTTAGATTTTTAACAATACGACAGAAATGAAGAACAATACTGAAATTTTGAAAAGCGTCTCCAATCATACGTACGAATATCTATTGAATAAACTACTTCAGTTTTTGAAGTGACTTCATTTAGACAATGAATTGGAAAACCCTTACAGTATGATGTTAGGTTTTAAAATTTATTGCTTAAATTAAAATGTTTCCAAACCTCAAGTAGATCAGTCGATAGATATTCTTAAGCGGTTATCTCATTACAAAATTTAAATATTGTTAATTTGATTTTTTTTTTTTTTTTTAATGAACAGAGAGGAGAAACCGAGTCTCCTAACTTGTAGAATTTTCAAGTTCGGAGCCGCTGCTCCATATTTATAGTGAAAGCAATTTCACGACTAGTGATGGCAAGTATCGGTTCATTATTTGGAACATCCAGTGACATACCTTAACTCTGAAAATAAGGATCATAGTAGTGTATTTCAAGAATCATGAATAATTCAGTGTGGTTATGAAGTGAAAGGACAGTTCTACATGTCTGTGCACATATCCTGATACACGGGGAAAATAAATTGTTTCTGTTTCTATTTGAATTATAAAGGTTAGATTAGTTCATGTTAGTGCATAAGTAATGAATCAGCAGTTTATTCTTTAATGTTATCATCAATTCGCGCACGTGGGGTAATAATATATAACCGTGACTAAGTTCAAGTTGAACAAACATACTTTGGAGAGGAATAATTTTAAACTTCGTAAGGGTTCACTAAATTCTAAGAGTTACATATTTTTTTTAAATAAAAAGTAAAACATTTACGTTCGAATAGCTAGCCACCAAAAATTATTAATCGCTCTATGGTAGTTGGTGATTGCCTTCGTTTGGCAGTCATGTAATCTTAACCATGTTTAGCAGAGCAGCACAACGAGCTATAAAGGATATGGTGCGTGATGCATAAATATTGGACTTTGATAAGGATGTAATCGTGGAATACCACTTAGTGAGTTGTCCAGTAGGGAATAGCCGCTAAGTTCAACAGGCCCCGAACCAATTCTGGCATTCGTCCTGCGTAGGTGGAAGGTGGAGGTAATTTTAGGCCAGAGTAAGTAGTGCCCATCAAGGTTGGTGGTCGTGACATAATGTTTTAGTGTTTCACCCACTACATTGTAGGACCACTGTTGTTCGGGGCAACGTAAACATCCTCGTACTGTACAATTTTAGGCAATGAAGTGCTTTCAATATTATGTCACTTTTAAAGAATGGATTCTTGTTAGTTTCAAAATAATGCCAGGGTATAAAAGGAACAGTATTCAAGACTTTCTTCGGCCTCCTGAGAAACCAACCTCAATCCCAAAGAACGCGTTTGGTAAGAGATCTGTGGATGAGGTATCGGGGGATGCAAGCAGCTTCCAGTGCCCAACTGTCTAACCTGGACGAACTTGAGAACCTAGTTAAGAACCTTCCGGGAAGGCTAGCTGCTGTTATAACAGCAAGAGGTATCAACTCAGTAATGACCTCAAAGAAAAAAATCAGGTAATAGACCAATTACTTGTTGGTAGATACTGTGATTTGTGTTGCTTCAGCTTTAAAGCGGAGTAGCATTTGATTTGTAACTATGAATTAGCTTATCATTGGTAAAACAAAAGTAAAAATTCTCTCCTCTGCTTTCTTGTAGGGTATTTTCATAAGAAGATTAGCACAGCGAAGAAAGAGAGAAAAATTGAGATCAAAAGATAAAGAAATCCGTGTCGCACCAAATGAAGCTCTGGCAGGTGCATCTGATGTTAACTCACCTTCAACAAGTTCAACAGAAAATGTATCTGACTGCTTACTAGAGTTAGAGGTAATCATATTAAGTATTGTTTTACATTACCGAGTGGCTAGAGCTCAATTGGTATAGCGTTGGCTTCGCATTGTAAAGGTCTTGGGTTCGTGATCAACAATCGCCTATCCTGACTGAAGTTTTTCCCTGGTTTCTCTCAGTCGTACGACGCAAATGCTGTGATGATGCCTTAAGATTAGTGCTGACTCTTTTAACCTGTTTAATATAGTTTGTGGTATTGTTTAACACTACGAAATTTTGACTGTTTCTTATCTTTTGCTAATATTATTATTATCATTATTTGCTATTATTCATATTATTTTTTTGCGAATTTTATTACTTTAAATTAAATTTAATAGGAATCGCAACATCAATGTTTCGGATATCGCTAAAATCGTCATCAGTAATTATAGTAAATTTGGGAAGAGATTTTGAATATCCTATTTATAAAATATCCGTATATTTTAGTAAAATTTGGTTATATGGAAGTAGGGTACCGAAGTGCATTATTAATTTTTTATTGGGGACACAGTTTCTGTGATATAGCACTCACTTCTCGTTCGTCGGGTGCCTGGTTGGAGCCCCGGCCAAATAAATTTGTGGTAGACAACATCGTGCTCGTGGGTTTTCTAGGGATACTCTCTTGTTCCCCCCACTTTCTCATTCCACCAATTCTACCATCATTCACTTGCTTTAATCTTCGTCTCCCTTAGCGTAACGGGTATAATTGTGGAACGTTACACTCAGATTTCATTGTTTTATCTTCCGGTGGAATAGAAGTGCTTGGGACCGCGCAATTTGATTTAATAGTAATTTTTGTATCGTTGTATAATTTTGTAATGACTTAATATATTTAAATCGTAGTAAAGATAGACAATATTTCAATAATTATGACAAATTGCTTTACCACTGACAGAAATATTAATATTGCGAGAGACGTTTCTCGTTCAGCAAAAGAAAACAGCATGAAGGAGGAGTACAAATAGAAGTTCTTATTTTTTAATAGACGTGTAGGAACTTAACACTATAACATGTTGAATTTTTGTACAAGATAACGTGTATTACAAACCAAGTACCACTAACTTTGAAGAGGAGAATTGATGTTAGTATATTGCAATATATTGTGTTCAAGTAATTGATCATGAAAGCGACTAATATCTGTAGAAATATCTTCTAGTGTTTTTAATTCGAAGTGAAATATCTTCCTTTGTGATGTGTATACTTTATCAGTCACCTATAGTGTTATGTTTCATCATGCTCTGAGTTTGCTTCAAGATAGAACCAAGATGGCGTCCAAGAGTAGTGGTGTAAATTCTCAAGCTGTTGATAAAAACAAGATAAAGTGTGATGAAACCTGCGGTAAGTGTAAGAGAAATGTTAAAAATGGCATTTTGTGTGTATCATGTGACAAATGGTTCCATTTCAAGTGTGGAAATATCAATAATGGTGGCAGAAATCATAAAATGAAGGAACAGCTCGAGTGGTTTTGCCCAACATGCACAGAACATGGTGGACCAGTAAACATTGATACTTCTACTTGCGATACCGATAGTTTGCTAGAAATTATACGTGTTCTACAGGAAGACTTAAAACTACTAAAAATAGAAAATGAAACTTTACATCAAAGAGTTAAAGCAGTAGAGCTAAACCTTGAGAAGAAAAATCCATCGAAGTTTGAGTGGTCAAAAGTAAGTACTAGACAAAGGGGGTCTATATTTCATACAGGAATGACGCCAGAGTTTCCATTAGTGTGTGAAAATAAATTTAGTGTTCTACAGAATGTTGACTGTGAAACTATGAACAACTCAAAGTGTTTGAAACAGAACGGAACCAACAGTAAAAGGACAATGAGTTACGCCAAACTTACAGTGAATCCGGCCTTCAGTGCGGTAGACAAGAAAATAAGTGCAAGGAATAAACCTGGAACAGAGCCTCAAGTTTTTGTATATGCGGATAGCAATGGGAGGGGTCTAGCTGAGCAAATGAACCTCAATCTAAAACACAAGTTAAAGGCACAAGGAACAATTAAGCCTGGAGCAAAAAGTGCAGAGGTATTAAGTGGAATTAACTCTAAAATTGCAAATAAGGAGAAAAACTATGTTGTAATGTTAACCGGTACAAATGATGTGGCTTGTAACCAAGGAAATGAAGTTATTAAGAAAATTAGAGGTAAGCTTACTGAGCTAAATTACTGTAAAGTAGTGGTGGTAAATATTCCAAATAGGTATGACCTTATGGAAGACTCATGTGTAAATCAAGCTACTAAGGTCACTGACATGAAGCTGCAATCTTTGTGTAAACACTTCAGAAATGTGAAAATGGTAGATGTAAGTAAATTTGGTAGAGAAATGTTCACAAGGCATGGTTTGCACTTAAATAAAAGGGGAAAAGAATTTTTAAGCAATGAAATTTGTGATGTAATTAACAGTGATATGAGTAATAAATCTAGGTCTCAAGCAGCGTTGCCAATACCTTGGGAAGTAACTCAAAGTAAGAAGAATGTGGATGAGGGCACTTCATTTTTAGTTCAAGGGTAAATTTAACACAGCGAGTAGGCTTACGTATCTTTCACCAAAACGTACGAGGGTTTTCCATTGGGAAACAATTAACTATGGAAATTTTGTTGACGGAAATTCTGAAAGATGTAGATATTATTTGTATAACCGAACACTGGTGTGCACAAAACAATATAGAAACTATAAATTTACCAAATTTCAAGCTAGCAAGTAGTTTCTGTCGAGAAAAGAAAACAAGGGGTGGTTCAAGCATTTTTGTAAAACATAGTTTAAAATTTAAAGAATGCACTAAGTTTAAACATATAAACGATGAAAGAAATTTTGAATGTTGTATTTTGGAGCTCCCAGTGGAAAAAATTGTAATAATCTGTATATATAGGACACCGGATAGTGAAGTTGAAATTTTTGTGCGTAACTTAGAAGTAATACTTTCACATTATAGTGGTACTAAATACAGCCCAGTAGTAGTAGGAGATCTAAATATGGATTTTTTGAAAGATATTGATGTAAAGATAAAAACATTATTGGGTACGTTTAATTTAAAACATTTAATAAATAAACCTACTAGGATAACTCCAACCAGTATATCAGCACTAGATCAGATTATTCTAAACTGTGACCACTTGAGCTCAAGGGCGCAAGTGATTAGTACCGGATTTTCTGATCATGAAGCTCAGATTACTGAAATATGTGATAAACGCTTCTCTGTAACTCAAAAGTGTAAGAAATATAGTGTAAGAACTTTCAAAGTTACAAGGGTATTCAGTAATCAAAATATCAATTATTTCAATTATTTACTTAGTCACGAAACATGGGAAGGTGTACTTTCATTAAACAACGCAAATGATATATATAATGAATTCATAAAAATTTTTGCTTACTATTTTGATATAGCTTTTCCTAAAATGAAACTCGTGTTAAAATCCCAGAAGAAGGGACAATGGGTTACTCCTGAAGTACTAAAAGCAAGTGCTACAAACATAAATTTACATAAACTTAGTAAGGTTTTTAAAACAGGTTGTGCAAAGTCCTACTATAAACAATATAAAAAAAGGTACAAGGAACTAATTAGAACGACTAAAAGGAATTACTACCAACTTAAACTTGCTTATGCATCGAATAAAACTAAAACCATGTGGAACATTATAAATAAAGAACTAAATGGTGGCAAAGAGACACCATATGTGGATACAATAATACATGAAGGGAACAGTGTATCAGACCCAAGGGAAAAAGCAGAAATATTTAATAATTTTTTTATAAATGTTGTCGCAAAAATTATGGATGATGATAAAGTAAATAAATATAAACAGAATGGCCACATAGTAGTTACTGTAAATAATTTTAAACAAAGTTCATATAAATGTGAAAAAACAATCTTTCTACAGCCAGTATCAGAAGATGAAATAGCAAATATAATAAAATCTCTCAAAAACAAAAATACAGCTGGAATTGATGAAATCTCAGATAATTTATTGAAAAGATGTTTCAATCAGGTGACAAAGCCACTTTGTCATTTAGCAAATATATCACTTACAAATGGCGAGTATCCAGAAAAGTTAAAAATTGCGAAAGTTAAGCCCTTGTTTAAAAAAGGTGAAAAGCAAAACATAAATAACTACAGACCAATATCTCTTACCTGTCGTTGGAAAAGTTTTGGAAAAAATTATGTATAACAGGGTAATTAATTTTTTATTGAAAGAAAATGTTATTTCAACAAAACAACATGGCTTCCTTAAAGGTCGATCTGCAAATACGGCAATATTTAATTTCATTGAGAAAGTAAGAAATATTGTAGATAAGAAAGAAAACTGTATAGGAATCTTTCTTGATTTGTCTAAAGCTTTCGATACAGTACAACACAGTTTACTTTTGAACAAACTGGAGAACTGTGGAATACGTGGTAAAGCAAGGGACTGGTTTGGTTCGTACTTTAAAAATCGTAGGCAGGTCGTAGAAATAACGCATAAGAATAATAACATTGTAGAAAGCTATTTATCAGATGAATTATATATAAAACACGGAATTCCACAAGGATCTATTCTAGGGCCATTGCTCTTCCTTTTATATATTAATGATTTTGAGAAAAGCATATCTTCGGCAGATGTTACCCTTTTCGCTGACGATACCCCTCTGCTAGTGAGTGGAAAAAATGAAAAATTATTGGAACAGAATGCTAGGCAAACATTAAATGAAGTATCTCTTTGGATGAAGAACAATAATCTTTTTGTTAATGTTGAAAAATCCATTGCTATAAATTTTCATAACAAGTGCAGTAAACCAATATACCCTAACCTATATCTGAACCAAAATAAAATTAACTATACAACACACTGTTCGTTTTTAGGTCTTACTATAGATCATAACCTGACATGGGAATTTCATATAGAGTCAGTTATTAATAAATTAAATAGAATATGTTATGCACTAAGGATTATTAGAAAGAAGGTAAATTTAAAATTAGCTAAAACCTTGTACCATTCGTGTTTTAACTCTATCTTGCAATATGGTATCATGTTCTGGGGAAATTCAAGTCAGAGATTTAATGTTTTCAAAATTCAGAAGAAAGCCATAAGAATACTTTGTGATAAGAAGCCGAATTTTTCTTGTAGACATTTGTTTAAGGAGGTCAATATACTACCTCTGGATAGTTTATATTTGTATCGTCTCTTTTTGTATTTGAAAGAACACTCATCGGCATTCGTAACAAATAAGGATGTACATAATCATAATACGCGGAATAAGAATGATTTTCATTTGTGTAATCACCGGTCAGCAATGTATCAAAAAAGTGTAAGTTATGGTGGTGTTAAGTTGTACAACATGTTGCCTATTGATATAAAGTATGAAGCAAATATGAAAAGGTTCAGACAAAAGTTAAAATTATTTCTATTAGAAAATTCTTGTTATACGATTGAGGAGTACGTAAATATCATGACAAGGTAATATTACTTTATTTTACTCAGGTAAATTTTTTGTACATATGACGCATGTTACACTTACTTGAGGACATTCCTTGTACTTGTAAGTTCATACAAAAGAAATAAATACAATACAATACGATGTTATTAGATGTAAATAGATTAATGTCAATAATAAGAGTTAACTTGGAACATTTTCTTACTAGATGTTGCAGCTTCTGTAGTTATCTTACCTTTGAAACCTCTATTTTTATTTTTCTCTAAATTTTCCAGGCAACACCAATACAATCCTTAACTCCAACGAATATAACAAGATTGCAGTTTTTACTAAGAAAGACATTCCTTTCAAGAAAAGATAAGGAAGTAAACGTAATGCCATGCTTTTTGCTCCACCATAAACTGGTAAGAATAGTTTGCAAACGTGTTTACTTGAGCTACATTTTTTCAATAAATGTACGAACTCATCTTTTGTTTGTAATTTTTTTTAAATTTTTCTGTATCTCTAAATGTTTCTGGGGTAAAAGTGTTAAAATATGATTTATATTTCAAGATTGTCATTGTCACAATTTGCAACAATTTTCTACTCACTGCTGCATAAAGATCTCTTTGGGATTTTCTATTTTTTTTTCCTAGAGACTGAATTCTCTGATGTTCAGAGTTTGAGTATATAGGGAGAGTGACGACGCAGAGCGGGCAGTGCAGCCTCTCTTCCTAGTGCACCCAACCAAATTAAGCAGAACTTGTAGTAATAGTTTCAGGAGGTGGCCCGGGGGAAATTCCCATGGGTCATAAATCCGCTCGTACTCAATATGTTATCAATATTTTCGTGGTATTTCTTTTCACCCTTTCTGTCTTTGTATTTTAAAGTTTCCTGGACGAAATATTCTGAAATCACCATTGTATACTTGTAATCCACTTCAATATTATTTAGGTCTATATTAAAATACGTATTATGAAGCTAATAGTATTCGTAGTTTTGGTAACAACGATAAAAGATGTTTCCTTGAAGATGCTATAATAAGAAGCTAAAGTCTCGTCGTCTCCTTAGTGTTACCATCTTTATTCTACTTGCAAATCTATATGTTAACATTAACTTTGACTAGTTGATTGGTTATTGAAGTTTAGCGTCTATTTTCAGCAGCGATCTTATATGAGACGTAAACCTACAATTTAATGTGGAATCCGAACCACCAAAATCATTCATTTTTCCAGGATTCCCACCGGGAATCGAACCCGGAATCCCGTACACCAAAAGTGCTTATGCTAGCCGCTATACCAGCTAGGAGTTAAAACATTAACTTTGATGCTACGTGGTAACCAAAGTTAATAAGCATTCAAAGGTTTACACACACACACACACAAAAAAAAAAACGGCCAATAAAAAGTAGAATTTAAAAGAAACAAGTATACAGGAGTAACTAATAGTATTAATACTAAATATATTAATTTAAAACAGATATAATCCATATTTTATGAAGCAAATGTTTCAAAATGTCTTAAATGAAATTAAATATCTTCCAATGTAAAATAAATGGTTTTATTGTTAGAGCATTTACTTCCGATGGTTTGTGCGTTCAATTATGGGAATTCCCTGACCACTTGTTTCACGACGGTTCTTTTCCGATAATGCTACTTTATTTACTGTAGGGGCTACGGTGGCTCAGTGGTAAACGTTCACCTCTGGTGCATGGAGTCTTTGGTTCGATCCCTGCTCGCGCCAAGTGGGGCTTTGTGTGGACAAACACTGTGTGCGTGAGTTTTCTCGGGGTTTCCTGTTTCCTCCCACTTTCTTCATTCCACAATGTCATTCATTATTCACCATCACCGTCTCCTTTTGCATAGTCGGCATAACCGTGGGACGTAAAAGTTAAAAAAGAAATTATTTACTGTACGTCGAAGCTTTATATTAGAAGTAAAACATTCAATTTTATATTAAACATAATCCACACATTAATTTGTTCTACAGGAGGGGGGGGGGGCAAAAGTAGGTATACAGCCCTGTACTGATCAAATCATTGCTTTTTATATAATTTCTTATTGTTATCCATCAGATAGACTTAGTTTCTTTATCTTTAGCTCGGAACAGCCGAAGCAAATAAACCTATAAACTAGAATCTTACATTTGATCAATGCAGGGGTGTTTAAATACTTTAGGACCACCCTGTAGGCCCTATAATTATCTCAAGTTTTTTTTTCATTCAGTGAAATTGATATCTTTATTAAGGTCTTACAAAAGTCTTAATTAGTATATATTGAATGTTGTAGTATACCTTAACGTTAAAGTGTCTAATTCGAAAGAAAAGTCCAAAATTTCGTACAGTCACTTTCAATGTGATCAGGTTAGTTGTACAAGTAATATACTTACAAAAAGCTCAAACACTCCGGCGGGTTTTTTTCAAGTAGGGTCAGCTCACTTCGGTATACCCTGCCAAAAATACAGTTTTAACAAGAATAAGCGTATCCAATATATAAAGTAAAATTACCAGTGTTGTAGCATACTAAGATGTCAAAGATGTCATCACTTAAAAAAAAATCAAAGTATATTATTTTTCCAAAGAATATATCTATACGGTGTGCTAATCTACTAATCTTTTGTTTCAGTTAGCAACCGAAGCCGAATTAATATTTGGCAAATTTTTGGACGCAATGAAAAAGAAATTACTAACTGTAGTGAATAAGCTAGATGCTTTAAATATTGAAAAGAACTTGGTGGCCTTGGAACGATATCTCCATCCAAAGGGATCCAACAGATGTATCAATTTGGTACGTTGAATTTTTAGTGATATGAGCTTTCCTTTTGTCTTTTTTTTTTTTTTAAAGGAAAAGCAGTTTGAAGATTGTTCGATATTATCCCCCACCCTCCAGAAAGACTTATGGAACTAAAAATGTCGTCCCTTTCAATTTGGCAGGGATATTTGAAGGTCTTAAGTACATGTAATTTTATTTTCATTCTCACCCGCCCTGCTAAGGAAAGATAATGATTCATGCAGCATAGGACACAATATCTATATTTCATATTTTCGCCACTACCTATTTATTAAGAGTAGTATCAGTTGTAGCAATAGCAGTACTTGTTTCTGAAAAGAAATGCTACATATTTTTCGTTGTTAAAACAAAAGATACTTTTAACCCTTTATTAGAAAAGAAGGGAAAGAAACTTCCAAAGTCATTCGATCTATTTTTCCCCTAGACTACTGCATATGAAATTTTCAGAAGCTATGATAGTGCACAAAGATGAAATTTCTTTCATATACTTTTATCACCGTTCGCCACTAAGGCGTAAAGAAAAATTGAAGAGGTTAAAGTATGTCCTCAAAAGATGGACCCCGATCCGAATTCAGGCCTCGGAGTTATTTGCCGGATCATCGTGATTTGATACCATATATAAAGTAAAATGAAAGAAAAATAATTTTATTGATAATTGTATTGAGTTCTCAAAACGTGTGAGTAGTTGAGTTGAAAAAAAAAGTAGCTTAGAACATTCAAAACACGCGGAGTTTCCCAGTTACAGGCTCTCAATATTACGGTAAGATCGTCACAAGAGACTTCGGATCTTGACAAATAATGATATAGGTCGTGTCGACTTAGAAATTACAGTCGAAGTAGAACCCAAAATGGGCTGCGGTGGCTCAGTGGTGCATTGGGTCCCTGGTTCGATACCGGCTTGCGCCAAGGGAACTTTGTGGTGGACAAACACCTTGTGCGTGGGTTTTCTCGGAGTTCTCCCGTTTCCTCCCACTTTCTTCATTCCACCATTTCATTCATTTCTCACCACCACCGCCGGCACAACCGTGGGACGTGAAACTTAAAGATTTCATTTCATTTCATTTCGAAGTAGAACCCAGTACATCGATTTAAGCAAGCAGTGTTTGTGAACGGCAATTGCTGTTTAGATATTCTGTGCTTATCTCATCAAACCATAGGATTGCTTTACAATGGAATCCTCACATTGCAAGACCTATCTATGCGGAACTTCTCAATCAGAAGGATTGCTGATATAGATGTATTGGGTACTATTTCAGTTGTGATTTTATAAACCGACCTCGCGTGCCGCCACTATCTGTCGAGGTATGACGACATTTGCGACGATGCCACCATAACTTCGAGCGTTTGTGGCCCTGAAACCACACATGTTCATTAATTTCTTAAAAAGGAAGTTTTCTCTTATTTCCACCTCATATGTTCCATGTTTTACACATTATTCTATCACGTTGTATGTTTCCTTTGAAGTAGTTTTACTTTAGAATGTTGTTTGGAACATGTGCGCTATGCCATATTAGCAGATCCCAGAAAAAAATATTAGTTTTAAATTATCTTGTAAACTCGATTTTAAAATTAATATTGTTAAACTTTCTAAGGAGTGCTTCTATTTGTTTGTCGTATTTAATTAACTTGTCTACATAACAATAGTATATAAACAACTTTCCAATTTAGATGTGGTTATACTTGATAAAACAACTATATTTTACACAGCAGTTTTATTTGGTGGTTTTATTCTTTTATGTAAAAATGTACTTTATTCCTTATGTTTTATTAAACATATCTGAATTCATTCCTTTTCCATATATATCATAGGAAACGTTTCAAGAAAGCTTGAAACCTCCAGGACCAACCATTTTCTATGCCCCCGAGTCCAAAATCCTGTGGACAGGAAGTGGTGAAACAGTGCAGCTTGATAACACCTGTGATATTGAAGAGGCCTGCTTGCTGCTCCTATGTGTTTATTATGTCAAGAATTTGTCTTATCCAAGTTCATTTGGTCAGTTTCTGGGAGTATTACAAACCATTATTTTAACTCATGATAAATTTCCAAAGAAGTATCAAACTCAGCGAACTGCGGACACTATAAAAAAACTGAAATTGTAATTGGTTGTAAGAGGACTAGCAATTAAACAGTAGCAATATACTTGGCTCTCATTTTAAAATAATGTTTTTTTTACTATGTACTAAGACGATATATTTTTTATTATGCACTAAGACTATATAATGTATATCAGGAAAAGTGTAAACAATAATCTGTTAACACATCAAGTTTGCACTATCAGAACGTCCCCTCCACCCTTCCAACAAACCTGTTCAGTCCGACCTTGTTTTTGAAATCTTTCCCGTAGCTTGTGGATTTGTTTTATTCAGTTTGGGGTGCTTCAATCTAGGTGAGTTTTCACGCGCAAACTGAAGTATTTTTTCTTCATTTCTAATGCGCACCTTGAAGAAGAATATATGGTATGTTTCCCAAATAAAATAAAATAATAGCTGAACAAAACAAGTACGTTTTATTAAAAACTAAACACTTGGCTTTTAATAAAAGGTAGTACTTTGCTCAGCTATTATGTTGTTTTAATTGGGTTGATAAAAGCAAAGCTTCGATATGGAAAATATCAGGGATAGCATTTTTATGCATTTTAATTATTTTGATCAGTAAACTTAAACAACCTTCCAGAAGGGCAGAACGTCGAAAAGGTCTTTTATTTTCCCACAGTTTGGAGAACTTTGTATATTTATGGCAGAATGCAAAGCGTAAGTAAGGGAGAAAACGTTTCAGTTCTGTATGGCATCCAGTCTTAGCATAAGAAAGAAAAAAAAGTTACGATTGTTCGTTCAGAAAAGGCGATATGCTTTCCAAAAGTAATGTCTGATGGGTAAGATCACATGGATGTTCATTCTTTGCTGGATACTTCTTATAGGAAACCCGGAAGAACAGCGTTTTATAATTAGAAGGTGAGTCCTTCCAGTAGGACCAGTATAGTTCTATCATTAATATAAAATGTATCCAAACATTTCAAATAAAAAATATATATATATATTTGTGTTTAAAATAATTAGTAATATAGGGATGACCTATTTGAAAGAAGATGGATTCTTTTTTCGCCGTTATCCTTTTGGACACTATCGCACGAAAGTATAGATTGCAATCCCTGTGTTGAATAACGGTCAAATAATTATTTGTGTTTAAAATAATTAGCAATATAGGCTTGACCTATTTGAAATAAGTGTGGATTTTTTTTTTTTTTTTGCCAATTATCTTTTTGGACACTATTGCGCAAAAGTATGGATTGCAATCCCTGTGTTGAATTATGGTGTATTGTTCAAAACATGATTACATGCGTACAACCGTGCCGAAATGAGTGGAACACTTAACAATAGGTAAGACTATTACTGTCACTAGGTACAAAGTACAAGCTTCATATTCCATGTATGATACAAGGTAAGTCCAAGTTAGAGCCACCACCCTGAATGCTGTATATTCTGAAGTGAAAGAGGTATAATTATAAGATGTTTAGGTGGATGCGCGACATTTCTAGCAGTAAAATGTATTATATAGGCCATTTTGGAGACAGCTATGTAGGATTTATCTAAAAATAATTTTAAATAAAAAAAGCCCAACTCATTTTGTGCTAGCATTTCATGAGAAATTCATTAAAGAAGTGTTTCATTATTACTGTTTTTGTAACCAACTGCATGCTGTTCCTAATTTCAGTCTCATTTAAAAACTCGTTGCTGAAAAGCAGCAGGGTACATATACTGAAAAACTGACTTCGCCTATGAATTTAGATTCAAATCTAGTCCTAAGATGATGCACATGGCCCTTGTTTCCATTTAAGAGTTTTTAAAACTTAGATTAAACTAATATTCCTTCTTGTAAAATGGCCAACAGACTCACGTTATATCATCAGAAAGTTTTCCCGCATCCACTTAAGTTTTATGCAGAGCACGGTCACATATTTACCATATTTACTTTTAATGTTGACTGGGAAATACTTAGATTATAAGCTATAGTAGCAAGTACTGTAATTTAGATATGTATCGGTATTAACTGAGTCAACTTGTATTTATCAATATAATAGGTACAGTCAGAAACAATATTAAGTATGGATTGCAGGTATAAGAAGTGATAGCTCCATTCGATACTTAATATTATTTCTGACTATATATGTACCCATGAAATTAGGTTTTGTACCCATGAAATTAGGAGCTTTTGTACCCATGAAATTATTTGTACCTAAGAAATCACAGGTACATTGTACCTGCTAACTCTTGGGTACAATGTACCTGCTAAATTAGTGGGTACAAAACGGCCGTTTTGTACCTCTGAAATAGTGGGTACTGTATTTAGAGTGTAGGGAAGAGTATATAGCCGTGTATGGAATTCAACGTCCGAAGAATGAGTTTTACGTCCACCTTCATTTTTAAACCAAAAGTGGAAGTGGTAATAGGCCTAATCTACTACGATTTCCGATTTCCGTAGCGATCTTCCTACATCAAAAATAATAACAGATAGTATGATGAGATTTTTCAATATGGAAACAAGAGTATTCACAAGAAAAAATTATCCCAACCTCTTTCCCTCTCGTTATTCATACCCTCTATTCTACGATTACTGTTTTGAACGATGACCGTCATACATCAAAAACGGTAATAGATACGATAAACTGCTTTTTGATATGGATTCAATGCCATGAGAGTAGGTTCTAAACGCTCTCTTACCCATTTACTCAAATCTGAAGTAGCAAAAAACAACCGTTAAAATTTTAATGTTGATGAATACTAGGGATGGCCGGAACCGGTTCCCGGTGGAACCGATTTTCGGTTCTGAACGGATTAAGTTCTAGAAGATCCGGTTCCGGAACCGGATTTTCGGATTCAGGTCTGGAACCGGTTCCGAAAATCATATCTCCAAGAACCGGTTCCTCGCGGACTTTGGCCATCCCTACGCTAAACCCGAGCTGCTGTGAACAGTGTGCTAGATGAAATGGTGGAAGCGACATGCAGGCGCCCAGGCGGCGGCCGCTTGTCTCATTTGGCCAAACAAACTGGGTAACTGGCAAACGCATTGGCTAAACAGGCAAACTGGCAAACTCATTTGGCTAAACACAAACTGGTGGACCAAAAATTTATCTGCGGGACACAAGTGAGTCTGTTCGGGGAGGACACAAGCGCGTTTTCCTTTTTGCAATGTTTTGAAGGTGAACTTTGTGCCTCCTTTACGGGTCTTTAGGGGTTTTCGGATCCAGGTCTGGAATCGGTTCCGGAACTGATTCTGAAAACTGTATCTCCAAGTACCGGTTCCTCGGCCATCTCTAATGAATACAGAAGAAAAATAGTAATAGTCAGCAAGAAGCAGCTGTTGGCAAAAGGATTCAATCCAAAAATAAATTTCGCGCCCACCCTTATCTCTCTACTAAAACCTGAAGTGGTACAAATACTATCTCATTCAGTTCCACTATTGGTCTTCATAGAGGAAAATGGGTAAGCGATACCGTGAAATGCTCTTTGACATTGATTCAGCATCGCAAGAATACGTTGTATCAAGATCCTTATGCATATATCAAAATCTTAACTGGTAGAAATAAACAATTTCTGGTTCGATAGTGATCACTATAAATAAAAAAAAACTGTCACAGATAGTGAGAAACAATCTTCTTAATAAGTATTCAGTGAAATAAGAATAAAGTCTGTCTTAGTGGCACCGACCTTACTGATTTTCAAAATCTTTTTTGGACAACCCCTTACCCTGCTCCAACTGACATAAAGATTTTAAATGTTTGGTTAGACAACACGCACAACACCAATGACAAAAGCTACTTGTGGTCGTTTTTAGAGTTACGTGATAGCTATAATACAATTATTTTATTAAAAGAAACTTGTAGCAATGCCAGTAAATAATTTTAAAATGTTTATGAGTCAAAGTACAGCCATATTACCTCAGTTGTTAGAATTAATGTTCAGATTTTGTTTGGAATGCCACGTTAACGATGATTATAGGCATAGCTCTTTATATAACACGATTTGTATTTGGCAACTCTTCGCTTGTTATGTACACCGACAGCAAATGCCATCTAGCGGCAGGCTACACTACTTCGTGGTTGCTTATTTTGGCCACGCTCTTCGAGCGTCGTCGCAACATCCGGCTCCGTCCAGAAGATTCGCACACCTTCTGCTCACCTCGTTGGCTCCAGGATCTACGCCGACGTTTCTAGAATATTCTCGCTTGAAGTTCGGCGGTGGTATAAATATTGCGTACTTCGGCCAACCAATCCAACAGGCCAGTTTATTGCAGCTTAAGCATCAACGGTTTTAGTTCGCTATTGTTTCTGTTAAGACAGAGAGTGTGCATTGTACCTGAAGTTACAGTCTTCTTAGTGCGATACGATTCAGAGACATTTTGTACGTTTTGGTTTCCAAGTTCGTAAGCAATGGAAAGTAAGATGAAGAAAGAGCCCTATAGCAGACCAACACCGGAAAGTGTGAAACGAGGCTTATTCGGCACTCCAAGTTAAATGAGTGAAGTGCAGTTACCAACGTACGCTGACGTTATGCGACATTATCATTGGTTTCGAAGTGGTTTAAGTTGTTACGGAAGAGTAACTAAATTACCAGTGACTGACATTTGTAAACTAGTTGAACAAAGAGTTGTACATATTTCGCGTAAGGCAAGCGCTCATATGGTTTCAGAAAAGAGAGTTTTTGACATGCTGAAAATATTTTATAATAAGTGTCGCACCAAGGAAAAACATTTCAGTCGACAAGGACAAGAAGCAACACTTCGTGCAGGTTTTGTTGCACACGCGGAAAAGTCTCTTTTTGATATTGCGTCTTGCAAATGTAAAATCGCCGAACATTACAAATGTGAGACTACACGCAAGATTCCAAAGCGAGAATTTAAGTTTCTTTTAGACAGAGAACATCACGGAAAATAAGCACTTGTAACATTGACGTCCGAACAAGCAAATCTCTATCAAAGATGTTTTCCCGTAAAATGAGCAGATTTAAGGGGCAGACAACCAAGAAAGAAGCTGGAAGTGTTGAAGCAAGTCCATCAACTAGTGGGATTAGGCATAGGCACAGGTCAAGGATACTGGCGTCGTCAGGGGAATCCAGCGAAGCTGTTGAATCGGAAAGCACGTCGGGATCTGACTTCGAGGCGCGACCAAGAAGGAAACGTAACCTAAAGCGCATCTGTCTTCAGAATACAGCGGAGGCAGCGTTTAGAACTGGAGCTTCAGACAGACAGGTTGCTTTGATCGCTTCTGCCGTACTTCAGGACGCGAGACTCATAACGCCAGAGAACAAAGATCTTGTTGTTGACAGATCTAAGGTACGAAGAGGAAAAGATAAACTGGGTGAGAAGATCCAGAAAGAAAAGGCTCACCTAGGCCGGGCGATTACAAGTATCTACTTCGACGGAAAAATTATGCAACTCTTGTGCAAGAAAAAATTAACAGCAAACTATGAAGACGAGAATTTACAGAAAAGAATATCACAGTTCTATCGGAGTCCGGTTTAGAATACTTGGGTCATGCCACACCTAAGTCAGGCACTGGCAAGGATATTGCCGACTCTATTGTGCCGGTGCTGTGTCATCAGTTATAGCTCAGAATACAAAATAAATAAATGCAGTCAAATGGGGATGGAACTGATGCACAACACGGTACTTAACTGTAAAATTATGGTTGAATTTAAATAAAATTCAAATGTTTCTAATTTGAAAAATAACCAGTTGGGGAAAAGGATGAGAGAAAGAGAAAAGGTTATGACTAAAAGATAAGGGATGAGCACTAGCCTGATTGATCCATCAAGACTGGCGTCGTCCTGGTCATCTGGCACGATGAAAGGTTTGCCGCGAAGGAACCTGGATCTTCTGGTTACAGCCAACAACTGGAATTCAATCCTGCTGGACTGCTAGGGGCGTCGAACTCTCTCCGTGATGCGTCTCTAGGATGTCCTTTTACATTCCCATTCTACTAATCGTAACTAACAAATGTATCTGCGGCGATGAACCGGCAGAATGGTATTCTTTGAACTTGGAGTCGGTGGTCCTCCAATGGTGGGATCCGCTTCTCTCCGATGATCCTACACCTGTCCCAATCGTGTGTTGAATACCCCTTGTAATTCTGTTCCTCGTGGTTTTGATCAATTCAAGAATGATGACCTAATCGGGAAGTATCAGGCTGTGCTTGAAGGTATGCGGAAAGGAAAGAAGGAAGCTAGTCGAGTTTATTTAACAAATATGCATTTACAACAGGTGTCTGAGAATGTACACTTTTAATCAAAGTTTTCTTTCAAAGTTTTCAAAAGTTCATGTTGCTTTATATCCAATACATAGTTACTTCACACCCCCTCCTCGAAACTAAAATACACGAAAATTTCAATTTTCCGTAGTACAAAAATAAAAAAATAAATTTGAAGAAATTCCAGAAAAAAAATGTTTGTTGAAAATAAAAGAATTCTTTGTATGACATATTGTTTGTTTTGAATTAATTCTTGGACGCAAACTGCTGAGTGTATATTTCTGAGATTGTTCATGTAGTTCAATGGGTTCACTGGGTAACCTGAAGATATGACGACAGCGTCTCTGGGAAGATGGAAAGTAAGAAAAAGAAAGATAAACATTAGTGCTTGCATAATATCATTGTGAGTGACATGTGTTTTAAAACGTTAGTTTGGACTTCCGTTAGTGCTCAGGGAAGGAAATGAAAGGTAGGAATAATACTAAATTTAATTATCACTAACACAGATTATCAAAACTTAGATACGTATAATAAAAAAAATCATAATCAAATAAATAAATATTTCATAATCCAATGTAGACCTCTATATATATGTATGTGTATGTTCCTCTAATGCAAAAAATAACTTCAATATCAAACGTGACTAATACGCGAAAAGAAAAAACGGTGTAATACTATCTAGCTAACCAAAGATAGTAAAGTTAGACTGCACAAGAAGGGTACTGATTTCAGTTCGAGAAAAATGAGCTTTAAGTTATTTAAGCTTAAAGCGTCCGTAGACTGGAAAAGAATTCCAAAATATGGTTATAGCCCATATACTAGCTGTAATCAAACTATATGAGATCAGCACGACAGAACTATTCACCACATATAACCTACAACCCTAACTAACATATAAATTCTTCTTATCTTCATCTTCTTTCTTCTTGAATCTTGTCCTCTTCGGGCATCGAATCTTAGACATCTAAAGGGATGGAGCATGGTTCTTGCAATCTTGACTTCAATCTTCTTACATCTTCTTAATATATCCATCGAAATATCTATCCATATACGTGTCGTTGATTTTCTTCATTCTTCACATACTCACATTTAAAAAAAATAAAAGTAAGAAACTTCTGTAGTGATACGCTGTCCAATCAAACGAAATAATATAGTTCTTGAAGATACCAACGTGTTCCAAAATTCGAAGTTTTCCAAGTTTCAAAGTGTTCTAAATTTTCGAAGTGTTCTACCGGTAGATTTGGATGCACAATTCAAAACCAAGATAAACTAACTTCTAAGCGTGGCCAGTGCTAAAAGAAAGTTCATCATCCATCTACAAGGTGTTCCTATCCACAATCCAATCTTCAAGAAAAGTAATCCACATACAAGTTACGTGCGGACAGACGGACTAACAGATTCTTCATCAATGGGAAAATATATGAAGAGTAATCGCTGATAAATGTCCCAATTCTCTCTATCATAAACACAAAATACGACACGGTTTACGTCATCAAGATGTTCTTCTAAAAATATTCTTGTTGTAGCCAAGGCTATTTTGGCAGCTATAAACTTCGGAAATTTAAATGCTCCAGTCGAAATGTTAGGTAATACAATTGTAGAAAGATCATTCTCCAACATTACTTTAAAACAATTTTTGTATGTCTCTCGTAAAATCTTCTTGTCTGAATTCCGTGGTCCACATGTCATAATTACATAATTAGCTGGTAAACGATAACCATTGGCAATCTTCGCTTCTCCTGGTTTCAATGATGATATGGTCAAACATTCTTCTAAAAATTCAGATCCAGTTGCGTCTTGAATATCTTTATCTGCACCACCTAAAGGAGTTAAGGTTTCATTCGTCGGATTTACTAAAGCATCTGCTTTTATGTCCACTATGTTACCTTTATAGATACTAGTCTTCTGATTGATGTCAGTATTACAAGCAAATTTCGGTTTTTCTTCTGTAGAATTCTTCCCTATAGTTGCCTACGTTGGTAGATTTTCGGCAATCACAGTATCTTTGATAAGAAGAGAAGGGATGAAAATTTCTTCTTCCAAACATTGTTTCCTGGGGTTGAAAATCTCTTCAGTTGGTGGTTCTTGATGGTCTTCGCGTCTGGTCTTCTTCCTTTTCATCGTATGGTCTTCCGTGCAGACGTTGATAGGCATCTCTTCGTCAGAGTCTTCAAGGTGGTCTTCCTCTTCCGGGTTTTCCTTCTCATAAAACTTCTTCAATCTCTGGACTGCTATGCTGTCTATCTTGTAAGATCCTCGGGCGGTCTTATACTTAACAAAATATGAATTTGGATTTTCTACACGTTCAATTATGCCTGGACCAATAAACTTTCCGCTGAATGCTTTAGCGTGACCTTTATTTCTTGTGGTGTCTAAAATCCAAACTTTTTCTCCTTCTTTAAAAGCAGGTTTCGTATGTCTCTTGTCAAAAAATTTTGTCGCCGTTTTATGACGTTTGTAAAGATTTTCTTGCGCTTTATCTCTAATCTCTTGTAGTTGCTGTAAACGAATGGCATTATCTTCGTATTGACACGGAATATTTAAAATTGCCTGATGAACTAACCTAGGTTTGAAGCCAAAAAGATATTCAAATGGTGAAATTTGAGACGATAAGTTCTTGGTGACGTTAAGCGAAAAAACTATGGGTTGTAATAAATCAATCCATTCTCCTAAATCTTTGTCACATAAAGCTGATTTCAATCGTTGTTCTATGTTTCTAATACTAATTTCACAAACACCATTACTATAATGCCCATGTACATTTACAAAACGCATGTTAGCACCAATCATAGCACATAATTCTTTAAAAAGTCCACTAGTGAAGGCACTGCCTTTGTCTAAGACAATTTCATAAAAAATTCCAAACTTTAAAATTACTTTGTGATAAAGAAATGAAGCCAAAGTACTTGCTGCAACATCAAGAAGGGAATCTGCAATTATGTATCTAGTACAACTGTCTACTACAACTATCAAATTTTTGTGATTTAACATATTATTGGGGGAATAATTCCCAGCTACATCTATGTGGATGCGATAGAAGGGGGGAACGGAGGGATAAGTAAGCAATGTACCATACGGAGAACCAATTTTTGATTTTAATACTTGACATATCGTACATTCTTTACACTTCTGATATATATATTTCTTCATGTTGGGAAAATACACTGTTTTTACTAACATGTCATAGGTTTTAGAATAACCAGAATAAGATGATCCCAATGCTGACGTATGACAAGCATTAAAAACTTTATAACGCAAAGAAATAGGAACTGCAACCAAAAATCTTATACCTTGAGAAGTTTTTTGTTTTCTATACAAAATTCCATCTTTAATAGTAAAATATAATGCTTGGCGTTCTATTTTAGGATTTCTATTTTCTTTCTGTTCCAACCAAGAAAAAATATCTTTAAAGAACGGATCTTTACGCTGTTCTGTTGCCAGATTTGACTCATCTAAAATTGAAAATGAATTTGTGGTCTGAGTAAACCAAATTTTCGGATCTTCTTGATTCTTTTTCTCGTCTTCCAAATCTCTAGGGGGGTTAGAAAAACGTGAAATGGCGTCTGCCTCTATGTTACTGGAGCCACTGATGTGTGAAATAGTGAAATTGTACGATTCGATTTCACTCAACCATCTAGAAATCTTACTTACATTCTTTGTTTGCTTCAAATAAATTAAACTATGACAATCTGTCTTCAAATAAAAATGACGACCCAAAAGAAAATACCTAAATGAACGTAATGAGTACAATAATGCTAGTAATTCAAGCTGATATGGGTGTAATTTTCTCTCGCTAGGAGACGTTGCACGACTACAATAACTAATAGGAACTAGATTTGTGTCGTCAGGTGAATTTTGTGGTTGTTTGATTAGTCCAGAAAGAGCGAGTTTGCTGGCATCGAAATAGAGATACAGAGGATAATCAGGCTTGTATCTCATTAGACAAGGTGCTGAAATGATGGCTTGTTTGATATTATTGAATGCTGTCTCCTGTGGTTCCTTCCAACGAAAAGGAGCGTCTTTTTTCAACAAAGAAAGTAACGCTTCTGCTAATTGACTAAAATTAGTTAAATACGAACGAACAAAAGAAGCTAATCCTAAAAAACTTTTAACTTGTTTCTTTGTTTTGGGACGTTGATAGTTGGAGATTGAGTTAATTATTCGTTTCGAAATAGACAAACCATCTTTACTAACAGTGTGACCTAAAGCATCTAATGAAAAATATCCCAATTTTGTTTTTTCTTGGGAAAGCTTTAAACCAATGTCTTTTATTCTTTGAAGCAACATACGAGTTAACTGCATAATTTCATCAAAACTATCACTAGACCAAAAATAATCGTCAACATAGGCAAATATTTTATCTTGTGGAAGACCTTCTAAGGTGAGTTTCACTAATCTGTTCATACTACTAGTAGATGTCTTGACACCCTGAGGGAGAAAATTAAAATGGTACGATCCCACGCCCGGAATCGAAAAAGCTGTAATATGTTTAGATTCTTCAGTGAGCGGAATATTAAAGAATGCTCCAAAAACGTCGCTAGAACGTAGATATTTGCCTCCTGCCAAATTAGTCAAAATATCCTGGATGGGAGGACCGGAAAACTGTCAGGAACCATTTTTTTGTTGATATAACGGGCGTCTTGTACAAATCTATACTGTCCATTCTTCTTTTTAACAAGCATTACTGGAGAATTGTACGGACTAATACTAGGTTCAATGATCTTACTTTTCAATAAAATGTCTACTTGTTTTTTGATCTCATCCCGTAGATGAAATGGTATCGAAAATTGGGGTCGATTTACTGGAATATTGTCTACTAATTCAATTTTATGTTTATATCCTTTAGCACAACCATAATCAAATTCATTCCAAGAAAAACTAGAATAAAATTCTTCTACTAAATCATATAATTGCTGCTGTTGATGTGGCAACAATTCAGGGTTAACATTTACTCTATATTTATCATAACCTTCAGGAAAAGATTTCGTATCTACTGCATTAACTTGATGAACCTTATTATTAATGCTATTTTGTTTCTTGAAGTTGGTATCACTGATAACATTTTCGGCAGAACCCAAAACAACATCTTTTTTCAAGTAAAGTTTACTTTTGGTAGGATTAATCACAGATATTACCGGATGAATTTCGTCTACGACTGATTTACGCACAAAAATTTCTGCCTGCGTATCTATTAACTCATTGGGAACTAATAAATTGCGATTTCCTGCAAGATCATTTACTTTTTTTAATGTAACTTGAACACTTGAATTTGGAGGCAAAACAACAGAGCGAGCCACTAAAAATTGAGGTTTATATAATTTTGCTATATGGTTAGAAATTTCATCAAAAGATACGTATGGCAGTAATTCAACTCTTGGAGGAATACCAAATTTAACAAAACTAAAAGAATTCTTATTGTGATCAACCATTGCAAGATGATTTTTTAAAAAATCTTGGCCAATTATGCTATTATACGGAAAATCTTTATACACTCTAAAAGGATGCGTAAAATACTGTCCTCCTAATTTAAATTTCACTAAAGCGATTTGATCACTTCCTTGAGAATTTCCTGTGACGCCACGAATAAAAGTAGTTCCTTTGAGTATTTTATGCTTATTACTTAAACTATTACCAGAAATTAAGCTAACAGTGCTGCCTGAATCCAATAGAAATAAATGCGGCTTATTATCAGCTTCATATTGAATAGGCACATAATATCGCTTACTATTTCTAACATTATTACACATATTATTGTCTAGTTTATTCCTGTTATTCGATTTAACATTCTCATTTACATTGACTGCATTGACAGAAACAGGAGGCAACGAATGAGCAAAGGATGGAGAGGATGCATGAATGGGATTTCTTCGCTTCAATGCTCATAAGATTGTATACACAGAGATTTTCCTTTGGGTGCGTGAGAAACCTTTGCGAGCGCAGTTCGTTGGACAAGGCTTTCTAACTGGACTTTGATACCGTCTAACTGAGCTATCAATGTATTTTTTTTTCAGGCTGACCTACAATTTCATTTTCGTTCTGAATATTAGCATCTAAAGTATTTTCTTTTTGCTGTATAGCATTCTTACTAACAGGATGTATATTGTATTCGTTTGTTATTGCCAAGGACTTCGATTGCTGACTACGCATGCTGACAAGAACATTAATTCTTTTCTCTAAACCTAAGGACTTTGCTAATTCAATAATAGTCTTATATGATTTTCTTACGACTACAGAATAAAATGAAGGCAATAACCCATCAATTATCAAGTTAATTTGTTCGGTCACTGGCATCTTCGGATCGTACTCGAGTATTAGTTTCCACTTATGAAAAATGTAATCTAGGACAGATTCAGAATCTAACTGCTCCCTATTTTTCATTTCTTGTTCTAAAACTTGCGAAACTATGTTATCTTCATAAGCCTCTATTAATTTCTTCTTAATCTGTACATACATGATATTATCATATTCTGCTTTTGATTGTAAAGCTAACAGATAAGCACGAGCCCCGTTTTCTAAACAATACGGCAACAAATGACGTTTCTGTACATCACTTAGGTTATGAAGGACAGAATAATCCTCAAAATGACTAAAAAATGACTGAACTGACTCGTTCAATTTGCCGGAAAATTTGGGGGGTTCTACTAAACGATCTAAAGCAAAAGATATAGCACTAGTATTCTCCATTATATCTATTTTAAAAATCACACTTATAATAAATATCTTACACTACTATGTATATATATCCAACACCAAAATGTAAATAACACTTCCTATATACTAATACAAAGAAAAAAAATATGATAACTTGGCAAAATTTTCTCTTCTCACCCATTTATCATTCGATTAAAATACAACAAAAACAAAAAATTACTCTAACAGAGCAAATGAATAAAGTAGCGAGGGTGGGCGGGTGGGCTAAAATTAACTCTACTCAATTTCTCTCGACAAACTAAAATTACACAGTACAAATTACTCAAAATTTGGGATCTTAAAGCATCTACCGAATATTTAGAATCGTAATTTATCGAAATTTTAGGATCGTAACAAAGGCGTAAGCCTCACAGCATCTCCATCATGTGCCGGTGCTGTGTCATCAGTTATAGCTCAGAATACAAAATAAATAAATGCAATCAAATGGGGATGGAACTGATGCACAACACGGTACTTAACTGTAAAATTATGGTTGAATTTAAATAAAATTCAAATGTTTCTAATTTGAAAAATGACCAGTTGGGGAAAAGGATGAGAGAAAGAGAAAAGGTTATGACTAAAAGATAAGGGATGAGCACTAGCCTGATTGATCCATCAAGACTGGCGTCGTCCTGGTCATCTGGCACGATGAAAGGTTTGCCGCGAAGGAACCTGAATCTTCTGGTAACAGCCAACAACTGGAATTCAATCCTGCTGGACTGCTAGGGGCGTCGAACTCTCTCCGTGATGCGTCTCTAGGATGTCCTTTTACATTCCCATTCTACTAATCGTAACTAACAAATGTATCTGCGGCGATGAACCGGCAGAATGGTATTCTTTGAACTTGGAGTCGGTGGTCCTCCAATGGTGGGATCCGCTTCTCTCCGATGATCCTACACCTGTCCCAATCGTGTGTTGAATACCCCTTGTAATTCTGTTCCTCGTGGTTTTGATCAATTTAAGAATGATGACCTAATCGGGAAGTATCAGGCTGTGCTTGAAGGTATGCGGAAAGGAAAGAAGGAAGCTAGTCGAGTTTATTTAACAAATATGCATTTACAACAGGTGTCTGAGAATGTACACTTCTAATCAAAGTTTTCTTTCAAAGTTTTCAAAAGTTCATGTTTCTTTATATCCAATACATAGTTACTTCACACTATGTTGGAGCTTTTAGAGAAGAACCAGTACAACGTGTCAAGTCTTGAGGCAGCCGGCAGCGATGGTGAAGCCACGAGCACAGGATGGCATAACGGCGCGATAAGTCAGTTACAAAGAGCGCTAAGAGAGGAACTGCAGCATCTAATTTGCCGTCTTCATACCAACGAGTTGCCATGACACTTGGTTACCGAATTGGATGGTGGGACGACCGTACCCATCGCAATTTCCGGCCCCATCGGAAAGAAAGTAAAGTATTGTGAACGTTCACCGATCGTTTCCTTCACACCCATTCCCGTTGAATGGGTGTCTGAAATGGAAAAACCAGATGGTTTAAGCAGCGACCAGAATTATCAATCTGAAATTTGTAAGGCTGTTGCTACAGGAATGTGTACTACCGATCTAGGAAACAGAAAACCAGGACTATTATAACATTCACGATGGCTTACATTGGCCTGTAGGATGCTTCACCACTACATCAGTTCAAGTTTGTGTCTACTTTGCCAGTACGTTTGTTAAAGTATACGCTCCCGTCTGGTTTTCAATACGACGAATTCCTTCGTGCGAAATGCATGCATCTGTTTAGCATAGTTAAGCTATCACGTTTTTTGCCAGAAAATCTACAACACATAGTTTATTCTGTTCTACAAACAAACGGATCCTACGCTCATCATGAAAACCTGCTGATAGCGATGACAGCAGATGAAAATCCGCATATTCGAACGTTCGGCTCGAGAAGGATATAAAAGTACTCCGAGATCAAGCCGCCCACGTGACTTCATTGTTCCGAAATTAAACTTTACAGCTGAAAATTACTACGACATGATTAATTGGCCTAAATGTCTAACAGAGCCAATCATACGAAATATAAGGGATCAGCAGCTTGAAGAAAACATCCGAACTTCAGCTACTCTAACAACAACATTCCCTTGCCATAGTCAAGCTGTGGAACGCATAGTGAAGCTTGTGTCCGAGCAGCGTCGAAAATGTGCGGCCAGAATGCAAGTTATATCTACGTTAAAGCCAAACTGAAGTCTGAAACAAGAATGCCCCGCTTCGAGACCAAGAAGAATTACGTGACCTAAGATCAATTGTCAACGTATGCCTACTGGGTGGCTGGGTGGACGGAACTCGATATGCAAAAACCTCCCAGTGTTGAGTTCTGGGTTATTTTGCGTACAGAGCAAAATAAGTGAAGAGTTGCACAAAGAAAATCGTGTTATATCAAGGGCTATGCCTATAATCATTGTTAACGTGGCATTCCAAACAAAATCTGGACATTAATTCCAACAACTGAGCTAATATGGCTGTACTTTAACTCATAAACATTTTAAAATTATTTACTGGCATTGCTACAAGTTTCTTTTAATAAAATAATTGTATTATAGCCATCAGGTAACTCTAAAAACGATCACAAGTAGCTTTTCTGTCATTGGTGCAGTGCGTGTTGCCTAACCAAGCACTTAAAAAAACTTTAAGTTCGTTGGTGCAGGGTAAGGGGTTGTCCAAAAATATTAAAAAATCAGTAAGGTCGGTGCCACTAATGGCACTTTTTTGCACTACCCGTCATCGAATTTCCAACAAAAGTGCAAAACGCTCCACCCTAATAGGTAATGATAACTTGCTTGCCTATATGGATTAAGCGTCTCAAAAACAGGTTATGTCTCCGACTTTGTCCCTCTACTGCTACCAGAAGTAATGGAATTATGACGGCAAATCAGAAACTAAGGTTACAAGGCTGATATTTCTAGAATTTCATCTGTTATAGAGGAACGAGGAGAGTACGGAAATTTTACTACATGGAGTTGGCAACTGAGCAGAGTTTCAGCCTGCCGTCAACTATGGCGCTAGTTGTATGTAAACAAAAATGGCGACTCTTTTGGAAAACTAGTCTTGGGAAGAAGTCCGCTCAGTTATTCGATTTCTGTGGCGAAACATGTAACTGCGGCTGATATTCACTGTCAACTCGTAGATGATTAAGGAGAGACTCAAATGTCTCATACGCATGTCGCAGAATGTCGAAAGTTTGTAGATACATAGCACGTCCAGAAAGTAAGTTCCGTTTCAAAAAAAAAAAAATTATCTCCGCTGCAGCGCTGCGATCGCAGTTCCGCACATGCGCGGTAGACGCTCTGTATCAAGGAGAAGAAACGTGCGCCATTTGGAGATCGCTGTCAGTCACGTACGCTTTGTTGTGCTTGTTTACAATGTCGGTGTTGATTGAAACTCCCGCCGCCTGTGAAATCAGAGCGGTGATTCGTTTTCTGAATGCGCTGAATGCCTGACCTCACACCTAGCGACTTTCATCTGTTCTTACAACTCAAGTCTTTCCTTGGCGGTCAACACTTCAACAATGACGACGAGCTGAAAGAAACTGTTTCCAACTGGTTGAAGACACAGGCGGCAAACTTCTATGAAGAAGATATACAAAACCTTGTGCCACGCTATGACAAATGCCTGCTAAATTTCGGCAGTTATATGGAAAAGTAGTTTAAGAGTTGTAGAATTTTTTGCAATAAATAATTTTTCTGTATCTGTACACAATTTAATTTTATTACCAAACGGAACTTACTTTCTGGACGTGCCTCGTATTTACATACAGCCCAGAAGACCACCACGCTGTTGAAGCAGTTTCGCTGGGACATCATTGACCACCCTTCCTATAGCCCCGACCTCGGGCCAAGTGACTTTCGCCTGTTCCCACATTTTAAGGAGTAATCCGGAGGCCGTCGCTTCGCTGTAGACGAGGAGGTGAAACTCTTCGTGACAACGTCACTGAACACTCAAGGAAAGGAATTTTAACAAGAAGGAATACTCAAACTCATCCCAGAATGTGACGATTGCCTCAAATCACATCGAGACTATATCGAAGGAAAACCTAATGTGTGTACTATATGTTGCCTGTATTGGTTGTATGAAATAATATGTTTCACTGCAGGCTTTTTCCCTTACTTTCTGGTCACGCCCGGTAACATTTCTGTTACAACAAATTCTCAAAGTTAGTAAATTGATTCAAATGAGAATAGGAACCTCATTTGACAACTATTGTCAAGAATTACTTTCACTGTGCAATCATATTCTCAATATTTTGTTACCCTCTCGAAAGAACAATAAACTTACGTCTTCTTCCAATAAGCACTAACATTTAGCTCATACAATTAATCCTCTTCTATTAAGAGGTACTTTATCCAATCATTTTGTGCCATGTCTTTGTGCGTATTATACTAATTTCCCCGTTTTCACAATACGTAAAAACCAAGTATATAGTGTAACACACGATTTTTAAATGTTTTCAGTTTTTCACTTTTCTTTCGTGTTGGTCGAAACCCTAAATTCTTTACATTTCGTCATCATGTATCTTGATGTTATTGCCATCTCTTGTGTATTTTAATACTTACAACCTACAAAGTGAATATAAACTGTTTGCTGTGTTATTTAAATTACGAACATTCTGTAACTGTGGCACTGATCATATACTGAAAACTTGTCACTCGTTTTCATAGTGACAAATAACTTTCGTGTAATAAGACCAAATTTCGGAGTTGAAAACAATTTTTAAGTACGCAAAACGATCCACTACGCCAAACGAAACGATGATTCGTATAAACACTGGCGCTTCAAAACACTTGGATTAGAAAGGAGAGGAATCTGAAATCGTACTTAAAAATCGATAAAGTAAACCTTTCAAACTACTATAGTACTCGCGCCGAGTCGTGAAGGTTTGGCTCTAAACCAATCATAGAAATATTTTGTTTGAGCTCCAACACAACGGAAAACTTTGGTACAATTCGTGGAGCCTAGTGATGTGAGGTGGAAAATTTTCCGCGGAAAAGTTTCCATTTCGGAAAATTTTCCGCTATATTTTTCCGGAAAATTTTCCGTTCTAAAAAAATATCAGTAATCAAGTAACAATCCTCAAGAATCATAAAATTGGTTGAATTCATGTATAGAAATGTTAAAAATTGAAATATCGTTTAAAGAATAAGAAAATTTTTATGGCCCAATTTTCAGTACTTTGTAGGAACAAGTGAAACAATTTTTCAGGAATCGAAATATTTTCTCTCTTATATGGAAAAATTGAAGAACTTTTTATGATTCGGAAAATTTGCATCATTTTGAAGCAAAAAGTAAAAAGATTTTGTGAATCGGAAAGTTTTATTGCTCTGTAGAAGCAAGTGAAAGGAATTTTCATAGATCGGAAAATTTTCATCACGATGTAGAAACAAGTGGAAAAAACTTTTCCTAAGCCGGGCAATTTTGGATATTATGTATAGTGATGTTAGGTGGAAAATTTTCCATTATATTTAACTGCACATCAGTGATGAAAATTTTCCGATTCATAAAAACATACTCCACTTATTTTTACATCGTTGTTTAGCCGTGATGTGAGGTGCAAAATTTTCTTCTATACTTTTCCGGAAAATTTTCCTTTCTTAAATATCAGTGATCAAGTAACAATTCCTCAGTATTCATAAAATTCATTTAATTCATGTATAGAAATGTTAAAAAGTGAAAGATCGTTTAAAGAATCTGAAAATTTTCATGGCTCAGACAATTTTCAGTACTATGTAGGAACAAGTGAAACAATTTTTCATGAATCGAAAAATTGTCTGTCCTGTACAGTGATGAAAATTTTCCAAAAAATTTTGAAACGGAAACTTTTCCGATTCATAAAAGCTTCCTCCACTTATTCCTACACCGTTGTTTAGCCGTAAAATTTATTGGTGATAAATATTGTCTTAAAAAGTTTCATGATGTGAAATTCTAAAGATTCTTCATTTCAAGAATGTTTCAAAAACTTCAATGCATTCTTCCCTCAGAATCCACCTTTGATCTTACAATATTAGATTTCGTCAGTTTAATACGCATAAGACGGTTTTCTTATAGCTTTACTACTTTTATAGATTTACATACTGCAACATTTATAAATAAGTAGATATAATATAAAGTGCCTACTATAAATTTTTCACTACCCAAAATTCGAGTTTCAGTAACTCATGAAAGCAAATACTGAACATTTTCTGGAAATAAACATTTATTTAGTTATATATTCATTCAGAAGAGAATATAAATAATAAGGAAGGTGATTTGTGTAGTTGTTCTTCCAATAAAATAATAAAAGAAACATGGAAAGCTGCACTATTAGCTCTGCGTTATAAAAGCAACAAGTAATTTCATTTTAATTTACAAAATAAAATACATATTTCTTATATATATATATATATATATATATATATATATATATATATATATATACTTGTTCTATCTAATCGTCATTATTTCTAATACATATTTATACGTAATAATGGTAGTTTTCCATTACAAATATCTGCTCTAAGATGTTGATTATACAAAATTCCAATATTGAAATTATGATTTACTAATGTTAAACACTATAAAATCATTATTTCTTATTTTCTTCATGAGGAACTTTTATGTAGTTATTTCATTACATAGGCAGTCCCACATATGAAGAAATAGTGGAATTTTCTGTTTCTGAAATTGATAAATTTAAAAAGGCTTCTCTTCAATTTCTTGTTACATTTTAAATATTGGAATGGGATATTTGTACTCTACGAACTTGATGTATGTTCCCTGTACTTTACACACACACACACACACACACACACAGAGAGAGAGAGAGAGAGAGAGAGAGAGAGAGAAACACTGTAAATTTTTCTTCCCAACTTGAAATATTACAAAATTTTCTGGTTTCCGAAAGCTAATTGGAACAATGATAATTTGTTGCTCTCTAACTTCCCTGTACAGGAATTGAATTTTATAGCTGAATGTGCAGTTAAATATAGTGGAAAATTTTCCACCAAACATCACTATACGTAATATCCAAAACTGTCCGGATAATGAAAACTTTTTTCATTTGTTTTTGCATCGTGATGAAAATTTTCCGATTCATGAAAATTCCTTTCACTTGCTTCTACAGAGCAATAAAACTTTCCGATTCACATGAAGTTTTTTACTTTTTGCTTCAAAATGATGAAAATTTTCCGACTCATAAAAAGTTCTTCAATTTTTCCATACAAGACAAAAAATACTTCGATTCATGAAAAATTGTTTCACTTGTTCCTACATAGTACTGAAAATTGTCTGAGCCATGAAAATTTTCAGATTCTTTAAACGATCTTTCACTTTTAACATTTACATACATGATTTCAATCAATTTTTTGAATACTAAGGAACTGTTACTTGATCACTGATATTTGTTAAGAACGGAAAATTTTCCGGAAAAATATAGAAGAAAATTGTCCACCTCACATCACGACTAAACAACGATGTAGGAATAAGTAGAGTATGTTTTTATGTATCGGAAAAGTTTCCGTTTCAAAATTTTCCGGAAAATTTTCATCACTGTATAGGACAGACAATTTTTCGATTCATGAAAAATTGTTTAACTTGTTCCTACATAGTACTGAAAATTGTCTGAGCCATGAAAATTTTCAGATTCTTTAAACAATCTTTCACTTTTTAACATTTCTATACATGAATTAAATCAATTTTATGAATACTGAGGGATTGTTACTCGATCACTGATATTTGTTAAGACCGGAAAATTTTCCGGAGAAATATAGAAGATAATTTTCCACCTCACATCACGGCTAAACAAGGATGTAGGAATAAGTGGAGTATGTTTTTATGAATCGAAAAAGTTTCCGAAAACTTTTCATCACTGGTGGAACCGCTTCCCGAGTGCACACTTGGGGAAACGTCAAACAGGTGAAATTCATCAACAATGTTGACAAATTTTGAAGACATAGTAAACGAGTATATATATATATAAAGCATTTAAAAATTGCCAATAATAACACTGTACAACAATTACTATTGTAACAACTATTCTAAAATGGTAACAATAGCACAAATAGTAACAACGAAAATATAACGCAACAAAAAAAATTAACAAAACGGAACTTGACGCCAATCCGACAACACTGTACTCTCGGGAGATGTTTTCCGTGTAGCGCGAGAGAAGACACTGACAAAATTTGATGGGTGGGGGTTGACGACTGGAACACACCCTCGCGTTCTATTGGGTGGTGAAATCGGTAGATCTAGGTCAAGCTTCACGACTCGTCGCGAGTACTATACTCAACTGCAACTTGCCCGTTAGATGGTTGGCACATAACATGCGTCGTATGTTCTATTGTACGCAGTATAATAGTATCTGTCTTCGGCTCTTTCACTAATAAAACATGTTAGTTTTTAATCAACTGTTAAGTATTTGTAAGCTGTTTTAAGATCTTTCAAATTGAGACAATTTCAATTACAGTACACGATATTTTTGAAAAATCTGAGTTTGTAAATCAAGAATTATTTTCTTGTACAAATAATAGTTTACATTTTTAGTCATCTGATTCTACAAACTCCATATATCTTACAGCTGCTGACAAGAGAGAATGTAAACCTCCGAAAGCAAACTCTTTAAAAATTGAATATTATATACGCGTATAATGGTCAATTTTTGTTTATATGCTCATTCTCTATACAAATCTACACTGCGGCTCTGTTTGAAATAAATTTTTAAAAATGGTTACTGTTTGGCGAGGATCGGGCCTTTTATAATTTCATTTTCATTAAAATGAGTATTCTAATTCAGATTTTCAAAATGTATGTAAAATATATAGAGAATCGTAATCGCCTTTCAAATTAAGGAGATGGAACTTTGTATATAAACTCCTTATTAAAAATAAGTTGACATGTTTCAGAGTTTTTCAAAATTCCGTTTCTAATAGAGGAAAAGATTAATTTTCATAATACTTTAATTTTTCATTCTGTATTCACAAAATGGGGGGAGGGAGAAATAAAGAAACGATTGAACTTTTTGAAATTAATTTTTGAAAATTGCACTTGGGCTGAACTGTGATTTTATTATTTTTCTACACTTCCACTAAAATGCGTATGAAAGGGAAAATGTTATTATTATTTGTTGAACAAAAAATAAGGTCTGTACCTCATGAAATAAAGTTTTGAATATACAGATATTCAATTTTAGGGAAGTAACTAGAACTAAAAGCACGTGAATTCTGGCTTGGCAACGGTGGACGGCAATCGCAACTTCGGGCTGTTGGTGTTGGTGTGTAATAGCCGACTCATTCTTACGTGCGCACCACTCGAACGGCAGTGTGGAATGAAGTGAGCATTACGGTGATAGTTTAAATCAGGCTACATCTCTGACTTCCAGAAGATCCTAAATCGTTGGTGCTCGGTTATGTGGTGCGAGCGTCGTGGAAACGGGAAGTGTGTTCGGCGTGTCGTGAGGGACAGCTTCCGAGATGCTGGTCGCCTATAAAACTCACGGCAAAGCACATCGGCGAACAGAAACGCTGGTCGGAAGTAAACCCTTAGTGACAGATCCCGCCGAGCATTAAAGAAGATAGAACCATTAAACCACTGCTGGACAAGTTACGAAGAGACTTAGGCAGCACCTCGCACAACCTGTGTCGACAATGATAGTCCGCTGTGAGTTACACGATATCGATATAAGGGGTAGGATTGCATAGGTGAAACTGCTGATTAACAACCGTTACGCTTCAGTACGACGCCAATGGTGTCTCGAAAATATAACATGGACCACTGATGACTGAAAACGTGTGATGTGTCAAAGTTCACTTTATTATGTTTATCTGTGGCAGACGCCCAAAGAATAGTGTGATTTGCAGTGACTTCTCCCAACCGTGAAACATGTGGCCAGCTCTGTTATGTTGTGAACCGTGATATTTTCATTTTTCAGTTGGTCGTATGTTGTCGCTTATCAGCTGCGTTACTGTCCGTGGTTACATCACCATTTCAAGGGGTACTGTGCCTCCCAAAATGCAGATTATGTTTCTGAGCAATGACGCCATATTCTGAGATTATAATGCACTCATTCATACAGCTGAAGTTGCAGTAGGATGATCTTACGGACATTATGAAGTTGTACATCTCCCCTGACCCGCCTAATACCCGAACCTGAACATAATTTGAACAAGTTAGTAAGTGGAGTTAGCATGAAAATATTTCATTTCGTGACATAGCATGAAAGTTTGCAAAGTGCGTATGTATATATCAAAGAGTAAAAAACCGCTATGAGACACTTTATCAGAGGTTATGAACACTGCATCTATATATGTGGATGCCATGCCGAGAAAAATAGGTCTGCGTAAGTGAATCCTGAATTATCTTCATTATGAATAGTGATATTGTAATGTTTCAACTAAACAATCTTAATTAAGCTATAAAAATGATTTTGTCTTT
This sequence comes from Thermobia domestica, assembly GCF_964235325.1. Taxonomy (NCBI): domain Eukaryota; kingdom Metazoa; phylum Arthropoda; class Insecta; order Zygentoma; family Lepismatidae; genus Thermobia; species Thermobia domestica. The sequence goes on along the minus strand of NC_137458.1, from coordinate 250,988,345 downwards.
TTTTTTTTTTTTTTTTTTTTAACACGAAAGGTCAAAACGTAGCAGCGACAATTTGGAAGTGAGTGATATGTTGGTGAATATTTCAGAAAAACGCTCACTGAAACGATTTTAACTGCTTTTTTTTCTGCAACATTTGGAATGCATGTATTTTTAGAGATAGTGAGAGATTGGTAAAAATGAAACTGTTGTTTTCAAGTCAAAGTTCGATTCCTTATGGCTGAAATTCAAGATGATGGGGAAAATCGGTGCTATCTAAATTTATTTCTGAAAATAGCTACGAATGTTGCTATATGCTTTACTATTTACCAGGTTTTCAGGATGAAGAAATCAACGTGTAACCTCCTCATTACAATCTCAGCACCGGAAGTGTCTCAATCCTCCACAAAAATCCAAGATGGTGGTCAAATTCGGTGAGAAATAAAAAAAAGTGCTCATATAAAATGTGAGGTTCGTTTTTTTCTTTTTTCTTTCCTTTCTTTTCTTTCTTTCTTTTTTTTCATTTTCAAGCATCCCATTGCTGTTACTTCAATCCTGATTCTGACACTGGAAGTGTTCAAAAACTCAAAATGGCTACCAAGAAAAGGCACAACTTGTGAAAAAAATTCCAATCATAAGCATTAATAGTGCATCTTCCTTCTGGGAGTGGGCTGAATACATCATTGATGTTACGCATCATTCTCCCTTAATCCTTCTGCCTGAAAGGATGCGTTGTGTTAATAAACAACCGAGTTAGCAAACAACGAAAATTTTCTTATAGTATTTTGTTTTAGTGATTTTTTAAAAATGAAATATGAATGAATATAGTTTCATTCATTGCAGGTGTGACTAAGGATAAGTAATCAGGTCTATTAGATCATTTATGTTCAAGATGTCACCTGGAAAATGTTTTACCTGTGAGAAACTTCTGAGTGATGGTGTTACATATGTAGTAAAAGAAAAGGAACTGAAAACAGTAGACTGCAGTATTAAAGTGAAAGATGGAAACGAATGTCAACTTAAGGAACTTACACTTCATGAAAAGAGTAGAAAAGTTTACACAAAACAAGAAGTAGCAAAGCGTTGCTATCACAACGTACTTCATCACCAACACCGATAGCCCTTAGATCAGAAGTAAACAGATTTAATTTTCAAGAAGCCTGCCTGTTTTGTAGACAATGTACACTCATGTCCAAAATGATTGTCGCATATCTATAACTGTCTTCTTGTTAGAATATAATTTGATAATGATTTTGCAGGGTATTTTTAATACTGATACTATGTGTATAATTAGGAAACGTAATATATTTGTGGTAAATTTTATAAGAAAATAATTATAAATATGAAAACTAGAATAAGTAAAACAAAATGTTGCTAAATTGAAAGAAAGTTTTATTTTCGTTTTATTGTTCTTATTTACTGCTATTTTGACATGAAATTTGCAACATACATGTCTTTACCGATTATACACATACTAACATTATAAGAAATACCTTGCGAATTCATTTTCAAATTATATTCCTACAACAACATATTTATAGACATGCGACAATAATTTTGGACATGAGTATACATTAGATGAATTTTTAGTGAGAGAGAATGAAAAAAACTTGTGAGTGAGCGTGAGAATGTACATTGCGTCGAAACCATTCAAGTTAAAAATTCTATTATGGGAGCTAACAAGGAAGAGTGCCAATTTTCATTCAGTGAAATTTTTCAAGATTATAATGATGCATTACCAACTGAAAAAAAACAATAAGAACTAAACTGAAAGAAAATTACTCAGAAGATATTATTATACCAACAAACAAAAACATAAAGTCCGAGATACAGGGCATAAAATTCTCACGGATGCATGGTATGATTGTCAAAAGCGTAAGTATACGGACGAAGAGAAGTTGAGAATCATAAAGACAGCCGGGCAAATAAATGCTGAAGATAGCAGATCTCAGGTTTACGAAACTGATCAATAGCCATCAGCAGATAATCTTTGAATGACGTTATTTCATTCATTCCTGGGACCTTAAAATGCCTTCTCGAGACTACTTAGGAAGCAAGACAGGCAATACCACAAAATTAGAAAGAAAAAGTATAACAAATTCTCACGTCATAATTACAGCAGCTACACCAAAATATTTTTCATTCTGATCGCCAAGTAGGACTTGTGGTGCATCTTAATCGAAAGTATGGTAGTATACATCTCAATGCTTTTTCTCCGTTAGAACTGTGTGCATCATATGCTGAGGCAGTTTTCTTTCAAATTTCGGTTTTTCTGCACCCTGCATTCTTTGTTTGTTAGTATAATAATATATTTTGAGTAATTTTCTTTCAGTTTAGTTCTTATTGCTTTTTCAGTTGGCAGTGCATTATTATAATCTTGAAAAATTTCATTGAATGAAAATTGGCACTCTTCCTTGTTAGTTTCAAGGTAGTTGAAAGCATAAGCCATGGCATCTGAAACATTATCTTTCGGACGACTACGTTTCATTCCAGAAGAAATCTTCTAGAACTTTTTCATGCATGAGGAATGGTATCTGGCTTCAGCAGCAACTAAATCATGAACATACATGGGCGGAGTTACACGGGGGATGGGGGTATTGTCCCCCAACGTTTTAACAAAATATAAAAATGCCACCTATAAGATGACCACTGACCAAGACCTCCGAGACCGACCAAAAGGTCTACCCCCACTGCCTTTCCCCCAGCAGACAATTCCTAGCTCCGCCTATGATTGCCAATCCTAACTTCTTTGCCCCAGTCGCCATTTCTTATGTCATCTGCTTCCGTAATAGAATTTTTAACTTGAAAGGTTTCGACGCGATGTACACTCTCACGCTCACTCACAAGTTTTTGATTATCTCTCTTTAAAAATTCATCTAATGTATATGCATTGTCTACAAAACAGACAGGCTTCTTGAAAATTAAATCTTAGTACTTCTCACCTAAGAACTATCGGCGTTAGTGATAAAGTTCGTTGTGATAGCAATGCTTTGCTACTTCTTGCTTTTGTGTAAACTTTTCTACTCTTTTCATGAAATGTAACACTTCTCAGTCCCTTAAGTTGACATTCGTTTCCATCAATCACTTTAAAACTGCAGTCTACTAATCTTTTCAGTCCCTTTAGTTTTACTATACAAGTAACACCATCACCCAGAAGTTTCTCACAGATAAAACATTTTTCAGGTGACATCTTGAACATAGATGATCTAATAGACCAGATTACTTATCCTTAGTCACACCTGCAATGAATAAAGAAATATATTAATTTACATTTTATATAAAAAAAATCTCTAAAACAAAATAGAAGGTAGCATCAGAAAGTTTTTGTTCAGGTTCTGCTACAAATCGATGCAGAAAGAAAAATGAGTAATTTGCCACGCCTATAGCATCTAAACAGTGCATCCTAGACAAAAAATGAATTGAAGAGAACATTTCTTGTAGAGAATTAAATGTAGATTATTATTATTATTATTATTATTATTATTATTATTATTATTATTATTATTATTATTATTATTATTCATTATTGTTATGTTTGTAATAACATGTTTTGTTCTAAAATTCTTTCCATGCGAGATATTAACAAAAAACTCATTTTTAGCGTCATTTTTCCAAGATGGCGTCCAAATTCGGGGTGGTAGAGTGGTGCAAAATTAGTATGTTGTTACGGACACTTTTATAAAGAAAAGAAAATTTGTTTCAGCTTTCCACCATTTTTTCCTTACTCGACCCTTCATTCGTTGGCCTATTATCTTAGGTATCGGAGGGACGGACGTATCATGTACTAATATTACCATTTTGTAAGACTCACTTGCGTTTTCCTAATAAAATTCATGAGTTCAAATAAGTTCAAGCTTTACCGTAAAAATTTTAAGAGTAATATTTGACTTGGAACTTTATTAGAAGATTCATCTTCAGAAATACGAAAGATGATTAATAATACGTTAAATCTATTGAAGAGCTTAGACGAAAGTGCATGTGAGCTACAATTCAATACTATCATTAAAATCTATAAGACCTTTATTTGGCCATTTCTGGAACATGACCATACATGTTAGGTCTGTGCTCGCATTAGATGCAGTTAGCATGATTTCCAACATATTATAATGACAGCAATGACTCGTGAAGCCTGAGCTTTACGCCAATCATTGAACTGCATTGCGTGATGTGCAATGTATCGGAAAAAAATTGGTACGATTCGTGGAGCTAGCTTCCGAACGTACATTTAAGAAAACGTGGAAAGCAGAACTGCATCAACAATGTTTGTCAAACTTAGAAGATATGGCAAACGAGCGACAAGAAAAAAAACAGCGTTTAAAGAACCACAACACAAGTTCGAATTAAACGGTATCAATAATAATAGCAAAAATATTTTTAAACAACGAAAACAAAAAATAAACAAAACGAAAGTTAGTGGCAATCCGACAACACTCTATCCTCAAATGTCCTCTGTATAGTGCGAGAGACGAGACTCGCAAACTTTCATGTACGAGACTTCACGACCGGAACACATCCTCGCATTCTATTGGGTGGTGCAATTGGTAGACCAATCTTCACAAGTCATTGCGATTACTATAGAAACATTGCAAGTTTTATATGATGATAACAAAAATTGTCAAGAATGTCAATTTGTTATCTACAGTGACCATGGATAGTGAAATTAGCAAATTCCTTAGCGTCAGTGTAGTTTATTACCACTTATCACAAGTTTTAATCTCAAACATGTTGGCCAGCCTGATAATCAAACCTTTCATGTTTATTTTCTTTTTCATCCACATATCCTACATCAATGTATACGTCATTTGCAGAATAATCCTCTTATCTAGGATGCCGCTAGTGAGGTTTATAAGATTGTAATATTAGCTTGTTCCACCGGTACTCCATACACACAAACAACAGCGAATTTGTAACACAGATCTATTATCTTTGTCAAATTCTTTAATGGAGTTAATCCGTTAGCATCTTCGCGGAAAATAGTGACTTTAACAAAGCCCACCCTTACCCTATAGTGGTATAATACCCTATAGTGGTATTCTTGGCACTGCCCCCCCCCCCTGGATTTTCGAAGAATTTTCAGTTGTAGGAAAAATATGTCAAAACATACCAATTTACTCTCACATATTACTGTACCTAATATATTTACATTAAACACTAATTATTAAATATTAATAGAAAAAGGTATTTATTGTAGTTTATAAGAGCATGTGCGTTAACCCTTTCCGGATCCTGGCTTTTTGGGCTGTACAATTTGTACCATACGCATTTTTCATGGTACATTGCGCTATTTATCTTCTATTTGAGCTTTTTCGTCCGGTTATTTTTTTGTTTTTGTTTTTCAAGTCCAGAGACATTGTAGAAGACATTACATATGGTTTCAGACCGTTCTGCGTCCAGACATAGGAGGTGATGACGTCATAATCTTAAAATGTATTTTTTCCCTTTTTAAGCCTATGTTCATTATTTTTTAGCGTTCTTATTTTTGAACGTAGAAGATTGAAATTTTGCACAAACATTCAGTCCACCGAGTAGTATTTACCAGATTTTTTGTTCCGATGTCAGTGTTAAAACAGGGGGGGACCAGAGGGGCAAAGGGTTAAAAAAAGGATATTTTTACCCCAAAAATCCCGTTCTTCGTCATTTTCCCGCCTCACATACACGATGGGGACACGTGAGTCATACCGTCTGAAAGGCAGTTCCATTCTGAAGAGATCGACGGTCGAATTATTATTCTAGGGTAATTAGGGCCGTCTCAGTGAATTTTTATCCAAATATACTTCTGTATAGGGTAAAAGTGGGGCATGATAGGGAATTTTTTCTGGCGGGCCTATTTTTTCACGTAGAAGATTGAAATTTTGCACAAACATTCAGTCCACCGAGTGATATTTACCACAAGTTTTTTTCGATTTCTGCGTAAAAACAGGGGGGTCCAGAGGGGCAAAAGTTGAAAAAAGAGATTTTTAAACCCAAAAAATCCCTTTCTTCGGGATTTCCTTCCTTTACATACATGATAGAGACACGTGAGTCATACCGTCTGAAAGGCAGTTCTGTTCTGAAGAGAATGATGGGCGAAACATGACCTTAGGGTAATTAGGGATGTCTCAGGAAATTTTTTCCCTGAGATCATGGTGTTTTGCGGTAGTTTTGGGCATGGTGGGAATTCCTGATAAAATTTCTCCCGCCCTTACTATTCAAGATAGAAACTTGAAATTTGGTACACACATTTAGTTTATCAAGTACTATTCATGAGATTTTTTGGAGGTCTCTACGTTCACATAGGGGGGGGAGCAGGGGGCCCAAAGATGGACAAAAAAATTCCCCATCAAAATTTTCCTTTGACATCAATTTTCCCTCTCCTGGTATATGGTACGGGCATGGAAGTGATACCATTTGAAAGCCTGCTTTATTCTGAAGGGAATGAGTTATGAACCATGATCCTAGGATAAATAGTGACGATGCAGTAGCTGCTTGACTGAAAGTCTAAAAAATAGCCCAAAATGCCAGGATCCGGAAATTGTACCATAGGATCCCCAAAGAGTTAATCCTCTTTAGTGTATTTATGAGAGTTTATTTGCGTTATTTCTGTTTCTTATTCATAACTATAAAGAAGCAATGGAAGACTGATTAACATTATCACAACAAATCCTACGTAAACAAATAAAATTCAACCATTGAAGAAAAAAAAGACTATTAAAAATTATTTTTAAAAAATAATGAAAAATATATACAAAAATATAATTTAAAAAATAGTAGAAAGGAAAAAAAAGCAGACAGTTGCTATTAATACTTTTATATTATTGTTCACTTTAGGTTGTTTTTAATTGCAACATAATGTCTGATCATGTTTCAAAGACAGCACATAGGCCTATACTTACAAGTAAACCTTGCGAGGTCGAAAAAGTCCTTGTAGATGAAACTTGGCAGCAAAGTGGGAATATCAAGAAACGAATTTAAATTGCTTTCGTCCATAAAGACTGACGCAATGTCTGAAAACCTGATTGATCAGAATAAGCCAGAACAATGTGTTTCAAATCTGAAAATTTCAGTATATTTGTAAAACGCGTAAAGAGATATAAAACGAAAACACAGTAATATTCACTGTAAGGTGGAAGATATCTATCGTATCAGAGAGTAGCCTTCTCATGGCCGCCATCTTGAAGTCAGCCATCTTGTATCTCTCCCGATTGTTTTAAATAGTAAGGGGGTCATTGTAATATACCAAACTGTGATAGAATTTTAAGAGATATCTATGTTACTATACGTTTATATTTGCAAGACATAATTAAATGACACATTAATAAAGTGGGCTGTCTGGAGAGAAATTCACGGCGGAATGAATGGGATAAAGTAGTGCGAGAGTGCAGTGCTAACACATTTGAAGCTAACAAAAAAGAAAAACGAATAAATATTACGTTACTTAAGTGTATCAATTGCAAACAGATGTTCACTAGCACATAGAAAACATTAGGGCCTACACAAAGAACAGAGTTCCCCAAATCAAACAAAATATATTCATCATTACATTTACGTGTAATATCACACAAGACTGACGAATGTTGCAGGTAACATTGTCAAAAATAACTGAGTTTGTTCCTCATAAAAAGTTTAGGCCAAAATATCTTACCAATTTACCACATTCTCATTTACAATATTTCAGGGCCGGATTTAGCATTTTGGCGCCACTAGGCCCAATAATTTTTCCGCCCCCTAGTCTGGTTAAAGTTACTTTCCTAAAAACCTTTATTAAAAAATCAGGGCTATATGTTAATTGCTTAAACACCACTCCACGATGCAATTTTATCATTGCAAGTTTTTTGAGGAATTTACTTCGTTCTGGGCTTAACAAAATACCGTTAATGTATTAACAAAAGATTGGTGAATAACTTTGGTTTTGTTCAATTTAGCCATTTGGGCAAATAAATAAAAAACTCTAATAAAGAATGCTTTATTAGCCTGATTTTTAAAATCAATTCAAAAAAATATGTTAAGTTATGGCTATTTATTTTTATTTCTAGATTTTTTTTATTTTTTGTCTCGGCCGTGCGCCCCCTGGGAGCTTGCGCCCATAGGCCCGGACCTACCGGGCCTATTGGGAAATCCGGCCCTGCAATATTTTTGCACGATACAAGTTAATCGACTTCAAGCTGACTATACCCTTCATGAGTAGCTACCTACGGTACACTCACTAGTGTACGTTAGGTTTACCTGACTTGCATTGTTTCAAAAAATACGACTGTTCAGAAATCTCGGAACCAACAAACTCAAACCAATGTGAAAAACCATTATATCTTACAAACATAAACGTATGGCAACATATACTTCACCATTGTATTTCTTTTAAAAATTTATCTCCGTTTGATGTATAACATGACCTCTTACTATTTAAAACAATCGAGTGACCTGTTTTACAAACACACTGAAATTTTCAGACGAAACACATTATTCTGGCTTATTTTGATCGATCTGGTTTTTGACCATGGCACCCGTCTTTACGAAGGGAAACATTTTAAAATTTCCTTACACTCGTTCCTTGACATCCCCAACTTCGCTGTCAAGTTTGGTCAACAAGTTCGCCTTCGACCTCGCAAGATTTACTTGTCAGTGCCGCAGAGGAAGCACCCTACTATAGCAACGTCAACAACGCCGCGACCGAGGCCAAACTGTCGCGCAGATATTGTAATTTTGCAATCGGGGCTTACTCGGATAAATGTGGGCTCGCGTTCACTAAACCCAATACAGCTCGCCTTCATATATCTTAAGTCAGCTCGTATTCGCTATCCTCAATAGGTCTTGAGCTCCTTGTACTCGCGGTTACTAGCCTCGTTGAACTCACGCTAGCTTGAACTCAAGCTCTAGCGTACTATGAACTTACAGAGCTCGAAGCAGATTGAGATCGGAAGTAATGATCCCGAGTTTGGACATAATTGAAGCAAGATTTAATATAAACACAACCCTAGTCAAGAACTGACGTTTAATAGTGCGACATACTGCGCAATAACTCGATCATGTTTCCAGAATGAAACAGAACATAACAACCAAGTTCTGTGTAAAATTGGTACAATCCGTCATAGAAACCCGTGGTTGTCTATAGAATGCTTAGAAACATGAAGTATTGTATAGAACAAGCAATTTAAGGGACACTAAAAGCTTCTATGAGATAAGGAAGTTTATAGAGGAAGATGTCCAAGCACATGAAGAAATGTCAAAATTGTGGACTGTGTGAGGAACATTTTTGCTTACGACAACGTTCTAAACCTCCGATAAATCGCTAGTATCCTCAGCATCGATGAGGACACTACTAGGAGTATTAGTCAAGAGTGTTTGGTAAAAAGAAACTTGTGCGTCCCTTTTACACCTTACACTTTGTATAATTAAAAAAAGTGCTGAGTGGCAAGTTTCAGACTTCGTCATGACAGTGGATTTCTTGCTATATTTCCTCAAAACCATTGTCAACGGGAATTTTAGTGGTGTTTCAAAAGCAATATTCTCTTACCAAATAACAGTCGACATTGTAGACCAGTTTAAAGAATCCAGAACCAAACTAGATTTGCACACAGAACTCAAACTCACATGTCAAGTATATCTTGATCAACTTTTTAGATGCCAAGCAGTTTCGGACTGGGAAGTATAGGGCCCCAGCAGGAGCCTAACTTCGAGGGCCCCATCTTCCCTTTCTGTTCTTCTTCTTCTTCTTCTTCTTCTTCTTCTTATTATTATTATTATTATTATTATTATTATTATTATTATTATTATTATTATTATTTAGTAGTAGTAGGAGGAGTACAATTTTAACCGAGTCTTGTAAAACTTTTACGATGGGGAGTGGCTTTTCTTTATAAAACTGTCAGCTTCATTTATGCAAGGTAATGGGGACCCAGGATGGGGACCTAGTCTATTTCCTTATGGTGTTGCAAAAGCTTGTCAAACGACTAACATGAGGCCCCAACAGGACTTTATAGACGTCAGTCTTATTTCACCATTCATGTGGCCCCAATACACATTTAGACAATATGATACTTGGGCCCTATCTATCATATTGTTGAAATACATTCTTACTAGGCTACAAACAACAGGCCCAAAGAGGACTTTATAATACTGTTAGTTTCATTTCATAATGGAACCCCAAGAATACATTCAATGCTAGGGGCCACTGAACTCTGGGAACGGAAGAAACTATAATATATATTTAGAGAGGGCCCCGGCAGGGATTCCTGCCTTCCTGCCCTGGCAAGTCCGAAACTGATGCCAAGGTTATCTAAGATCATGAATTTGTTCTAGAAATACAGATTATCACTAGTAACTTTTATAATGAAAACACAAAGTGACTCATACAGCAAATTATCCCAACTATTCAGCTCTTGCAGCTGCAGTTTTCTCCACGACAATGCCCCTCCACACAACTATAACTAATAAAACTCCAACTGACCAAAGCAGTATAGCCATCCTCAGATAATGTGTCTGAGGAAGGCTATGTTACATAGCCGAATCTGTAATACATACTGCTTTGGTCAGTTGGAATTTTATTAGTAATCTTGAATTTTCCAAAGCTACAATGAATAATTTACAACTATAACACACATTGTCAGACGAGTTTTAACAAAATAACCTATCGTTGACGTACTCGCCAGATTTGGCTCTAGCGGACTACTTCTTGTTCCCTAAGTTGAAACTTCATACCATGGCCATGCATGGACGTAGCCAGAAACATGACACGACCGTCACGAAGGAATTAGAAAGTTAAAATGAGTACCAATCGATTCGTCTTGTCATCCTGAGCTGTCGATTGGTTTTGTCATATTGGTTTTGTCTGGAAATTTTAATTATTTCTTCAAATATTTCCATGTGACCCATGAGAAGTTATTAATTTAATATTAATAATAACACTGCTCGACAAAATAAAACTTTTTGAAAGCTGTTTCTGACACCTGATTTTATATAATTTGAGGTTGCTAATTACGAAAATGAAATTAGTTTTCCCCCCATCACGTCAGGTTTATTCACAAATCAGAAAACATGATTGCGTAAATTGTGCTATTTACACAGCAACGCTGCTAATATAGAGTAACATTATGACTACATATTTCTAACAAAGGGACACTATTTTGCGTCAGAACTAATCTGAACATCGATGTTCTATATAATTAAGGTCATTAGTGACGTAACTAGGGGGGAAGGGGAAACGAGGCTTGCGCCCCAGGCGCCGGATAAGGAGGGCCCAAACTGGGCAAATATTTGGGGGAGCGTTTTGATTTAGTTGGTCAGGGAGGCACTAAGGTGCGTTCTTAGCCCCAGGCGACAACTAGCGTATTTACGTCGCTGAAGGTTATTGATAAACAACTTACCTCATTTTTGTCTCTGCCTTTTCACTTGGAAGCTCCTAAAACTAGACTTCCTTTTGTGAGTAGTTCGTGAATCTTCACGTACCAAATTCCAACAATAATTCGCCAACATTGTTGTCCTCCAACGTCCCTGATAGTGGAATTCAATTGCTTTGATGTCCTGGTATAATCTTTCATATTGTTCTTCACTTTAATCACCGAAGTTAGAAGGAAAACTGTCTAAATGTAAATACAGAAAATAAATCTTAAGACTCATTTTGTACCCTAATGTTTTAAACTTGTGGAGCATATTAGACACAATATACTTGTAATTTTTGTCTCTGTTGCTCCCGAGAAAATTATGACACATTTCCCTGAATGCACTTCATGCTTCCTTTTCAACACTTGTCATACAATGTTCAAATTCTGACTGATCTGAGACTTTCTGATCTGAGGGCCAATGAATATTCCTTCTTTTAACTTAGCACTTGAAAGTTCTGGAAATTTTGTCACTAGACACTGGAAGCATTACCCATCTTTATTCAGACATTTGACAAATTGTTTCATTAGGCACAGTTTAATATGCAAGGTGGTAATATGACTTTTGAAGGGTCTACGGGGCAGATGTTTTTCACATTTTTACTTCCTATATTGCGGCTTTCACTGACAGGCCAATCAATTTGAGTCCAGTGTTTATCGCGCTCTCTGCTGTTCCATTCGCAAAATGTGGCATGGATGTTTGGTGTACCCTTACTGCTGTCCAAGAAGCATACATATCACCTTCAGATCGCCGCACAATAACCACTGACGATCCTCGTATTTTATTGTTTTTAAAAATACAGTGAAACCTGTCTTTAGCGGAATCGAACGGGATTTACAAAATTTCCGTTAAAGTCAGGTTTCCGCTTAGTGGAGGTCGACCTTTCCTTTCTTAAAAAAAAAAAAAAAAAAAAGATGCTTATAAAGGGGCATACTGAGAAAATATATTGCTGTACGTACATTGTTCGATTACAGTAGTCTACTTCTTTCTTCTACGAATAAATACACACACACACACAAAAAAAAATAAATAAAATGAATACAAAATATGCTACGCACACGTTTTCTTTATTTTTCTAATAGCCAAGCAGGGTCTTTTGTGTACATTGCTGCTTGGCTGCTTGACTTTCCGCATACACTTTAGCCTGAGAAATTACACTAAGTGAATCAGAATCATTTTTTCGTAAAGCAAATTTTTGCAGTTCCTTGCAACTTCTGAGAGAATCTTGATATGTATTTATTCTACTTTGTTCTTGGAACTCGGTATCGTATTCCTCTTCTTCCTCTATCTCGTTTTCTTCTTTCCGACATTCCGTATGATTCTTGATTAAGTTGAGGGAATTAATGCCAATTTGTGGGGGTGAATATGAGTAGTGGTTGGGGAAGGTCAACACTGTCCAGAAATATTTAACAAAAGAACGAACATTTTATCGCAGACAGTGTAATGTATATGTCTCACAGAATGTCGAAACATCTTCTAAACGCTGTAGTCCGGAACTCAGAATTTTCCGTTAAACGTTTATTTTTCTTTCCGTTGTCCACGTAACACAGTTTCCGCTTAATGAAGGGAGTTTTACACGTTTTGTTCTCCAAAATTCATGGGACCGTGAAATATTTCCGTTAAAGACAGTTTTCCGTTTAATAAAGGGTCCGTTGAAGACAGGTTTTACTGTATTTCCATATTTTCGTAAGTCTCCTTTAAATGCACAGAATGAATAATGGGTATAGAGAGGGTTGTTGGTTGCTGTTGTGAAGAAGCAGATCGTTCAAACTTCTCTTGTTGGAATCAATGAAAAGCCTCCATTCCCCTGCATTATAGTTCTCGCAATCACAGCTTACACAGCGCTGTTATTGCGTTCCCAACGTGTAACGCGTTGTGATATCATTCAGTGCTACCAGATACAGTACATATTTTTTCAATGTTAGCAGAATAAATAACTGCACGTCTTTTATTACAAATTCAAAGATAATCAGAAGGATATGGCGTAGAAAGTATCTTTTTATATTTGTAATTATAATCAGTACTTCTTCCGAAATATACGGCTATTTTCCCCTCCCCTCTAATTTTAACCCGTAAGTAGTCGCGCTATTTTTTGTAACGTAAGTACTCGCGTGGGGGTGCCACAGACCCCCATATTTTTTTTTTTTTTTTTTTTTTTTTTTTTTTTTTTTTTTTTTTTTTAGCTGTTAATTAAAATATTGCGGTGAGAATTGCTAGAGACATTCCTTATAACCTTTGTTTTTGACTCACTGATTAATAAAAGGCTAAATATTGATGTTTCTCAAGAAGTGGCAGCAGTATAACCAACTCCATTTTCAAGAAAATCACTAAAGAAACTTGCTGGGGGTCCAGGAGACCCCCACGCGAGCACTTACGGGTTAAGAAAACTGCACGTGATAGGGCAAAACTAATTACATTTTTGGATTTCTCAAGTCAAAAACAGAAAACCTTAATAGTTTCCAAACAGCAAAATTATTGTAAAGCAGTGTTATTTTTCTATATGCTTTAACCACAAAATTACCTTCGCTATTTGAAAGCATTTATCAACTTTCTAAATGAAGCGTGTTGATTTATTGAATAAAATACATGCTTAAGTTATTCGTTTATGACGTATAGAGGCCTGTAGCGTACAGGTGATGTAAAATTTAAATTTTCTGTAAAGGAGGGACAAACGCCGCTACCTTTTGTCAGAATTTTGTTGCACCATAAAACATGCTAAAGACAATTAATTTCTAATCAATTAATTTAGTCCGTTTTAGTAGATAGATCAACTCTACAGAGATTTTCACAGGTTAAATGTATAATTTGTATTGTAGAAGCAAGAACTATTGGTAAATTATGTAACTTCACTTTATCTATTTGTTGTGATGTGTATTGCACTTATTCATTCCATCATACCTCATGTTCATTTTATCATTACCTTATGCTTATGTTCATGATCACAAGATCATAAAATCCACTGAATTAATATGCTCCTAAATAAATAAATAAATAAATATCACTTATCCCAACAACAGTACCAGACATTCCATCTTTTTCTGCTCACCTCTTCCCGAGTCGAGGTCGTACCCTTGGCTAGCTTCGGCTAGAAAAAAAAAAAAAAAGTAAATTATGTATATATTTTACTTGCGATCTTTTAACAGCATCTAGCAAAACACGCAAGGAATGCCCCAACTTCAGTCTAAATTCACGGGTTTTATAACTTGATTTCGTTCATTGGTACATTTAGAGTTTAGTCGCGTTCAACACCGAGTCCATATGACACGTGAAACAGCTTAACGTGATAACGTGATATCGCCATCATTATGAACCCCGTGTCTCCTGGGCTGAAGTCATGTACGTTAGCCACATAGCCATGAGGTTCTTAGTAATTGTTTTATACCCTTCCTGACAAGGGCGCCGATGTCTCTGTAACTTTGGGGGGGGGGGGCATTCCTAAAATAACACATATAACGATGCATATAACAAGAAAAATAAGGTGTAATACATATTCACAAAAATACAAGGGGGCCCACGTGAGCTTAGGAGAGTCCGCCCCCCCCCCAGGATCGGCGCCCTTGCTTCCTGACGTAGTGCTATTCGGTCATTTAAAAATCCATGTGTGTTTTGCACTGTTATGTTACTATTGTTGTCATTCAATTCCACTTGCTACATTTTTTAGTAACTGTCAAGAAATGTGTGTAAACATTTCGTTGCAGAGTTACGTATTCTTCCCATCTGTCGCTCATTCCTAGTTCCTTTCTATGAAATGAAACGAAATGAAATTTTCACTTTAAGGTCCTACCAATGGTAAAAGTAGGGAGGAACGCGGGGGGACGCCGTCCCCCTGCTTCCAGGAAATATAAGTCGCGTCCCCCACTTTCTTACAAAATTACAATGGGCAAAGATAGGCACGGAGGACGGCATGACGTCCTACGTCCCTATAGCTTTTCGCATCCACTTTTAAACGTGCGTCCTACGATTATTCACCGAGACTAAGGGAGACAGTGATGATTACGATGAATGAAATAATATAATGTAGAAAGTAGTAGGAAATGAGAGAACCACGAGAAAACCCATGAAGACAATGTTTGTCCACACCTGCATTAGAATTGTAACCTGCGAGCTGGAATTGTAACAGGGACACCATGCATTAGAGGTGAGCGCTCTTTCACTGAACCATCAATACTCCCCTACTATTTTCTGTATTTCACAGCTCGTATTTTCTTGAAAGGATTAAAATGTAATTTCAAACAGCGAATCTCTTACAAACATGCAAATTGTATTTTTTTTATGAATATGGCACAATGACGCATAGTGGTCTGGAGTCAAAAGAAATATAGGGGGCAGACTCTCCTAGCCACCTCGGCTGCGGGATATCTTCCTTACATCAGGCACGTGGGGTTCCTGGTTCGATCAGTGCTTCCACCAAGGGAGCTTTGGGGTGGACAAACACCGTGTAAAGGGAAGGGATTTCTCAGAGTTCTCCAATTTACTCCTACTTTCGTTATTCTAATATTATCACGTGCTTTGCTTCAAAATTTATCTTGTCGAAAGTAAGTTGTTTTATTCTATTGGCACTTAAGAACAAGAATTCAAAATCTTTTAAAAACCAAAGTAGCAAGATTTTAAGTGGTGTCTTACCGTTTTGCCTAAAGGCTCTCCAACACTTTGTGGAAAATATTATAAATAATTTTATCTTTTGGCAGAATGGGAATTGTCGTTCTGCCTAATCTTTCGATACGAGGAATTCTGTCCAGGGAGGATTTCTTCAAGATAATTTTTCTTTAGTAATTGTAACAGATTCTGTAAGAAGAACAACTATTTTTCTAACTTTTATCATAAGTTTTAGATGTTATTCTACTTGTTCTTCTCGGAAAACTGACTAGATACAGTTCTGTTATTGACAGTGTTACTCACATCTATTTCAGTAAAAATGAATGTGATTAAAGAAAAAAATACCTGCAGAGAAATAGAAAATTAAGTGACTCAGCTGCAAGAAAGCCGTTTGAAATTGTAGCTGAAACGAAGATAACACAGAAAGTAATTTCACAACAAAATTTCATTCAGTTTTCCAGTAGTTCACCTCCAACATGCTAATGCTCGCAGTCAGGGGCGGCTTTCGGATTTTAATTTTGGGTAGGCCCACTCCCTCACGTATGGATATATATGCATATTTGACTCACTACTGACAATAGGAAATTACTTTTACAATAGTGGTTGATGCTGTTTATTAAATAATTATTTACCATTAATAAAAAAGTGCAAAATATATTTACTCTTTATTGTATCTTTTAGTGTTCATATATTTTTCAAAATTTTTGGGTAAGCCCGTGCCTACCCGCTAAAACCGCCACTGCTCGCAGTACGTAAAATGTACCACAGTTCACATCCTCAAGATATGTTTGGACATATATTAAGCAAACAATGCAATAGGAATGCATAAGACGGCCCTTATCCTCGATTATCTGACCTTTTGATTTCATTGAAACTACAAAAAAAAAAAAAAAAAAAAAAAAAAAAAAAAGTGCAAATATTTCAATATTGATATTGATATTTTGTATTGCTGCTATTTACGTGACAATATAAATATGAAAATAGAAGTAGACCTATATATGATACTATTGCATAAAGTATAGAATGATGTATATAAGACAAACCAGCTGATAACGTGATGCCGAAAAAGGAGTTATGATGTAGAACACTAACATTCTTTCTTATGAGTCACCTTATGCATCCTCTTGCATTATTTACTTAATATATGGCGAAACATGTCTTAAGGATGTGAACTGTGGCACATTTTACGTACTGTGACTCTTAGTGTGTTACAGATGAACTACTGAAAAAGTGAATAAAATCTTGATGCGAAATAATTTGATATTGAAAATGAAATGAAATCTTTGAGTTCTACGTTCCACGATTATGCCGGTTAGGCTAAAGGAAACGGTGATGATAAGTAATGAATGAAAAGTTGGAATGAAGAAAGTGGGAGGAAACGGGAGAACTCCAAGAAAACCCATGCACACAGTGTTTATCCACCACAAAGTTCACTTGTCGGGAGCTGGGATAATTTGATATTATACTGAATTAAGTTTATTTTATGTTCGTTTTAGTTACAATGTCAAACGGCTTTCTTGCAACTGAGTCAATCAATTTTTCCAATCGCCCGCAGGTATTTTTTTTTTTTTTTTAATCACATTCATCTTTACCAAAGTAGTTGTGAATAACACTGCTGATAATGAACTGTGTCCTCGTCATTTTTCCGAGAACAAGAAGAATAACATCTAAAATTTATGATGAAATTTGAAGAAATAGTTATTCTTCTTACAGCCTCTGTTAGAATTATCAAACAGATTATTACAAATGGGCAGATTATTAGGAGGGCAAAATTCAAGAGGACAAACCCTAAGGAAAATTCAGACAAAACGGACTAAATTCAAGCGACATAATCATAGGCGCATATTAATAAAAGGGTGATTTTTTTTCTTCAACTGTTATGCATCTAAAATGCTATCTGAAATTCTTCACTTTACGAAAATAACATTCTTTTTTAAAAAAAATGCTGAAAACCCAATAAAAGACGTAAGACTGTTATAGTAAGTATAAATTTTACATTTTGATCTTTATTTTTAAAAAATCTTGATCAGATTTCAAAATTAAAATAAATATTTATACATTACTCAAAATAAAAGACTGCAATATGCTACCACACAAGAGCGACTTTTTAAAAATCAAATAGCATCACAGTTACTTTTCGTAATTAAAATGAATGGTCTTAACTAATATGTTAAACGTATTTCAAATGTACGAGTATTAACCCCTTAAGGATCCTATGGTACAATTTGTACCATATGCACTTTTCAGGGTACATTGCGTTATTTCTCTTCTATTTGAGCTCTTTCGTCCGTTTTTTCTTTTTTCAAGACCAGAGACATTGTAGAAGACATTACATATGGTTTCAGACTGTCCTGCGTCCAGACATAGGAGGTGATGACGTCATAAGTCAAAAATTTCTTTTCTCATTTTCTAAGCCTATGTTCAATATTTTTTGGCGGGCTTATTTTTCTACGTAGAAGATTGAAATTTTGCACAAACATTCAGTCCACCGAGTAGTATTTACGAGATTTTTGTTCCGATGTCAGTGCTAACACAGGAGGGAAACCAGAGGGGCAAAGGGGTAAAAAAAGGGATTTTTTACCCCAAAAATCCCGTTTTTCGTCAGCTTCCCGCCTTACATACATGAGAGGACCACGTGAGTCATACCGTCTGAAAGGCCGTTCCATTCTGAAGAGAACGACGGTCGAATTATTATCCTAGGGTACTTAGGGATGTCTCAGGGAATTTTTAAAAAATATACTTCTATATAGGGAAAAATGGGGCGTTGTCGGTAAATATATTTTTTGGCGGGCTTATTTTTTCAGGTAGAAGATTGAAATTTTGCACAAATATTCAGTCCACGGAGTAGTAATTACCGGATTTTTTGTTCCGATGTCAGTGTTAAAACAGGGGGGAACCAGAGGGGCAAAGGGTTAGAAAAGGGATATTTTACCCCAAAAATCCCGTTTTTCGTCAGTTTCCCGCCTCACATACATGATAGGACCACGTGAGTCATACCCTCTGAAAAGCCGTTCCATTCTGAAGAGAACGACTGTCGAATTATTATTCTAGGGTAATTAGGGCCGTCTCAGTGAATTTTTATCCAAATATACTTCTGTATAGGGTAAAAGTGGGGCAAAGTAGGGAATTTTTTTCTGGCGGGCCTCTTTTTTCACGTAGAAGATTGAAATTTTGCACAAATATTCAGTCCACGGAGTAGTATTTACCGGATTTTTTGTTCCGATGTCAATGTTAAAACAGGGGGGTCCAGAGGGGCAAAATTTGAAAAAAGGGATTTTAGACCCAAAAAATCCCTTTTTTGGAACTTTTCCCCCTTTACATACATGATAGAGACACGTGAGTCATACCGTCTGAAAGGCAGTTCTGTTCTGAAGAGAATGATGGGCGAAACATGACCCTAGGGTAATTAGGGATGTCTCAGGACATTTTTTTCCTGAGATCATGGTGTTTTGCGGTCGTTTTGGGCATGGTGGGAATTCCTGATAAAATTTCCCCCGCCCTTACTATTCAAGATAGAAACTTGAAATTTGGTACACACATTTAGTTTACCAAGTACTATTCATCAGATTTTTTGGAGGTCTCTACGTTCACACAGGGGGGTCCAAAGTTGGACAAAAAAAATCCCATCAAAATTTTCCCTTTGACATCAATTTTCCCTCTCCTGGTATATGGTATGGGCATGGAAGTGATACCATTTGAAAGCCTTTATTCTGAAGAGAATGAGGTATGAACCATGATCCTAGGATAAATAGTGACGATGCAGTAGCTGCTTGACTGAAAATCTAAAAAATAGCCCAAAATGCCAGGTACCCAAAGGGTTAAAGATATAATAAATATGAATACCCAGAACTTTTCATATGGGTATCTGTGAAAGTAATTAAAGCTAATCTGGCCCTTCATTATAATACTGACGTTTTATTGAGTTTTCAGCAGAAGAAAAAGTTATTTCAGTTCAAAAAATACAGATAACAATTTAGAATATATGACAATTGAAGTAAAAAATATAATCATATAGGGTGTACAATGGTACAACCAATATACAGTATACTCCTGTGATTTTGTCCCTTGGATTTTGTCCTCGTCAGAATTTTAGTTGCATTTTGACCGCTTGGATTTAGTTCCCGCGCTTGTTACTACAGTGAAACCTCTACTAACGGACACCTCTATAAAACGGACACCTCCCGTAACGGACACATTTTGTAATCCCCAAACACTGCAATAGGGAAAAACATATTGGCAAACCTCTTTAAAGCGGACACTCCCTAGTACGGACACGGACAGTCTTTTCTTTCTTTTATAGGTATTATTTACCTCCGTATTACGGACGCTTTCTCTAGAAACAAGTTAAAAAGTATAGTAAAAATTCATTTTTCATATATGTCACCAAGGAAGCAATGTGACATTTAGCTTCCTCAACTGTCTGCTCAGGAACCCAGATGCAGCGTCTCTATTTAGCAACACTCTTATGTATTTTGCATGCATCCCACTTCCACCCAAGCTAATTTAGACACAAAAGTGATTGACAGTTGCCCGAAGTTTGGGATGACATATGCTACTGTCCCTCTGGAATCTCTGACCAAGTAGAAGACAAGTTTGGTATTTCTTGCCCGTGGTTATGCATATTGTCTCAAAAAAGACACTTCTGGACTGCAATTAACCAACAAATTAAAGCGACATACTGTAAACGTAGTAAGTAGTGATAAGTGTAAATTGCAGAGAACTATAGCATCTTATTTCAATGTTGTGCCTCGAGCATAGAGTATTGGATGGCGGAGGGTAATGCAGATATCGTAACATTTTGGTAATATTCGTAAATATACGATTCATGCAAAAATTGTTTTTCTAATTACATATTACCTTGATTATTAATTTACGTAAGAAAATATTGAAACCTCTTTAAGGCGGACACCTCTATATAGCGGACAATTTTTGATTCCCCACGGCTGTCCGCTTTAGAGAGGTTTCACTGTACAATCATTTTATAGATGAGTTCCGATCTGCATACAAACACGCTAGGAGTCAAGCTTTTTGGTGATGCATATCCCTAAAAGTTTCCTCCTCGCATAGAATTCCCTGTCTCCAAAGATTAGGCAGAACGGGAATTCCCGTTCTGCCTAAATACAAGATCATTTAAAATATTTTCTACAAAGTCCTGGAGGGCTTTAGGTGGAACGAAGATAAATCTTTTTAATATTTCACCCCCCTAGTTGGGGGTGTAAGGAATTTATTTCTGAGGGGTTGAAAACATTTTAGAGGGTGCTGGGAGGGTGTTAGGGAGTGTAGATAAATCACTGATTCTAGCCAAGTATGTCCCGTGCCACCAGTAGTTCCAAAGGCCACATTTCAAAAATGCTCATTTTAAAATGGCTCTCTTTGAAAATGTTAAATTTACTTTCCAGATATACTTTTTCCGCGTGTCCCAATCTTTCTTTTGCTGAAATTTCAATGCTCTCTGATTTCAATCCAAGTATCCTGATACTAGTGCGCTCCGAATCTTTTAAAACCGAGAATCTATTCGAAACTTCGATCTGGTAGTCCTTTCTTACTTGGCTCTCTTACACTCAATCTACTCGTAACCTTTATAATACGCAATTTTAGACATTAAAAGTATTACTATGCAGTGTTAATCCTGAAAATTTCTTTTCTGTAAAATTAAAGTTACTTGGTGTAATTTATTATTACCTAAAATGATTAATTTCCATAGATTTAACTTGACTGAAAATGACATGACTGTATTTACTCGGTATATTAATATTTATCTTTATATTGCGTTCTCACATCAAACACTGAAAAATATTATTCGTCCAGTGAGGGTGAGTGAAACGGGAATACCTGTTTTACTTACAGAGAAGATGAGATCGAGATAATGATAGAAATTGCTAAAAGGTCTGTAGGCGAAATGGGAATAGGCCAAACGGGAAGACACCCCAAATTTTGTTTGACATTCCCAGCTTATAGCATGAGATATGCAGTTCATTTGAATTTCATTTTTTTTAAAGGATAATTGTTCAATCTAAGAACTACAAAACGACAGGTCTCCATGACCACGTAATGGTCTGTGGTCCAGAGTTTGCGAAACGTTTCTGTAACTAGTCTAAGGTGATAGGATTTAGAAAATACTAAAGAATAAAAAAAGTACACTCGGTAAAGTAGTCTAATTTGACAATCCACCTAACAAATATATGTATAATCAGCGACAAATATTCTTCCCGGTTAGTAAAATTTATTTTGGGAGTAAAGGTGGTATGGCTGGCATTTTAGGAATAACTGTGGTGGTAGTGTACAGAGAATTACATTCTTTTAATTTCATCGGCGCAAATCTGTCTTCAACATTGGGGAGGACGGGTAATATATATAAGCGATGCTCAACATATTTATGAAGTTGAAAAACAATGTTGTGGAGGATCATGGTAACAGAATTGTCTTCAGTGGCGTATTTAGGGGCTGTCGGGCTCAAGTTCCCCCGAAATAAATTTGTTAGTTTTTCGCATTACACGTACAACAATAATCCTTCTTACCATTTCTAAGAATGTAATTCACTTTCCATTTTCTTATGCTATTTGTTCAGAAATAATACTGTATTTGTCAAATTTCATTCCATGTAAGAACTGCGTTCTTTTGTTCTTTCTTTCGTCCTTTCTACTTTTCTGTTTTTTTTTTCTTCTTGACGTTACTTTCTTTCATTTCGTCTATCATATTTCATCGACCATTGTCAGTTGTGATTCAAGTCGGCCGTCATCAGTAATACCAAAACTAACAGGAGTTAATAAGCAAGACTGGTGTTCCACACCAACTTGCGCGGATATCAACATGACAGGACTTTAGTTATTATAACAAAGGAAAAATTACATAATTTAGTTATTTTTAAAACAAGGAAATGTTTAAATTAAAAAAAAAATCAAAACGGGGGAATAATTAGCCCGGGAAATTAGGAAGGCCAAGAGTATGCTTCCTTTTTCTTGTATGAATAGAATAAAGGGTTAGATTCACTCCTAAATTTTTGTATCATATCACACAGGATTTATCGGTCTGCAAATATTGCCATTATAATTTCAATTTATGCATAAATTAAAATATATTTAATTCTCAAACTCAGGTGGGCAATTGCCCACTTCCTTCCTTGTGTTGGGCATAGCCCCTCGAAACAAAATCCTAAATACGCCATTGGTTGTCTTCAACATTGGGAGGTGGGCACATTTGAGGCTTATTCTAGAGAAGGAAGATGAAACTCATATTACGGTAGATGAATCTGATCAATTGTTGTAGAGTATATTATATATTAGGCGATGTAGATGAAGTAGTAGTACATAGCAGTATTAAAATCACTGCCGTGAACACATTCTGAAATCTGAATACATGCATATTTATAATTGGTATGTTTCTAATTAGGCATCCACAAAGATCCACGTTAAAATTGTTTTATAATAATATAAATAATGACTTCCCCAAAATTATGAAGAAAGAGTATCAATTATGTATGACGCAACAATACTCTTTGAGCAAAATGATAATCTCAATCAAGGACGCCGATGTCTCTGTAACTTTGGGGGGGGGGGGAATTCATAAAAAATGCATAAAACAATACATATAACAAGAGAAAATACATATAAAAATACATATTCACAAAAATACAGGGGTCCACATGAGCTTTTGGAGGGGCCTCCGACTGCCCAGGATCGGCCCCCTTGATCTCAATAACATTAAAGGAATCGTTACAGAAATCTAACGCATGTCATATACTCTTTAGTTAACAGATGTAACCTTAAGATTCTGGAGAAAAATATTCCAGCAATTGAATTCTTTTCTTTGCTTACGAAGCATCTTCTCTCAAAAGAAAAATTGGGACACGCGGAAATACGTAGCTACAAACCATGGTTCGAACCAGCAGAAAAGAGAAAACAAGCAAAATTACGTTGGCTACAAAATCCGAATGAAATAACCACACAAAATTTCGTAGACATCAGGCGGGAAACTTCCAAAAATTTTAGAACAAAGAAACGCGATTTTTTGAAAGCTAAAATTTAGGAACTTGAAGATAATAGTAAAAATAAAAACATTCTGGACATGTATAAAGGGATCAATGAAGTTAAGAAAGGCTATCAATCTCGTGCTTATATTAAAGAAAGCTGGAACAGTTCTCACTGATACAGATAGCATTTTAAAAAGATGGAAAGATTTCTTTAACGATTTGCTTAACACGCAGCAAAAACTAATGTGCGTGGAGAAAGGGAGATACACACCGCAGAAACGTATATTCCAGAACCCAACCGAATAGAAGTAGAAATCGCTATAATTAAAGAAACACAAATATCCGGGTGTAAAAGAAAATTCCGGCTGAGTTAATTTTAGCTGGAGGCGAAAAATTGTGGAACAAGATACACAAACTCATTCTCCTTATCTACAACAAGGAAGAATTGCCGCACGAGTGGAAAGAATCAAACATTGTTCCAATCCACAAGAAAGGCGACAAAACTGACTTATCGAGACATCTGTCTTCTGTCAACATCCTATAAAATCCTTT
Source organism: Thermobia domestica (assembly GCF_964235325.1). Lineage (NCBI taxonomy): Eukaryota > Metazoa > Arthropoda > Insecta > Zygentoma > Lepismatidae > Thermobia > Thermobia domestica. Next base: position 250,963,897 of record NC_137458.1, on the reverse strand, counting down.
CAAACATTCTATTAGCAAGATTGACCCCATAAGCAGATGAAATGATTGGAGATTATCAGTGTGGATTTAGACGAAATCGATCAACTATCGACCAAATATTTACCATTCGACAAATACTCGAAAAGAAGTGGGAATACAATACCCCGGTACATCAACTATTTATTGATTTTAGAAAGGCTTACGGCTTGGTTAGGAGAGAAACATTGTACAATGTTCTTACAGAATTTGGAATACCGAAAAAGCTAATTACTTCAATTAAGGCATGTTTAAATGAATCCTAAAGTAAAGTCCGGGTAGGAAAATTTTTGGCCACGAGCTTTCACGTCGACAATGGCCTGAAACAAGGAGATGCGTTGTCGCCATTATTGTTTAATTTTGTGCTGGAATACGCTATAAGGAAAATTAAAGATAGCAACCATGGCCTAGATTTGAACGGTATTCACCAAGTTGTGGCATATGCTGATGATGTAAATTTAATAGGGGATAACAGGAGAATAATAGAAAGAAATGCAGAGATCTTATTAAACGCTTGCAGGGACATGGGTTTAGAAATAAATTCAGAGAAAACTAAATACATGGAAGTGCGTCGGGACCGTAATACGATAAATTACGGATGCGTTAAAATATTAAATAATTCTTTTGATAAAGTGGATACTTTCAAATAGCTAGGATCAATATTAACAGACGAAAATCATATTCACGAAGAAATTAAATGTCGACTAAAAGCTGGGAATTCGTGTTACTATTCGGTTCAAATCTCATGTCGTCGCGAACTCTGTCGAGGAATTTCAAGCCTAAAATATATAAAACGATAATCATACCTGTTGTTCTGTACGGTTGCGAAACATGGTCGCTTACTCTAAGGAAGAACATAGACTGAAAGTATTTGAGAACAAGATCGTGAGGCGAATATTCGGACCCAAGAGTAACGGGAATGGACAATGGCGGAACTTCATAACGAGGAACTACATAATTTATACGGTTTACCAAACATCGTTAGGGTCATCAAGTCTAGGAGGCTTAGGTGGGCACGTCATGTAGCCAGGATGGAAGAAAGTAGGATCGCTTTCAAAGTGTTAGCGGTAAGACCAATCGGAAAGCGACCATTAGGAAGACCTAGGCGCAGATGGGAAGACAATATTAAGATATATCTCGCAAAAATAGGAATACAAAGTAGAAACTGGATCCAATTGGTTAAGGATAGAAGTCAGTGAAGAGCTTTTGTGAACGCGGCATTGAACCTCCGGGTTCCATAGGCTATTGAGTTAGTTAGCTTACGAAGCATAAGTAGATGCCTAGGCTGATACTACAAATAGATTAAATTCCCATTTACTGAAAAGATGGGTTCTACTGACATTGGATAGTCTGTATATTCTTCGTGTGCTAGGGCCTAGGGAAGAAAAAGAGAGATTTCATATCAGGTTACGTCACGCACAGTCGCACGCCTTCATTTTTATTAAAAATAAAAAAGCCAAGAGAAACAAATTTCATCTCACTTTCCTTTGTGGCAATTGGACACAAATCATCACACTTTTCTGCAAAAAGCACTTTTCAAATCGGATTATTGGGAGAGCCTCCAGTTCCAATGTTGGGGGGGGGGACATGTCTCCCCATTTGCCTGGAATTTGTGCCCGTACTTACACCTGAGACAACTTTTCAGCATGAGAAGAGGGGTATATCCTCCTCTGGCATCACAGGCATGCGCAACGTGGGTGCCATGGGTGCCTTGGAACCCCCATTAGACAAACTTTTTTTTTTATGTAGAATTATTACAAACTGAGAAGAGATTACGTGTCAATTATTTCCCGTCTGCATGTGTGCCATGCGTCGCCGACGCAGCGTCGGATGCAATGATGCTATCTTTTCTTAGGGGAAAGGGGGGGAGGACGACATTAAATATGGTGGTACTTTAGATCTGGCACCCACATTCCCAATGTCCTGCGCACGCTAGTGTCTGGCATTTATTGCAATTTGTGCCCAAGTAGGGGAAGTGGAATTGATACATATTGATGAGACTACTAAAGGCACTACAGCAAGAAGTTGAGTTTGAAATACTACAGATTACGATTCTTTTTTATAAATGGAAAAGCCAAGAGAAATCAATTTCATCTTACATTCCTTTGTGGCAGTCGGACACAAATCATCAAGTTTATCCTAAAAAGCACTTTTTAAGTCAGATTATTGGGGGGACTGTCCCCCCCTAGGTCCAACATTGGGGGGACATGTCCCCCTCGTCCCCCCCGGGATTTGCGCCAGTGTTTAATTTACTGAAAACTGTACTCAAATTGTTCTTCCATTCTGAAGTTATTTACGAAACTAATTTCATAAAACGGCAGAAACTTTTGTCACTGATTGTACATGAAAGCTTCTATTTTCGATACACAGAAATTTATCGAATTTCGAAACATGAAGTTAAGTACACAAAATCTTCTGTTCGAAAAACTATGAAAGAATTTTACAAAATTTCGAAATATTTCCAAGCGAATACTCAGATGGCTATCTGGTATGAGAACACTTAAAAAGTATAATATGTAACTGGAAGCGAAAAACGAGACGCTATTAAAAAAAAAAAAAAAGCGTCACGTTTGCATTTTTTTCTCGCGAAACTCACATCGGATGATTTTTTGAAAAAAGAAGAAGATAAAAAAAGAGAGAAAGAGAGAGAGAGAGACGTTTCATCACAGTAAACTAATCGTGGCTCGGCAGAGAAATTTGTATAAACGAATCCTACTGTTTTTAATTGCTAGAGAAACCAAAAATAATTTTCGCAAACCAAGTTTAAATTTACATTAAGAAGACCTAGGCGCAAATGGAAGGACAATATTAAGATGGATGTCGCAGAAACAGAAATACAAAGTAGAAATTGGATCAAGTTTGCTAAGGACAGAAGTCAATGGAGAGCTTTTGTGTTCGCGAAATTGAATCGCTGGGTTCCATAGTCCATAGGGTTAGTTAGTTATGTTTAAATTTACTTTTTAGTTGTGTAATGTAACTTACTCATATTATTCTATATTTGTTGTTTCTTTAAAGTTCTGAAAATGGATTGATCTAATATGAATTTAATAAGATCTGAACTCGATTTTCTTTGTCATGAAACCTATATTCTTGCTAGCTATTTGAAAGCAACCTTGACCTCTTGATGCCCGGCAGGTGTTATATTGTTGTGACTTTTCCTTTTGTTAAGGATGGGACACTCCTATATATATATTGAAGTGAAATGTTAGGTATTGCACCACTGTTTACAAGATTGTAACTTTTTCATTTTTGCTTTTATTTCTTGAAAACAAAATCATTAAAAGTGATGAGGCACTTTCTCCAGACACACACACACACACACACACACACACACACACACACACACACACACACACACACGGACATACTGAAGCCACAAATATATAAAGAAAGAACCGGTTCAGGATGCATGAAGCAACATGAAATTCCTGGTCACGATATGAACATCTTTAGGGCAACAAATGCAGTTAAGAGTTTCTTTGAGATCTTTACGGCCAGACAACAGATAACGGGAATGCACTGTGTATATAACTCTACTGCATAATAATGATGTTTCATGTAATAGGGTTACTAAAGTATGTAGAAAGGAAGATACAATACTCTTATGTGGTTAGATGGCTTAGACAGAGAACATAGAATGTATGAAGTAAAATGAAATTTACAATCATGTGCATCTATATATCGTTGTTGTTTACCAAAATTTAGCACCCCTTTTCAGCAACAAAGCTTTACGAGATGTTAATCTATAGTGAAAAATGAAATTCGAACCAGCATAATGCGTTCAATGATATACCACTGGAACCTTGCACATGCTAGCGACTAGATCAGCGGGGAGGCCTCATCTATTTCGTTCAGCAAAGGGGCACTGAATTTCAATATGTATCCACAATAGTAAGGCGTTTGGGGTAGCTATTGACCTAGGAAATCATACATAATGATGTTAGGAATATATGGAATGGATAGGTAATGTTAATTATGGGCAAGCGCTATCTGGCCGGCCGGACAAAGCCCTTCGTAGTGAGCATGACTTATAGCACACAGAATTGAAATTAGTTTCATTAAGACTTTGATAGGAAGCGATAGAACGCACACTTAGCTCTTAATGTGCTAGTAAAAATATGGTCTACCTATTATTCACTAATCCTTGGTACAACGTGAATCAAATGGAAGTTTCAGACATCAATGTGAGTCATTGCAGCAAAAAGTAGGCTGATTTTGTCGTCATAATTTTGACTACAAATCATTCGGTCGTCAAGTGTCGAGAACTGTTTAACTCTTTTCGGATGGATTTTAAACCCTAAAACTCTAGACATTTCTAAATTTGATGATTGACAACAGTCGTATTACGTGTTTCACGTATTTTCGCAAATGTGGTTCCACTGACGACCTATAGGTACCTTCATTTCTTTACCAGATGACTTTACAGCGCCGTAACTTAGATTTTTTTCTTGGGGGGGGGGGGAGCATTAATACGCGTATTTGGGCTCCCTAGGAAAAGTTGTTTTTCTAATTCTTGGGCCCCCTCTTTCCGACTTTCTCTTACTCTTTATGGGTCTCCCAGAGCCTGTGGGCCCTCCCGCATGACAAAGTCTGCCGAGCTGTTAGTTACTCCCCTGCGTGCCTGTTCCATATATGACAAATTAATTAAGGGAACAAGATTGACATATCTCAAAACCACACGAATACATATTGTTTCTAGGGTCTCTAATAGTAGACATTTTTTTTTACTGAAATGGGCACATGACTCTTTTTTTTTTTAACCTTTTGTGTGCTGATCTGTTTATGTAATATAGTGAACCTGTTTGATGCTTCTTTTATAATTTCAAATTCGTATCGTATATGGAGTAAGAAAATTTTGTCTTAAAGTGGGCCCCTCTCGAGCGGCGGCGAGCTTCTCTGGGGAGGCAGTTGCTCCCCTGCCCCCCACAAGTTACGGCCCTGCGTCTTTACAAGCTTCATTGTTTTACTTGTTGCTATACTGGAGTAAATTTTATAGGTCTATTTCACAACCATCTTCCTGTTTACGAATTTTTAGTTATATCATTTTCTCGTATTAGAGATTTTATACAGTTGTTATTAGTGTTCCAATTACACGGACATTAATGTTTCTTTAATGTCATGTCTATCAATAAAATAGACAAAATTCAGGTGTGTCATGTCTATCCTATCAATAATTTGTGATTGTCGCTTTTGCATTCAGTAAAATTGCACATTTCTAAAGTAATGAAGGCATCTTTTTATTTTGTTCAACATGAAAGCTACTGAGAAAGCTGAAAGTGACTGAGAAAGCTTTGCTAATTGTTATGGACAATGATTAGAACAAAAATAAATAAATAAATAAAAGGTTTCAGCTAATTGTTCCTGTTGTTTAATTGTCAGTTTAATCAAAATTAATATTATAGTTCAACGTATATTCTGATTGCAAAATGCAAATAAACTGAAGTAAACTATTTCAGTTCAACGTCTCACTTTATACCCTTTAGGCCAGCGTTTCCCAACCTTTTTCAACTTGCGGCACACTTCAGGGTAACTTGAATTCTCGCGGCACACATATTATTATTATTATTATTATTATTATTATTATTATTATTATTATTATTATTATTATTATTATTATTATTATTATTATTATTATTATTATTTGAAAATATAAAATACTGTAGTATTTTTTTCTGATTACTGACATCCTTCTCACAGAGAAGAAAGCTAGACCACTGTTTTTCCCCCGTGGTAAATCATTATGCTTATTTTTCATTTTAATTTAAAAATAGAAAACAATTACAATCAGATATAGGGCTCAAGTTGTTAAAAATACACTTTTTTTTATCGAAAACTGTATCCAACCTTTCATTAAGAAGGAGGATCACTAAATAACGAACGAACAAACGAATCTCTTTTACTTTTAAAACACAAATATAGGTAATTCGTATGCATGTTTACTTTGCCGGAAGGATTGAATAATATTTTAAAATTTCAAGTTACGAAATAGTCTGCAACAATCAAGAAGCAATAATGGTCATAACAATGATAACAAATACTTTTTTTCAAAATTAGAAATGTACAGAAAAATGTTCTACAGAAAAGTAACACAGTATGAAACTTTAAATTTTAGATTCATAGTAGTAATTTGAAATACAAATATACCTTTTTCTGTATGTCTTGCAATTTGATTTTTATAGAATTAATAATTTTCTTCCGATTTCCTCGCGGCACACCACTGTGCCGCGGCACACCGGTTGGGAAACGCTGCTTTAGGCTAAGAGAGATCATTGTTAAAGGAAGTGGATGATAATAGAAGAATTTGTAGAAAGTGGGAGGAAACGGGAGTACCCGAGAAAACCCACCGACACGATATTGTCCACCACAAACTTAAAGAGCCGGCGATCGAACCAGGGACCCCATGCATCAGGGGTATGCGCTCTACCACTAAGCCACCGTGCTCCCTTATTTTGATTGCAAATGTTTAATAAAAATGTAGGGTAGCTTATTGATTCAGGGAATTGACTGCCACAGTCAATATATGTGTGCGACATAGTGAGGTCAAATATTGTTAAAGATAGTCATTGGTCACTCAATATATTTATATCGAGTATGAACAACTCCTACTTTCCGAGGCCAGTCTGCAAATACAGGGCAACTCTCAGAAGCCTATACTGCTGGTTTACACATGTTAACAAATATATTTTGAAACCCACATAGGGGTATCATGGCCTCAGCCAGCTGTTGTGTTGAGCTTCACAACAGAGGACTGGCGGCTTCACGAAGAATTTTATTTGAGACCCGTTTTTGAACCTCATAACGATCAACTTGCAAATACAATCTTTCTAGCAGACGAAATATTTTTGGTATTTCGTCAAAGATTCGTAGAATATTATTCTTTTATATTATTTAAATTCATGTTAAATATTTTTATGAAAACTAGAAATCTTGCTCTTTCAAAAGACGAATAAATTGTTATACTTAAGATAACTGTTCTAATATTTGAAAATCATTTTCGTTAGCACATTGTGGAAAGAAAACGGAAAAGAACTTCAAGAAAATGCGTAAACTTAATATTGTTTTCCACAATCTCAATTGGTCTGGGCTGGAAAATGGAACCTCTTACACCAGAAGTGAGCTCTGTGTCACTGTACACGCTACGCTTCCGCTAGATACAAATTGCAAATATTTCTAAATATTTTGAAGAATCTGTTTTTAGTAGAAAAGCCTAGTTTGTGCTTAACTCTAATATCCTGTAACATTATACAACCGTACTTAACACATATGTAATGTTGGTTGCAGTAAGACAAGGAGTAAAATGAATTCGTAGGTCTAATAATAAACGACAAATGTTTTAGCGCATCACAGTAGAGGACTGCACGGACTCGGGCCGAGCCCGCGGGCTGGGCTCGGGCGTAAATTTTTGAATGTACGGCCTAACTTTGTAAATATACTTACAATCATATATATTTCACCGTTCTTTCTGGAGAACTTTTAAAGCACAACTGCAAAATTAAACCTCTAATTTCTGTAAATAAAAAATACAATTTTGAATTAATTATTAAGTTTCTGTAATTCGGGCTCATTTGATTAGCACACGAGCTCGTGCCTAAATGCTAAAACATATTTCGGACTCGAGTCGGGCTCTCACATTGGAAATTCACGGACCGACCCGGCCTTGGGCTTAAAATTCCGGCCCGTGCAGACCTCTACATCACAGTAGTTACTAACACTAAACAGTTTTGCTAAGAGATGTCAGCACATGCGTCATCGCTTATCTGTCTGATGCTAAAAGATGTCGCTGCCTATGAGATTGTTGTGTATAAAAAAAACCTTTGAACAGGTATAAAACTTACTGAGGAAATTCAAAAAGAATAAATAAATAAATTTGTAAAATGTAAGCAATTACAGTATTTAATTCAACACAATTTTAATTTATTGAACAGCGGACTGAATGCTTAAGAGAATAGCTAGTTATAAATGAAATAATAACATAATTTTACCTGTGTAAGTGCTGCTTTCGTATTAAATCCGAATTCCTTTTTCAGCTTTGTGCTTTTATTCTAATACTATAATTCAGTAGTTTGCAACCTTGTTTGTCTGATGCTCCCTCCCTTGTGAACCCTGAATAATTCGCGTGCCTCCGCTGATCTTGTAGCTCGTTGGGTTGACCTCTTTTCCGAAATTCAGATGCGAATTTCTCAAATCTTCAATAATAACAATAATGATGATAATGATAATTGTCAGCAAATAACATTTATTTCCTATAGCGGCATCGACTTTCCAAAATTTATATGAGTGCATATCAATGGCGGAGTGTGTTATATATTTTCAAGGTGTGTTATATATATTTTTGATTGATTTCCTTTTAGTTAAAATCTTTTATGAACACTATTATAAAGGGCTGTGCTGTGATAAAGTAAAAATATACCAGTACTATAAGGATAAGTTGGAGCTGCCTAAGTTGAGTCGGTAACACGGCTGACTTAGACGCAACGGGTTCAAACCCTCGTCCAAGGTTAAGGATAAGTTACTGTAATGAACATTTGCAACACATGTAATTGTGACACTTTAAACGATTTACATGATGCACAATGATCGCAAGAGGCAATGATATTATCAACATGTGATTAGAAGAAAATATCATAATCATACAACTGAAAATTTAAAAAATCTTCATAAAAGCAAAAAATTATAATGATATTGCAAAAAGAACTTGTGAACATAAACTTAAGTGTGTTGCTTGGTTGCCTTTGCAGCAATACATTTGAAACAAAAGATTATGTTTTAGAGTTAGAAATATCAACTTCAATTTCAATGTTTAATTGCTTATTATTTTTTGATAATGCCAAGTGAGATTTTTTTTATTTTATTTTGTTTCTATCAAACTATAAATCTTGTGGATGCGGCACATACACAAGATTATTTGTGTGGGTGCTTGTGCCCCCGGAGCACCCACGTAGTTGGCGCGCATGTTTCCAACTAAACTTCTGCATACGATTGTGTTTTGTATTTGTACGAATTTTAATTTAACGTCGTCATTGATATAACATTCGTAATATTTGTAACTCTGAAAATATTTTCTTTACGAAAATAGGTAAGGTCGCTGGTACCGGACTGATTTCACTGTTACAAAAAGAAATCGTATTTTTTGTAGAAAAAAAGTTTAAACTCTTATGGATATTTGAAAGTTGAAATCAAATATGAATTTAGGTTTCCTGTGTCGGATATAATTTTCCAGAAATTTCCAGTAACTATAGTGTAATTTGGACATATAGATAATGTGAGCTAGTAATGATGACTCATATTATCGATATATGTTCAATTTGTAAATTACTAGAGTCAACTGGAAATACCGGGAAGTTATCCCTTACAGTGAAATTCTAATTTCACATTTTAATTTACTGCTGTAAATTCCTTATTATCCACTTATATTATGCATATGTTCAAATTAAATTACTTGAAATTGGTGGAAAAACTATCCCGTACATCGAAATTACTATTTCAGATTTGAATTTACCAGTATGAAATCTTTTAAAATTACTGATTTTCATCCGAAAAGTAGAACTTAGAAAAATGCAGCTTTCGTAGAGCTACTTTCAATTATTTGTAGTTCAGACTCTAATTTGCCTAGATACATGGGACGAAAACAAGATCACTCAAAGCAGGACAAACGTCCAGAGAATGTATAATTTAAGACAAATTCACCGCAGGGGATAGACAAAATTAAAAATGAACTCCAGTATGGTACCTATTTTGGTCTGAATCGTAGTTCAGTATCAATTGCCATCATTGCTTTACGCCTAAATGTGGAACTGCTGACATTTAGGTTTAGCTTCAAAGTATTGTAAAAAAAAAAAAAAAAAAAAAAAAAAAAAAAAAAAAAAAAAAAAAAAAAAAGCTGGCAAAATACTTCCTTCTTTGAGTAGTATTTCGAGACGTTAAAGTAAAGTTACAAAAGGAAAGTTATATTTAACACTTCTTTAATATCCATCCATATTAAACATATTAAACATGAATACATCTCACCAGTATATTCAAAGCTTTTTCTTTGGTAATGTTTCTCAACTATAGTAAGTTGTGAATAAATTATTAGTTTTTAGTTTAGCGTAAATGTATTTAGCTTTCTCCACCACACCATATAGTTGTGTGTATAATTCTTTACTTAAGGTTCAAAGTATTGAGCTCCGTGATTGGTTTTACTGGCGATTTGTTTTCCTTTTGTGCAAACTTTCACAGTTTCTATTAAATATCTCGTAAAAAATTTTCCAGCAGAAAGAAATATATATATGAGAAATTATGAGTACAGACATGATTTAAGCATGGCACCGTTAAAGCATCAGAAGCAAGAAAAAGCTTAAGAAATGCAAATGTATTTGAAAAGTTTATGATTTTTCTTCAACGTACTATGAGGGCATTGTCCTTAGTAGAATTCAAGGCATCTAAGGCGCATAACTAGTCATGTTCAGAGTTGATTGTGAAACGAATAACTTTTCAATTCTGTAAACGTACGTTTACCAAGAAGGGTATTGCAACTATAGGCCGGGATACAGGTTAAAATTACATTTCCCAAACTTTTAGTTGTAGCAGTGGAACCGTATTGAAAAGTAATTAACAAATACATTCACATTTTATTAGAAATTCTAACTATACTATGCAAACATATGGGAAGTGTTATGGACCATCGCCATCCGTCCGTCCGTCTTTCTGTCAATAGGTAGCAAACCACCAATAGTGAGAGACAGCGAGTAGCGGTTTCTTGGAACCGACTCAGCGTCCCAAGAACTTACTTCATCTTCATCCTTATTTCCGTATTAATAAGCAAACGGTCGAAATTCACTTCCACTTCCGGTTGCAATATTCCTTTCCATAGAGTACAAATAGTAAAGGATAGCGAGAAATGGTTGTTTGATATGGGTTCGGTGTTACAAATGTATATATATATACAGGTTTCTGCAAAAATGTGTCACAGTATTTTGAAAACAGATTCCTCATAGGAAAATAAGAAAAAAACGTTCATATGGATCTCTGCTCAAAAGTAGATATTTTCGAAGTTATAGGGTGAAAGTGAAACAGGTGAACTTTAAGGGTTCATAGCTCAACTATTATGTGACCTATCGTAGTCGGGTCAAGAAATTAGCCTGAGGAACTAGTATGTGAATTATCCAAATATCCATCTTTCAGAAACTCTGGTACATGCAAAATTATTTTTAGACAGGTTGTTTGAGAGTGCTTGATCACTCTCCGCCTACTTCTCTAGAAATTGGTGTGCAAGTACTGGAGCATTCTTAAACATGGATATTTGGATAGTTCACACACAAGTTCCTCAATGATGTCTTGACCCGACTATGATTGGTCCTATAGTACGAGGGGGGAGGGCTAGAAAATTCATGAAATCACCAAGAAGAAATAAAAATTGAAACTTATCATTGTAGTCATTAGAAAGGTCATATATTGTGAACATCTCATCCCGTATATGATATTTTATCATTGTTATTTCCTCTGTTACAGGTTCTGTAAGAAGATATGGCTAAGGATCTAAGGAAATTCGAGAAGAATGAGCTTCGCAATGTCATCAACTTTTTTGTGCTGCAGGACAAATCCTCTATGGAAATTCATAAAACTTTGCAGGATACTTTGGGAAAACACGCTCCTGAATATACAACAGTAACGAAGTGGGTGAGGCGCTTTAAGACTGGTCATCGTGAGACTGAAGATGAACCTCGCTCAGGCAGGCCTTCAAGTGCAGAGACCACGGAAAACATCGACAAAGTGCATGACATGATCATGGAGGATAGGCGCATATCGATCAGAAATATTGCTGCGTGTGTGGGGATATCGCATGAGCATGTGGGTATCATACTAGCAGAATATTTGGTCATGCGGAAGGTCAGTGCACAATGGATCCCAAAATGTTTGAATGATGACCAGAAGAGAACACGGGTGCAGACGTCACAGGAAATGTTGCAGGTTTCAAAACCCTGGTGAGTTCTTGCACAGTCTAGTGACAGAAGATGAAACATGGCTGCACTACTATGGTCCAGAGACCATGGAGTGGCGCCACAGTGGATCTCCTCGACCGAAGAAGTTCCGAAGACAAGATCCGAGACGTGGATCCGACTCATATTAGCTCCCGCCGGGAATTAAGCGCAGATCTAGTGAATCCAGAAGAGGTATACGCTAGCTATATGGCCACGAGGGAGCTTCAAATACAGCACGAAAAATAGTCCTTCTTTTTTTTTTAAGTGGGACATATTATAACGAAATCACACAGTTCATATATATATTTATATAACTAAGGCTACTGATGTATCAAAATCCATTTTACACACTGCATTAAGATATTACCTTTTTATTGTAGTTCGTAACAAGTTAAACAAATACACTCTTTAAAAATTGTACATATTGATTTCACGAGATGGATCTTCAGTTATGCATTATTTATTTTTTCGTTGCTATGACAGCTAAACTCACATCGTCGAATCACTATTATAACAAAATATAATCGTATAACAACCAGAAAAGAAATTACATCTATATCTCTTTTCATATTCTTCTTCTTCCTTTCTTAAACAGCTTGTGCATAATTTAGAAGTACATTTAGCTCACAAATACAAATAAAGATATAATAAAGATGCAATAGATAAGAAGACCGCTCATAGATCTTGCGAGTAATGTGAAAGTTCCATGGAGTTGATACCCTGTACAGTGTTGCCACACTTGGTACAATTGTGCTGAATTCAGCCCTTTTTGTCATTCATAGGCCCGTTGTTACTATCCCCTTTTGTGAAAACGTTGGTACAATTCTACCCAATTTAGTAACATTTAACAAATACTTGTCACATTTTCAAAAGTATCAGTAAGACTTTTCCTACATCTCTTAAAAAAAAAAAAAGAAAACCATAGAGAAGGCATAACCTTCTGCGGCCCGCCCATCCCCGGATGGGAATGAAAGACATGTGAAAAAAAAGCAATAGATATTCTAACTCGTTCGCACCAGTACTTAAATGAATATCATCGCACCACGATCGCCACTTTTTACATCTCCATCGCCAATTCCAACGCATGGCGAAACATTACATCATTGCGAGAAAGCGCCTACATTGGAGACTATCCTGCAACCAACTCCGCGAGGAGCGAAATCCGACCAGGTTCTGGAACCTTTTCAAACGTCTCACGTTCCAGAAACATGTACCCACGTATCCGATCCTGGCTGACGGTATTGTACCTACCACGGACCATGACAAAGCCAAACTTTTCTCACAACATTTTGAAGCAGTTTTTGCTCCTCATTCGGACCCTATCTTCACTCATCCCAACGATCATACTATAGAAACAAAGGTTCTCCCGCACAAGCACGTTTTTCCCCAGATTTCACCCATCAACCTCATCCCACCGATCCAATGCTGGCACCAATTACATCTCATGAAATCTACGATGTACTGAAATACCGTCGCAATACCGCACCAGGTCACGATACTATCTCATATCGCCAACTTCTGCATGCCCCACCCGTGTTCTTGCTCTTGCTTGCTCAACTCTACTCCGCAATGCTAATAACAGGCTATTTTCCTCCAGCTTGGAAACTTGCCAAAATCGTCGTCTTTCTGAAACCACAGAAGGACCCAACCTCAGTGGCGTCCTATCGACCTATCAACCTTACATCTGCCTTCAGCAAGACGTTTGAGCGCATCCTTCAGAAGCGCCTCCACCCCTATATCATGGAACGAGCACTCATACCATCTACTCAAGCTGGATTCCGCCCATCTTTTGGCATCAATGACCAACTTCTCAAACTATCGTCGCTTCTGGTCAATCACTTCAATAAATGCCTTCCATCTGTCCTGGTTTCCATAGATATTGAACGCGCATTTGATACGGTTTGGCATGCTGGTTTGATCTATAAGCTTACATCTCTCTTGCCGTTCCCCTATGTGCGAATCATAGCTCAGTTCCTCCATGGTCGCTCTGCTTATATTCAGTTCAATAATGCAAAATCTCCAACCTTTGTACTACGGGCCGGTGTACCGCAGGGCTCAGTTCTATCCCCACTTCTGTATCTCCTATATGTCGCTGATATGTCTCAACCACAGCCTCCTGTCCATATTCTTCAATTTGTAGATGACACCGCTTACCTAGCACTTGGCTCTTCTGTAGCCGGAATTAACAGCATACTTCAAAATGCGTTGGACGACCTTGTCGGATGGTGCCTCAAATGGAAACTTAAATTAAATCCTCTAAAAACGCAAATGACATTGTTTGCCCGTAATAAACACAAATATTGCCCCACACGAAATCCCGAGCGCCTAAGTATTACACTTCTGGACACACGTCTTCCGCTCCACGATACTCTCAAATATCTTGGTGTCACATTTGATAAACATTTAACATGGAACGCCCATCTTCGTCTCTTGGACGCCAACATCCGCCATCGCCTCAATCTCCTATGACACCTAAAGGGCACAACGTGGGGACTTAACGCCAAACTGTTACTATACACATATAAAGTGTTTGTCAGCCCTGCGCTCACCCATGGTCATCTTGCCTGGCTATCAGCGACATCCAAATTTTACGACCGCATCAAACTCCTTGAACGGCGAGCATTACGAATTGCGTATTCTCTCCCTCAACAGACGCCAACAAGGGAGGTATACCGCCGAACCACCATGCCCACTATCCTCCCACATCTTCGCCGCTTACGCACCCGCTATATCTTTACTCGTATTGCCCATGCACATCCTATTATTGACGAACTGCTGCAACAAACGCCTGCGGTACCCAAATATGCCTATCCACCAATAGACCATCTGTTAGCCATATATGAACAGGACTATTCACCTGCGCAATACAACCCGCATCGTCGTATCTACACCCAAAATGTACATATCCATCGTCCGTGATCACCACCTGGCCTCCTACATCGCTTAATATCTCACTCCTTACTGATCAATAGCTGACTTTCAACTTCAACTCACATTTAGATGACCCTTTCTATTTCACACCATTTCATAATAGCCTGCAACTTTCTAACTTTCTCATCATCAACAGTCGTTATATATCTCTGGCCATAGAGAAGGCATAACCTTCTGCGGCCCGCCCATCCCCGGATGGGAATGAAAGACATGTGAAAAAAAAAGTTGAAATACAAGTATCGTTGTAATATCAGGATATGTCGTAGATCTAGGAAAGTTGGGAGTTATGATTACAGAGAGCTTCATACATCATAAGCATGGAGAAACCAAATGTGAAGAACAATTTTTATTCTTACGAAGCTATTTCAAATTCGGTGTGATAACTAAAGAACACATCAAAGGAATGATTTCCAACTTTTTGGACCATGCCCCATCTACGTCTCTCTAAAATCATTATGTCTCTCACCAGGCCTGTATCCACTGGGGGTCTAGGGGGGCCGAGCCCCCCTAAATTTTTGATGGCCCTCTTAACATTTTCACGGTAGGCTTGCAAATGAACTATAGTATGGTGATGAACTATAATATGGTTGGATCGGCCCTCCTAACTTATACCGCCCCCCCTTCTAAATTTTTGAGCTGGCTACCCGCCTGTCCCCCACTGTGAGATGTGATATCCATATCCTTAACTCTGAACTTTCTATGGTCAATAGGCATCTATAAAAGAGTTGGTGACGACCCCTTTAATTTACTATGTTTTTGCAACTGATTTCATTTTCTAATTCTAAATCATTTGTATATTGTTTTCTTACATTGCATTTAATATCATTGTTACGATTCATACGTATTACTTCAGTGGAAAATACGATTTGTAAGTAGAAAATCCAACTGTAAAATCACGAATTGAACGGATTTTCACAATCCTTTGTATGCTTGTATAGTATATAAATGCGCATGTAAAAAAAAGAAAAGACATTTGCTTATTTCTTTCTACTAGTTTTAACAAAGAATTTCTGTTTCAATTTTTTTAAAGTTTTACAAATGGTTTAATGTACTTAAATTCTGGAAGTTTAGGTCTAGCAATCAGATTTCTATCCTTGGGGCATATGCCGCAAATTGGTAATGACCGTATTAGAGGGACGTGAAAAAATGATTGTAAAGGTAATTTGTTTGATATAAGTTGAAAATTTAATGGGTGTCAAATCGTCAACGTTTCCACAAGTCGTCCATATACATTTTTTCTTTTTTACACTATAATTTTAATCAGACTAAATGCGTTTTTAACTAATTGCGAATAAACGGAAAATGTGAATCATTTCAGATTTATCAGCAAACTGCGGAGGAGGAAGCAAAATACAAGAGAAGCAGTGTAATGTAATGTAAAATCTCACTTTGAATTAAGACTTGGTAACAACTTAAAACGGTAACTTTTACTTTCCATTGATTTAATCTTCTCAGCCTTCACATTATGAATCCTTATCATTTAAAGTACATTCGTTGGCCTCCCCTTTAGGAACAGAATCATCCGTGACCATGATTCAGGTATTACCTTCGATTTATTGTGTATATTCTGATTGTAATTTTTATCTTTTTTTTTAAATACATTTTTCCTGTTGTTTCAGCTTTAGTTTTAAATGTCAAAACCAAAAGTAACCAAGAGGCGAGTTCAAGAATAACCAGATCACGATTGCCTTTGTCCATGATTTCATTTTCTATCTACCGTTATGTTTCTTCTCTCCTTCCATTTCCCCTGCCTCTCCCGCGCGCAGGTAGTCTCTTCTGTAACAGGACATTCGGATCGTATCCACGTGTTTGTTTATTTGTGATGTTACGTCTCGTCAGTGGGGCATCCCGCCCCTGAGGGCGTAGGTGAATCAGGGTGTGTGATTCCTCTGACCTCCAATCCCGAACACCTCGAGAGTGAAAGTGGAAAAGGTGAACTCTCTGGCAGACCACAAGTCACGCACCTTATATGGGTTCCAGACGATCTTCATCTGCTGAAAAGGATGGATGTATAATATGAAACGATGCAGAAGAAAATATTTCTTCTTTGTTTAACGGATTATAAATAAAAAAGTTAAGCAAAAATAACATTAATTTTCAATTAATGATTTACCGTTAATGTGTTTTAAATTACCTACACATTTACCTATGAGATTAGAATTGCAATATGTTAGAGAGCCACTGTAATGTTTGCAACTTGTATTATATATTATGCAATATGGTCAAAATATGAATTTATTTCGCAAGTATTATCCTGGTAAATAGTATCATGGATAATTTGAAAGGAATGTATAGTAATATGCTTACGTGAATCTCAGGTCATAAGTTTGACCTCTTCGATACAATATGTTTGACCACATCGAAAGCAACCTATATATGTATTAATATTATTTACAATGTTTTCTTAGGAGAATATGATGGTGAGCTTAGAGAACAATGACTATTGGCGACAGCGTTGGCTTAGTGGTAGAATGTTGACCTCTAGTGTATTGGTCCGTGGTTTGATCCCAGCTAGCACCAAGTAAAGTTTGTGGTGTACAAACACCATGTGCGTGGGTTTTATCGGGGATCTCCCGTTTCATTTTCATCCCACTTTATTCATTCCAACATTCCATTCATTTCTCATCATCACAGCCTCCTTTCGCCTAGACGGTATAACTGTGCAACGTAAACTGAGAGATTTCATTTCATTTCATTTTACAAAGACTGTTCACTATATAGAAGAAAAAAACATCACGATACCTATTTACTTAAGTTATCGACAGAGAAACCATTTCTTAGCTACTCAGTACAGTAAAATCCTCTTTAACGTGCAACTTGTTTTCTTGCCAGGATGTAGGGTTACCCATGATAAGATACGACACGAAACAGAATAATCGAGATAGAACTCTTTCAATAGAAACAAATAACACTTTTCGGAAAATACGGTACATTACTTTCATGACACCGTTCCGAGACGAGATATCATTTTGACTCACATTTTCGAGACGAGACATCATTTTAACGTCACATTTTCGAGGCGAAACATCATTTTCACGATATTTTCGAGACGAAACAATCTCAATACTTATCATGCAGGCAAAGCCTACCAGAATGTCTGTAACAGTCTTACTTCTAGAATAAGAATAGTCATTGACAAACTGTCTTCAGATTCGGTGTCAGTATTGTAGATTTATTAGGGCATTTTTGACATATTTTGAGAACGAAAAGAACTATCGAAAAGCTGACTTCAGATTCGGCATTATATTTTCAATACCATTGTGTCTTCTATAGTGGCATTTGCCAGGAATCTGCTCTGCAGCTTGATCTTCTAGAGACGTAGCTAGAAATTTCGGGCCCGGAACGAAATAGAATTCGGCGCCCGCTAACTTACCTTTCCAAACTTTTCCTTCTGTCTTTTTTTTCTTTACATTTTTTTTTACCTGTAAGAAAAGCAGCTTTTAGTTTTATGCTACACTGAATTTTTATCAAACTACTTGGACAGACGATTGCAACATCCAAAAGTGATCATTATGCATTCTTTTGCAAATAAGAGCTGTTTTCAATAGGCTTATTTTGGACTTTTCGTTAAACTTTTACAAAACTACCTTGGTTGGTAAACAGACCCACTTGGAAAAAGAAAGTTATGAAAATGCTTTTAAAATATTAGAAATACAGTAGATGGCAGCATTAATTTGTAGTAACAATTGTAAAGTTCTGAAATTTTATTCTGTATCTGACTACACAAATAGCATATTAATTTCGATTCATTTACGGTAAAAGATATTTTGTGAAATGTAACGGAAATTCAGAAGGAACCTTCTTTCCCTGGCGAGGAGAGAAATAATATATTCAAGGGAGTAAGCGATCAGCCAATGATTCTGGAATCCTTATAACAATAATGATGATGATATGTTTAGTTCTAACTTCTTAGATAGACAGTAGACTCTGTCTATCTAAGATAGACAGACTCTGTAAACTCTGTAGACTTCTTAGATAGACTCTGTATATTTAAGACCTAAAATTGTAGTAGTGATTTGCGGAATGTAATTATTATTTATCAAAAATATCACGAAAGAATTAAAAGAAACTAGGCTATTAGGATTTTTAATTTAAATATAAAACATATATAGAAATTATATTGACCAAATAGTAATTAAATGTTCTTTTCATTAAAAAGAAAGATTCATTTTACTTTAAATAACAGGATACGCTTAGATTTACGATAAAATAACAGTCATTGAATCAGGATTTGTTGGATTAAAAAAAAAAAAAGTAAGTTGAGTTCCATAAAATGAAGCTTTACGACTCCAAAGGGGTTCGTAGCTACATCTTCTTCCCGACGAAGCGGCCCAGACATGTTGTAAAGTAAGTGCTATATAGAATATAGAACTGCCCTTTCTGTATACAAAAAATAGCTGCTTCGTTCTAAAATTTTCTCTGCTTCTCCCTGTGCCTCCTACCCAGGGGTGGATCCAGGATCGAATCTTGAAGGGGTCTGGGCAGCGAAACATTCACCATTTTTTCTTTCATAGGGCTTTTGCAGCAGGGGGTTCAACTGGATAAGCCTGTGCTCTCAAGAAATTGAAGTTTGTGTTATTACTGTTCAAAATTAAGGGGAAATTTATATCGAAATGGGAAACCGTAAATTCTACCTACAAAGGGACAGAGGTGGTGATACCTAAAATGCATTGTATTCATCTTACTGAACCCATATCAAAAACCTTTTTATCATCTTTTACGGTTTCTGTTGTATGGAGATCAATATTAAAACTAGAAGTGGTATTGGGGTCCCTGTAACTCAGTATTTCAGCAGAGAGATACTGTTAGCAATGGAAACAGTTCCTGAGGTAATAAATTTTCCATTTCAAGGAAGCGTTTCTCGTTATCAGTTACTGTCTTTGCTCAATAGTGATCAACGTTGAAAACTGAAATGGTTGATTTCTAACATTTCCCGTTTATATATAAAGTTAGGAGAGGACAATGAATATATGTCAAAAAGGCATTTCTAACCTATGCTTGTATAAGACTTCCTAACCTATGCTTTTATCGAGAGGATAGTTTGGAAGTCTAAAAATGGTTGTCTGGAATAAATAGTGTTCATGTTTTTCATAAGATCACAGTGGTGCCCACCCCCCCTTATGTCCATGACGCACCCCCCCCGCAATTGTCTATCCATAGGTATTCTTCCATGAAAAAAAAACTTTTCGATTAATTTTACCCCCCCTGTCAAACATATTTATATAGATTTTTAACCCCCCCCCAAATATTTCAATGACGCAGTTTGCGTCATAGCCCCCCCTTGTGGGCACCCCTGTAAGATCACACTAGTTTTATTTTACTATAAAAGTTTATTGTTACATTTTCTCAGCTTAGGAAGTATAAACTTTAATATTATTAATAATAAAGAAGTATAGTTAATTCTTTAGGGTTTATTGTTCCTTTTCAGCACTAAGGCTACATAAAATGTTAAACAAAGGGAAATACGCTAACCCTTAGACCAAACACTAAAAATGAAAGTAAAATTAATTTTGATATAATTAATTCGAAATTGTTTCTTAGATCTTTGACAAACAATAGTTAGTTGAATGGTTAGAATCAGGCACTTACTAACTAACTAACTAACCTGTATGTCCTACGGAACCCGGAGGTTCAATGCCGCGTTCACAAAAGCTCTCCATTGACTTCTGTAATTAACCAACTGGGTACAGTTTCTACTTTGTATTCCTATTTCTGTAAGATCAATTTAATGTTATTCTCCCAAATGTACCTAGGTCTTCATAATGGCCGTTTTCCAATTGGATTTCCAGTTGAAACTTTGAAAGCGTTCATATTTTCTTTCATTCTGGTGACGCTAACAATGTTTGGTAAACGGTATAGACTATGCCATTCCCTATTCCTATTCCCCTTGGATCCGAGTATTTGTCTCAAAGTCTCGAACACTTTCAATCTGCGTTCTTCCCTCAGAATAAACGGCCATGTTTCGCAAACGTACAGCACATCAAGCATGATTTTTTTAAATATGTTTTAAGCTTCAACTTTCTCGACAGAATTCGAGACGACAAAAGATTTTGAACTGAATAATAACACAAATTTTCTGCTTTCAATCGATATTTAATTCTTCGTGGATGTGGTTTCGGTCTGTTAATATTGGCCATAGATATTTGAAAGTATCTGCGTTGTAGAAAGTATTATTTGACATTTTGACTCATCCACAATTTGTAGTATTTACAATTCAGGTATGTTCATCCATAGTTCAGACACGCACGCTGAAATTTATTTTGGGAGAGGTCTGAAGCTATTCGGGTGCTCCAAATTAAATATGAGGATAAATTACATCAAAATTTGTAAAATTACTCATAAAAGTAGACTAAAAATAAATATTTCTCACTAGCCATTATCAAAAAAATAATAAGCAATTAAAATATTGAGATGGAAGTTAAAATTTCTAACTTTCTAAAACATAATTGTTTGTTTCAAATGTGTTTGTGCAAATGCAACTAAGCAACACACTCCCCTTTTTCTTGCCTGTCTCTGGCCTAGTCAAAGGCAGTTTCCACAATAAAAAATTGAACTATATTGTGGAGATTTTAACTAAAAGGAAATCTATCAAAAAAGTATCGTGACTCCTCTGAAAATATATAACACGTCCCACCATTGATACGCACCCACATAATTTGATATGTGCCGTTGCCCAGAACCATCCACTGGATATTTTCCTCGATAACATTTTCGTGTTTGGAGCACAACGATATTGTATATCCATTTTGTGAATTTCTTCTATTTTTATATCTTGGTTTTGTGCAACGGTGCATAAATTACACAATCTGTTGTGTAGAAGAAGAAGAAGAAGAAGAAGAAGAAGAAGAAGAAGAAGAAAAGAATATAATGTTGATTCTAAACAGAAAGAAATAAGATTTAATCTTAGTAGCTGAAGATGTATGTTGATTTTATGTGTATAATAGATACTCTTCGTTACCATAACAGCAGCTAATTGTTTATTTAAAATTTTGCTATGACAACCATCGAAAAAGAAAAGTATTATTAATGAAGTTTTGAGGATAATAAAAGGTAATAGTGATACAAGGTGCTGCGTCTTATTTAATGCAATTTGATCGTGTTGATATAACTAGAAGTTACTAGAACTGTGGGCTGGAATATAACATAAATATAACGTTACAGGAGTTGTAGGTTTGGATCCAGTTCGTAAATCTCAAATGCCATGTACGGTTAGTACGCATGGCTGTATACCCATGTTTTTTATAGTCTGAGGAGGGAAAGAAAATAACATTAAACTTCAACCATTAAAAAAAACTATATTTAAACAAGTAATAAATACCACTTAATCGAAGAAACAGAAATCAATCAAGCAAAATAAATAAAATAAAAGGAGAATTACCAATTTTAAACAACACATTCTACAAGAAATTATGGCAAATATTTTTCTTTTCACATTAAGATATAAAAAATATACAGACCTACATTATGGGTATCTAAAGGGATATGAGTTTTGTGCTGGAACCCTCCCTTAAATTAAATTCTGTGTACGTTACTGAAACTAGTCATATTACTTTCTTCCAACGTGCTATGATTAGTGCGATCTATGAAACCAGGGGGTGGAAATGGAATTGCAGAACTTAGGGAACGGTTTTGATTGGGTGCCTTCGTGTTATGCTATTTGTTTCCTTCCTTCTTCCTAGAACTTTTACTACGGAAACGCCGTCCCATCGCGTTCCCTCTCATTTTCATCCCCTATGTGTTACTATAATTTCATTCATAAGATTGGTCCATATAGGCAATTCTTCACTATTGTAGCACTGTCAGGGACTTTATTTAGGGGGAGCAGGAGGGGGTAATGGCCCCGTTAATTTCACACACACATACATATACGCCCGAAAATCCCCCTAAATACGCCACTGATCTCTATAGTGTTGAAGCTTCGTACTTAATACTATAGAACACAAGTTCCTAGAATTGATAAATACGTTTTATTATCATGTTTTTTCGTATTATTTTTCTTATTTTCAATACGCATATTGCATAATTCTTTTATTCCATTGTTTCATAAAGGAAAATTTTTAATAGATATTTGAGATGGATAATATTATTAGAAAGATAACATATGGGAAAACATGGTTCTAACTGAATAGAGATGGATGTTAATTTGTTTGTTTTTTAAATGACTTATTTTAAGATATCGCAGAAAAAAATGATCAATATACCAATAATGTATGACTACTATTGACGTATTTAGTAAATATAAGCATATACTTCTGTACTGTTCCATTTGTGCTCCACAGAATGAACCATGAGTGATATAATATACTTTAATGAATATATAGCAAACACACCGATATAACTTTAAAATGATTTGAAAATGTACAGCACCAAAACATCAGAGTGCAGATGAGCTTTTTTTTTTTTTTTTCATTTTTCAAGAAGTAATAATAAAAAAAGAGGAAGTTTACAGTCATATGAATGGTACACGTGTTTTCTTTAGATATTTATTATATTTAAACATTAAGTTAGGTAATGAACAGAGTACATCTAAAAGCTATAGATACAAATGATCTAACCATTGTAGCGCGTTCAATGATCCCCTATTGGAACCTGGTGCACGCGCGCTAAGTTACACACTAGACTTAAGATGCGCACAGTTCATATATATTTATATAAACAAGGCTACTGATATATCAAAATCCATTTTACACACTGCATCAAGATATCAGCTTTTCATTGTAGCACGTAACAAATTAAACATTTGCACTCTTTAAAAATTGTACATATAGATTTCACGAGATGGATCCTCTACTATAATAATATTTAGTTTTCGTTGCTATGACAATTGAACTCACATCGTCAAATCACTACAATAAAATATCATCGCATAACAACAGAAAAAATACCTCTATTTCTCCTTTTATATTTTTCTTCTTCCTTTCTCGAATAGCTTGTGCATATTTTAAAAGTACATTTTGCCCATGAATATCAATAAAGACGTTAAAAATACAAGTATCGTTGTAGACTAGTGGGGTACTATATGTATAATAAAAATAAGTGCTTCTTTGGATTAGGAAATAGATTTACAATCTATCACCTAACATTTCGTCCACCCTATTTCAATTGCAACCATGATTATTTTCAAATACAAGGTATTTATCTCAGTCGCCTCGACTACTTTTATTATTATTATGTTGCCATAAAGGACTTCGTTTTCGGTTAAATTCTTATTGCTGCCACAAAGTTCCTGTAACTGACCCAACATTCTTAAGCTCTTCTGTAGCAGCTGAATTAAGATGTATTGAATTTCAACCAGGAGAATAAGAAAGAACTGATTTGAAGTTAGCGCAATGAGACACATTACTTCACTGAACGTGTGTCATCTAATTTTTTTTATAGTATTACGTTCGACGTTTCTGCTCCTCAGATTAGGAAATCATGGGAAATGAATGACGGTCATGAAATGAATAATGAGAGGAAATTATATAACGCCGATGCCTTAAGCAGGACTCAGACACGTGACAGATAGGTCTTGTGATCACCACCTAAGTGGTCATATAGTTCTGTAGCTTGGCATGTATCTTAAATCTAATTTTATATATAACAAGCCAAGGTGAACGTAGCTCAAAGACTCCCGATATGCAAAGCTTTGGAACACAGTCTCTGTTGTCGATTCGAACCTGTCCCCGGCTAAGCCCGGCTATCAAAATACAGTGATCTTTAGTTCTTGGACGATGGGCTACTTTTCCACCGAATTTCGTTCAGATCCGGCCAGTAGTTACCGAGAAATAAAGTATCACACACAGACACACATACATATAGAATGCAGTGGGGGATTTAGAAGTTAAAAACTTGGAGGTCAACCTATGATAGGTATATCATGAGTGTACTATAAACTTTTTAAAATATATAAATAATAGCTTGAATTCAATTTTTGTCGTTCAAAAAATTGGGGGCCTAGGCTCCTTCGGCCCCAATCTAGATCCGCCACTGCTGAAATGAAACTGCAAGCTCCCTTACGGTTACGTCGAAAGTTAAAAATGAATGTTCGTGTTTGTTCAAGATACAAAATAACATCATCGACTTGGCTTGGAATACTATAAAGAACTGTAAGCAGTGTGGCCAGCCAGCAAAAATATTTCGTACTAACCTATGCAGAAAAAAAAAAAGTACTAGAGCTGGGGAAAAAGTACTAAAATTTTAGCTGCTCCGGTTTCACCCTATTTATGACATTTTACGATATTAATATGTTACTAGATGGTTTCTGGCAGCTTTCCCTTCCCTGTACATGCGGAAGTGACCCCCACATTGATCTTGCGCTGTCAGCCGCGTATTCAAGGGGAGGTAATTATTCGGATTGCACCTATTGCCATGTAGTTTAAACGGTTTTGAAGTTTGTGTTAAAAATTGTTGAATAAGTGGTGATAAAATTAAAGATTGAAAATGGAGAAAAAAGTTTAAGTTCTTTAACACAACCAAAATTATACTTACATTTCGGAATATATTTATCATTACACATGTGCAAGTAATGTCCTTTAACCAAGTGATATGTGGTCAACCCATTAATGAAATTTTGCAGTAGTCTTACGTAGGTATGCTTACCTAGCACGAGCACGTATGTTTCAACGAGCTCCTTATGTTTGGAAGATGAAACACAATATGTAAACTAATTTTCAAGACCAATTTCTAGCTAATAGGGATGACAAGTAAAAATTAGGGATTTGGAAAGTCGGTTTCGATTTCGGTTTGCTATAAGAAAAAAAATAATTTGGTTTTCTACCAAAACAGATTTTTCGACTTTTCAGAAACCGGTTCGGTTTTCTCCCAAAATCTGATTCGAGTTTTCACGTAAACCGTTTTCACTTTTCTACAATAGTTTTGTGTTTTTACTGAAACCAGTATGACTTTCGAAGCTAGTAAGTTACAGTCTCTGTTAGTAAATCGTACTGTGTCCAGAATCGAAACTAGTTGCTGATGGAAAGTCGAACAACCTTTTGATAGGTTTTGAAGAACAAGTTTCATGAAAATTGTCAAAAACTAATTCGGTTTTTCAAAAAAAAACCGAGAAACCGGTTTGGTGCCCACTACTACTAAACATAATCCAAAACCGTCGATGTCAGTTTTCGGGATCGGTGAGTAATCCTCCGTTGCCATGAGGATGAGAAATTATGAAAAATAAAATATCCAAAAGGACCTAAATTAGTATCGAATTCATAGTTTTCAGGATCGCTTAATATATTGGGACTGTCCTGATTATATTAACTCTAAGTGCATGTCGGCTTGCTCGGAAATTGACAGGGAATACACTGAAGGTAATATTCCTTATTATTTATTCTACTCAGTTCTTTTTTCCAAATATTGTACATACATTATTCTTGTCGTGCAAAGGCGGACACATCTGCTGCTACTGCTATTATTATTATTATTATTATTATTATTATTATTATTATTATTATTATTATTATTATTATTATTATTATTATTATTATTATTAAAGTTTGCACTTGTAAAAGCATCTGAAGTGGAAAAAAGCAACATCGATTGGTTCCGTCTTGAATAATGAAATGATATAAATAAAAGTGAATGAAAACGCTGTTTTCAAATATATTCTATTACTTGACCAGAGAACGAGTGCGGGTGACCGGTTTTGGAACTAAAATATAAACCACAGTGTTTCTAACCAGATTACTTGTAATTAATCCATCATAGTTATTTTTTTCCTGTTCGTAATAAACCACTTCACGCATATGTTCAAGTTAAGACAAAAATAGTTTCAAAAGTTATAGAAGTTATTTTCAGAACACTTTAAGTGACTGCAATAAATAAATAAATAAATAAGTAAATGAAATAAAAAATAAGGAAGTATATACACCCTCCATATTAATTTGGCAACAACTTGTGAAGAAACTAACCTCAGTGTTGTACATAGAGTTACCGTGTATCCCGGTGTTCGAACGGTTTACGTTTGGCTCCGGTTTTCGGTCGTGACAGTCTTTTCACCTCATTTTTGTTGTGTCTTATCTCATGGTAGTAATTCTTCAAAAATATTTTTTTGTATCTTTTTATATTAACAGTTTAAGTATGAATCTTAATTTGTGGTACGATTGAATATTTATAGAATGTGCTACATCATGACATATACTACAATTAATCTTTGTATCTGGATGTGTTTTAATTTTCTAATATCATTACTGACTAATACGTTCAAAATAATTTCAATTTAAAATAGCTGTTGTGCTATTTAGGTACTTTCTATTAATAGGAATGAAAATATTCTTATACCAAACTTGGCAGATTCACCTTCCACTAAGAGTCCTGGTAGATACCAGAAATATGATACTCTTCATAAAGTCTCCTGAAGATTGCAAATGGATTATGATTTTGAACAAAAACACTTTTTTAACATTGACATTTTATTAATGTGTTCATAAAACTGTTTCTAACTGAACTAGAAACCAAAAATTATAAATTATAGGACAAAACTTTCCCGTTCTCATTTCTTTAATTAAATCAAAATATACCGCAGTATTACTGAAATATTTTTTAAATGAAATTTGAACAAAATTATAGTGCTTTTTCGAAAAATTTTTGCGAATAAAACCTTATCAGAAAGCATATCATTTCTGGGTTTTAAAGAAACATACAGATTTTACCATATTCTAGGGTTGGTAATGAAATATCTAT
The DNA here is from genome assembly GCF_964235325.1 of Thermobia domestica. NCBI lineage: Eukaryota > Metazoa > Arthropoda > Insecta > Zygentoma > Lepismatidae > Thermobia > Thermobia domestica. The sequence goes on along the minus strand of NC_137458.1, from coordinate 250,936,328 downwards.
TTGCACGAAATATCTAAGTGCTAAGAAATTTTATCTAGAGATGTTTCGAAAAAAAACTTCGGAAGTTAAAGAATAGTGCTCGTACCTCATCTTTCAATTATCCGTTCCATCATCTTTTTTTTAAAAAAAATAATAAAGGCACGAGCCAATTCACCAACCTTTTTTATTCTCACTTCTCAAATTGAATCGTTTCATGCAGCTATTATTACGAAAACATCATTTTTCACATTAGATATTTTTGGAAAACTCTTTCCGAAAAAAACTCAATTCCAAAAGCAAATACTCGTAACCCCTTGTTAATTTTTGCTTTTTAAATTAGGTATGACATATTGGAGGATTGTTAAAAAATATTTATTTATGAACTAGCAGAATACCCATTCTTACCATGGGAAGAACACGTTCCATTTTTGACATAAAGGGATGAAATTGGTTTTAACCGGCATCGAAAGTGTCACTGTTCATCTCAGCGACTCAGAAAATAATGGATTCGACATTATATCGGTCATTTTCGACTATTATATATATATATATATATATATATATATATATATATATATCGCAAAGTGCACTGCCAGACAATGCCAAGCAATGTTACCAAACAAATGTGGATAAAACCTAAAACCGTCAGAAAAAAACGCCCACTTCTGGACCACGCTGTATAGTATTGTAGGATTTATATAGTATTGTAAGGAAAACGAAGAACATCAACCGACCCATTTTTAATGAAACCGTCTAAAGAAATGCATCAAAGATTAAACTACCCCTTATGAACTTTTAGTATAAAATGGCATATGCAACGTTGTAGAATTTCTAATGCAATATTTATTTCCAAAATATAAACAATTTCTCAAATAGCTCGAAAAAAAAAATACTCATCCCCAAGAATAATCTACTCTTTGTAAAATGTTTAATGAAAAATGACTTTAATACCATTATATGTCTTTTATGGAAATTTTACGTATCAAATATCAACTAAAATGCTTGATTTTCTTTAGAGAGAATCGGTCGGAAAGAATTCACTAGTGTGGGGAAATTACACCCCCCTGGATCTTTCTCAGAGTGATTTATAGGCCTTCTATATTATAGGGTTGTTAATAAAATATTAATTTATTAAAAAAAATAGAAAGAGAAAAACGTTAGGGCCGTTTTTTCAGAAAATCAATGTTTCTATTACTCTCCTTCAGCAAACTAGTCTTATTTTTGGGAATAGAATGAAAATTTGAATAACTCTTCTGAGGAATCTTATAAGAAGCTTAAATTTAAAAATGGGTTTAGTGCTAGACGAACAGACGGGCCTGCATCGAGACATGACTTTTTCGGTATCCAAGGGCTATGAAGCATTGAAATATCAAATTCGATTGTGTTTTTTAGATCACCCCGTTTTCTTCTATTAGGACCGCAGTGGCTCAGTGGTAGAATGTTCACCTCTGGTGCATGGGGTCCCTGGTTCCATCCCAGCTTTCACCAAGTAAACTTTGTAGTCGACAAACACCGTGTGCGTGGGTTTTCTCGAGACTTTCCCGTTTCCTTCTACGAGGTTTTCCCCTTCCCTTTTCTCGAGGTTTTCATTCCATTTCATTTCTCATAATCACCGTCTCTACCTTGCAAGGCATAACCGTGGGACGGAAAACTGGAAGATTTAATTCCATTTCAATGGATTTACAAATTCTAAATAAAATCACCTAAACCGTTTCTGAGAAAATTATGAGGAAGAAGTTTACCCCATGAGTAAACTACTACTGGTGAGTTTTTCCAGGAGGATTATCTCATTCTAATTTCAAATCTTATTGAAATTTCATAATTAATTCAATAATAGCTCAACACTTACTAGCCAGCAAAAGTGAGTGACAGATAGTATATTATTCCTATCAGCCGAGTACTGAAAGTAATAAAAGCGGGATATTTAAAATATCCCGCGAATTTTATTAACTTTATGTTTTGGATTAAACCGGAACATTTGGAAGTTGGGGTATTTATGGAGGGGATGTAAATCCATGAGTCCTGGCTACGCCGGGACATCTGGGAACCCTCTCTAAAGTCGTTAATGAAATATTAATTTGTGAATGAAAAACAAAATCATTAAAGCCGTCTCCGAGAAATTTAAGCCGTGTAATTTTTGATTACTACCGTTCAGTCGATCGTCCCCCCCTTCAGAAGAGGAAACTTTCTTATTTTATATATATAAATAAAACCAATCCCAGAGTTTGGACCTCTTAAAAGTAGTAGTATTCCAACCCACCGCCCCCCCCCCCCCAGAAGTCCGTCCTGGATCCGCCTCTGCTTTCAGTAAACTATCGTTATTTTTGTGGTAGAAAAAATATTAATATATATAAATCCTTATAAAAAAGATAAGTTTAAATTCTGGTTTAGGAGCTTCCTCGTGGTTAAACGATTAGTGTACGCACAGTGGCGGATCTAGCACGGGGTGGGAGAGCCAAGGGCCCCAGCTTTTTGGGTGGCAAACTTGGGGCCGCGGTGACTCAGTGGTAGAACATTCACCTTTGGTGCATGGGGTCCCCTGTTCAAACCTTGCTCCCGCCAAGTGAACTTTGTGGTGGGCAAACACCGTGTGCGTAGGGTTCTCCCGTTTCCTCCCACTTTCTTCATTCCACCATTTCATTCATTTCTCATCATCACCGTCTCCTTTAGCCTAGCCGGCATAAACGTGGGACGTAAAACTCAAAGATTTCGTTCTTTTTTTACATTGGAGCTATTATTTATATATTTTTCAAATTCATAGTAAGTGTTGCCTTTTATTGTTTATTGGAATTTTTTATGAAACATTAGATATAGTTTCAGTTGCAGTTTTTCTGTTATCCAGTGTGTAAAACAATATTTGAATTTTATAAGCTCAACGTCCAATCTGGCCATAATATCCATCGGGAAAGAGTTTAAGTTTGAAGGTCTATGAACAAATTGTAAACTCATGATATATGAGTGGAGTTGATTTGATTTTGATTTTGAGTTTAATGTCCCTTTCAGCGTATATGAGACGTGGAAATACAGCTTAAAGGAATTTCACTATGTCAAATTAACAAACAGAAGAATTGTAGCTCAGCAAATGTTCCTATATAAAATTATCAATGGATTAATTGATGATAGTACGTTTTTGGAAAGAATATGCTTTAACGCTACCCCATGTAAATTAAGAAATAGGAATCTTTTGGTAAATAAAATACCCAAAACAGTAGGATATAAAAATTCACCATTATTTGCAATGTGTGAAGTATACAACAAATTAGTAAAAATATGTGATTTGGATTTTAGCTGTAAAGCGAAAAAATATTGCAATTTGGTGGAAACTTATGCAAATTTGGAGTATATGTAAACCCCTGTCTGTAAATTGCTGCACATAATAGTAGGAAGTAATGGTAATAGGTCGCGGAACATGAATACTTATGTATGTTGGCATTCTTGTGCGTGTTTGTATTTTTATATTTGTTTCTTTCCATTTTTTGTATTTTTTCTGATTCTAGTGTTTATTTTAAATCGATAACATAGATGTAATATTTTATGTAAGACTCCTGTAATTGGGATTCTCCTGTTAGAGTCAGCGGATTTAAATAAATAAATATCTATCATAGTCTGGGTTCTGGCTACCCCCTACTTTTTACCTTCTAGATCCGCCACTGTGTATAAGCCTTTGGCGTGGGAGACTTGGGTTCGATCCCCGGCCCCAGCTCATATAATTCGGATCGCACGTTAAGCTGTATTTACGTCTTATATACGCTGAGAAGGAACACTAAACTCAAAATCAAAATCAAATCAACTCCACTAATCTCTGTTTTATGGCTTCTAAATATATGTTCATAACTGAGTATACATCAGTACAACCGGAAAAACAGACAAACAGACAGACTTCCATGAATAACTTTTTCGGTATTTACCTATAATGGATGTGGAACATGGGTATTTATTTGTTCAGAAGAGATCTTCTGCAATCACTGGAAAGCGAATAAACACTCCACGTAATTCACTTGATCGTCACCAGATGCCAACACCAACCAATATACTATTTCAGTGAAAGTCTGTTAAGAAATTTATTTTACTTTTAAGAAGGATAAACAATTTTAAATTTCATAAAGATTTAGTGTGTTTAGAATTGATAAAAGTATGTGCTTTTCTTACGCATTCACATTTTGAGGTAATTATGTTCTGACTAAACGTAAAAATATTATACTACTTGGGTTTCAAGTTAAATTGTTGTATCGTCTAGAACAAATAAATGTTTTCTTTTTCTCATGCAGACTAATTGTGTATTATTACAGTATTGAAATTGAATTTTGTTCGTAGTCATATGGTTAGTGTGTACTTAACTTGGTTTTATTCCCGATGAGAGTTCATGTGATTCCTATCACACATAAGCTATAGGTGCACGTCTCATTCGCAGATCCAGGGGAGCGTCCCCCAGAAGAGGAATCTTTCTTATTTTAGTCTATATGTAAATAAAACCCATCTCAGAGTTCGGAACTCTTAAAAGTAACTCTAAGTAGCAGTATTACAACCCACCGCCCCCTCCCCCAGAAGTCCGTCCTGGATCCGCCCCGGCCACGTCTCATATAGTTTCGGTCCTGAATGGGATGTTAAACTCCAAATCAAGCAACATGATAAAACTCATGCATTCAGCTGGATATCATCTTCCGTTTAGTCCCTCAGAATATGTTGAGTACTTTCTATATTAATTTTTAAAGAGGAAGAATGCTTTTGTCCAAAATAACATACAAAATGCGCTAGTTAAAACCGAAGGAGCACTCGTGTTGAAAAAGAACTCCCACTCATCTCTCTTTTAGTGATAAATCCTCGTAACCGTTAAATGAGAAATTTTAAATCCAATATTTTTTCTTGACATAAAATGTAGAATAGTACCTTATATCTTTCCTCCTCCCTCCCTCTCTCTCTCTCTCTCTCTCTCTCTCTCTCTCTCTCTCTCTCTCTCTCTCTCTCTCTCTATATATATATATATATATATATATATATATATATATATATATATATATATTACAGAGTTTTATTTCTAAAAATAAAGATGTCGCAAGGCTAGACTTCAGGTTCATTGTGGTTAAAAGTTGCATACCTTTCAGGATAATATAGTAATGTCCAGTAGCATATTACTGCAGTCTTGTAACTCAAAATTCTTACGTATATAATTATATATGCATTGTAGCATTATTAGCATGTAGCAAACGATCTACTTTTTAATTGGAAGATGTAGCTAAATAACCACTGTTTTTTTTTTCGTGGAATTAATTATTAACAACTACGTAGGGCCTATAAAGTAACTAATAAAAGTAACGTTCTACTTCCAATTGCTTTTGTTTTTCATCGATCATCCTTACCTCGCAATAGTTCCTTTTACTTCTTTCTTCCGCTTTTAACCACCCCGCAAACACTGTAGAGATAACATTCTGTCAAATGAACTGGAGCAAAATAACATTGGATAGTATTGTTTCATTTTCGTTTCGTCGCTCCTCTGCTCTTCATCCAATTCTGTTGAACTCAGTGTCCATCGTGTGAGTGACAACGAACAAATACATAAATGAAGAAGAAGAAAAAAGAAATTTGATTTTTCGACGCTCTAGAATTAAGTATAGTCAAACAGAGCTCTTGCTTACTCCATACCGGTAAGCTTCTGCCCTTCTCTCCTGCACTTTGTTTAGATTGATTAAAGAACCTACTGCTTTGAAAAAAATGGAGAACACTAAAAAATTATAGATCCCTCTGCTGGTGAAAAACCTTCCTATTATTTCTAACGTCACTCATGGTGCATATCCCACGAACGACGAACTATGGGATATATATATATATATATATATATATATATATATATATATATATATATATATATATATATATATATATATATATATATATATAAAGATGGTTTAAAATGTGTGATCTTACATCCTAATTTTATAATACAATAAACGTAATGATAATCAATATTTCTTAGTGATTTGTTTCCTGCTTTTTAATCTTTCTGTAAACAGGCGAAATTAAGCTGCTATTGTTTGTTTACAAAAGGTATCAAGAGCACAACAAATACTGAATTTCAATAACATCACACATACAGTACATTGTTCACATAATGTTCTTCAGAGTACTAGTAATGGATAAACTTTGCGAAAAAATCTGAGGAATATTTTCAGTTAATCCCCTTCTTAGGCCTAATAATGAATAAAAAGAATTAATTGCATATACTAAAATGAGTAAAGGAAGTGAGTAAAGGCTTTTCTGCGGAGAACGGACAGAGCTGGAGTTCCAACAGAATTTTTGTACTGGCTTTCAGTTTAGTTCAATTCAGTTCAGTTTAGAAGAGGAAATATTCCGTTCTTATATATATATATATATATATATATATATATATATATATATATATATATATATATATATATATATATATATATATATATATATATATATATGAGGTGTTCACTTAATTACGTCTATCAATTAACTAACAGATTTTCTAAGTAAAGGTGCCTGCATAATATAGATATAACATCTCCAGGGACTTCCCATACTACAATCTAATACAGAGATCCTTCGTGGCTAAGCGGTTAGTGTCTGTGCTTTTGGCGTAGAAGATCCATATTCGATTCCCTGTGGGAGCTCATTTAGTTCGGATTCCGCATTAGTCAGAAGGTCCACGTCTTATATAGCCTCGCTGCTGAAAGTCAAGTTAAACACAAAATTAACTCAACTCAACTACAATTTAATACTGCACTTCATATCTTTTTCAGGAATATATAAGTGTTCCTGTCTAATCTAACAGTTAGAGGGCCTAGCAAGAATGCTTTTGGTCTCGGATTCAGATCCCAATGCGAGAGCATCGAACACACTAGAGTGGCTCAGATCCCACTTCAAGCTGTAGGTCTCGATGCTGGCAAAGGGCTAAAAGACATGTTAATCAAGTGTAAGGACGAGTGTTCGCCCTTACTGTGTATATTAATATTTTAAAAAATAGTGAATTAAAATTATCAGTTTAGATGTTTAAAAAGGTAAGTCTGGCCAGAAGTATATATTCTATAGTATAATTAATAATTATATTCATATATATATATATATATATATATATATATATATATATATATATATATATATATATATATATATATATATATATATATATATATATATATATATATATATATATATGTGTGTGTGTGTGTGTATGTGTGTGTGTGTTGATAGGATGAAATAATATTTTAAATCTTATTCTTGTAATTGTATATATGCTTCTTTGTGTATTCTTTTTTTTCCTAGTTGCTTAACGTATACGTTCAAGTTTTTTTATATAGCTTTTCTAGTATGCGATGGAAAATTCCAACGGTTACAAAAACTTTTCAAACGATTTTTTGCGGATTCTTTTTAACGAAAATAAGAAACAGCATAAAAAAGATATGGTCACTCGAGGATATATAAGCGAAGGGGGCCGCGGCGGGAGTTGGGAATGAATCTTGGCTGTTAGAAGCCTCCCGTCATTGGTCTAGGTCATTGCCTCGCCTGGAAATCTTTTTTTTTTTTTTTTTAACTTTCGTATTTTTATGTATCGGTTTGAGTGCTAACCGAATGACCGAGAATTAGTTCTCTGGGGCCTGAATGATGGTTGTAGATTTTTCTTATTTTTTTTAAAAAATAGGCTTTCTTGAGGGACTAACCTAAATGGTGGTTAGAGCAAGGGAGAAATTCCTTGGGCCTGAGTGATGACTGTAGTTAGTATGGAAATTTAGTTTCAGATAGAAATAAGCTTTGAAATAAAAAAGAGAGAAGAATTCTTCTGTACTATAGAATAAACAATGTGTACCAAAAAAATCTAGTTTTGACTAAAATACTAACTGTTAAAAACAAAGGGTTTCGACTGGGAACCGAACTCTAGATTCTTAGAGATGTGAAGATGCCCAAACATAAACCCGACACAAAACACGCAGTTAATGAATTTAATTTATGTTGGCACACACAGACACACATTACACTTTCTTTACTTTAAAGTTACCTTTAAGTAGTTGAAACCTAAAACATTAACACATCACAAATAGTTAAATAAAGAAATAATAATCCAATTTTTTTATGTGTCTTCTTTTATTGTTTAAGCATCTAACTAAAGTATTTTACGTTTCTATTAAAGCAATTTTTGTATTTTTTTTAAAAAAAATGCAGACAACTTCTGTAGTCTCAAGGCCCTAACAATAATAGGTTTAATAATAAAAACAATGGGTTGTTTGGCTCATAGCGAATTAAGGAATTTTCTCCGACCAACAAGGTCGATTTTATATGCCAATTCACACTTGAAATGAACCTTATGAAACTTCACTTATTTTTCTCTCCTAGCAAGGAGTCATATTACACAAGAAAGTCCTTTGATGAACGTTGTTATAATCAGTTGCCAAAAGGGTTTTCGAATGCTTTGTATGAACATTTTAACGAAGGAAAATAAAGAAAACAAAACATTCTTTTATCACAGTTTCTCAAACACCAGCTCGCTGTACCATAAAGGTAGCGGATAACTAAATTAAGAAATTATCTCCCAAAATAAAATTATGAATAAGAAATATTTAGCGTGTTCATTTACTATTCGTCCCCTTTACATTACAACACACACATGAAACAAAATACACTTTAAATAGAAACAAATAGATCGTAACCCCCTTTTTGAGAATAACAATTCCCACAAGAGCATGAAGCTCTTAAACATTACAATATAAAATTACAGAAAATAAACGGGATACGCCAAGGTGCTACATAATACACCTATATAACACTAAATAAGCACCAAAAATTGTAGTATTTTATAGGGATAGCCAAAATATACTAAAATACCTTTAACACACGAAAGAAAATGAAAGACATGGGAGAGTTAATTATTCGGTATTTTTATAAACTATCACTATAAGAATAAAAAGTGTTAGACCGCCATGCAAATGGTGGAGGAAACTGTAATGCCAAAATTGATACTGTAATAATAATAAAGATTTTAAACTTAAGATAATTTGGCAAGTTTAAAAGGAACGAGGATTTTATAAGACGCAAAAAAATTTCTGAAGGGTATTCTTTTTTTTAAAAAAAATAATATAATGTTTAAAAGTTATACGATTGTGTGTGTGCCTAGTTTTCCATAATCACACGTGGTAGGACAAGCGACAGGAGAAAACGAGATGGGCGTAAAGCCTTATAAAATTACATTATAAAATTTAGTTATGTGATGGAGCCCCTCTTTGGAGGGATAGCCTAGGGCTAATTTAAGACTCCATAATGTGTGTTAAATTTACCGCCATTAAAAAGAAGAACTTCGAAAAAGAAAATCAAATTTCTTATGCCAACGTTCAATTCACTGAAGAATAGAGCAATAAGAATGTTACCTGTTCTGCGTCGTTGAAAATCAGAATACATACAAGATACAGTTCGTATATTTCACTTTACTCACTCTATTCAACTAATCACTTATTTCTCGCTGTAAGGTCCATTACAGAAGAAAGGGGAACCACACACAAACTGAAATCAATCATCACATGTCCAGGAGAATGGGATTCTAATTGAACGAAATTTTCTGATGCTTCTTATAAATTCAAAATCTTCTTATGGCGAGGGTCGAACACATTTTGCAAAATAGTGTTAATTATTTTCAGACTTAGCTTTCAACAATCACGATGGGTTCCACGCAATATAGCTCAGTTGATCAGTTTATGTTCGTCAGCTCGACATGGCGCCGAGCTAGCCACGAAGAAACGATTTAAAAATTGAATTTTGGCTGCGCTAGAGGAGACCGGGGCTGGTTGTGACAGGGGTAGGTTGTGACAGTTATGTTTCTAGCAAAAGTACAAACAATACACATGACCTGGTGATGCTGATTGACGACTACAGTCACGAGTTCACAGGCTATTGTTTCCCATCAGTGTGAGTAGCGCCAAGAGAGAGCAAAGAAGAAAGTTGGTTTTGTGAGGTCTTGATCTATTTTTCAAGGTAAATTTGATTTCTGTTTTCTTCAATATAAAATAGTTGGAAATATTAATGGTATTTTCTAAAAACTAAAGCCACTATAATACGCATGTAAACGGTTTTGTTTCTTGGTAAAGTAAAACTGAAATACTGAATTGCCAATAAAAGCAAAAAATACCCATTGGGGCTAGTTGTGACAAACTGATAGGGGTAAATTTTGACAAATGTCACCACTGACCCCGCAGGAAACCAGATAATGGAAGTTTATTGTCTAATTAATTTTATTAATTTTACATAAGATATATTATTAATGTTTTGTTAGGAAGTGGGCACGTTAATAGTATTGGGAAGAAATTTCCGATTTCTAACGCATAAAATCATTAGCACGCTGTTGATTGTATATGCATCAATGTTTGCAGATTTAGACTGGTTTCTTTTGCATATGCCTCTTGTGGATGAGTGATTCCATGTCAGAAGGGCCCGGACAAAAGGGCGAGGACAGAAAGGCCCGAGTCAAAACGGCCCCGCGTCAAAAGGGCCCCGGTCAAAAGAGCCCCGCGTCAAAAGGGCCCCGGTCAAAAGGGCCCCGCGTCAAAAGGGCCCCGGTCAAAAGGGCCCTGCGTCAAAAGGGCCCGGGTCAAAAGGGCCCCGGTCAAAAGGGCCCTGCATCAAAAGGGCCCGGGTCAGAAGGACCCCGCGTCAAAAGGGCCCGGGTCAAAAGGGCCCCGCGTCAAAAGGGCCCGGGTCAAAAGGGCCCCGCGTCAAAAGGGCCCGAGTCAAAAGGGCCCCGCGTCAAAAGGGCCCCTGAGAAGGTACCAGTTACTTGAGAAGGTACCAGTTACGTGCAGCATCAAATATTACTTATAACATCACTTTTATAAAGCCAAAAAGCTAACCAGGATACTGTTTTTCGCTTCTCCTGCAAAATGCACATAGCAGGTTTTGAATTGCCGCCGACGATTTGCTTTTCCTCCGCCACATTATTATTTTATTGTCCTGATACTTTTGTCTACTACACACTAATGTCAAACATAGCACACTTTCCTCGTAAAAGAATGAGGATTGGTAAAGAATGAATCATATTCTCGTTTGTAGGAAAATTCAATCCTAAATTGATGTGCTAAACATACTCCTTTCCATTTAAAAATATTATGTGATATCCAATATGGCGAATCTAGGATGGCTGTCATTATGTCCACGCCCTCACTCAGTGTAGTTTTCGCATCAACCTGCAACCTTTTACTTTTCTACGTCTACGTGTCTCTTTGCCTGTCCAGATACTTTGGTCTACTAGATACAAATGTCAAACGTAGCACCCTATCTCGCAAACGAATAAAGATAGATTTTAAAAAAATGAGTTCTTCTCATCCGTGGAAACATTCTAGCCTAAATTGATGTGTCAAACCCACCTCTTTCCATTCAAAAGATATTGTGTGATATCAAATATCGCAGAATCCACCATCTGCAATATTTACTTTACCTCCGTCCACGCGTATCATTATTACTGGTCTGTCGTAACATTTTTACTAACCCTATATTTTTTCCACATGTATGTTCTTTCAACACAAATAAACAGGTATGTCCACGTAATATTTTTCATCTAATAAGTATTTTTATACTTCTGAAGTTTTGCAGGCTATATATCAGATTTCTTGACATGGGGCCTTTTTGTTAGGGGGCCCTTTTGACCAGGGTCCTTTTGACTCAGGCCCTTATGACTGGAGCCCTTTTGACTAAGGCCTTTCTGTCCTCGCCCTTTTGTTCGGGCCCTTCTGACGTGACACCGGTTATAGAATAGGAAGATATCATATACAGAGGTACAACAGTTATTTAATGCTACATTTTCCGACCATAACCCAATTTCGAAGTCAACTGCCTAAGAGACCATTAAATGTTTTGCAGAAAGGTACCGCATGCGATCAGGAAGGCCGAAACAATGTAGCAATTTGGCAGTTTCTTTTAATTTACAATCTTTTGTGGAAATTCCGCATTCATTGATAACCAGAGTTGCTAACAAGCTAGGTGTTTCCCAGAGTTCAGCGCAATGAATTTTTGTACACTATGCTCTTTATGTAAAGTCATTCTGAAGTATGATTAGTACCATACTAAAGAGTTCGATTAACATGTTAATTGCAGTAGTCAAACCTTTAGTAGGATGCTAATCATACGTCAAAACGACTCTGCATAAGGCGGTATAAATTGAAACCCTAGGAGAATGCGTTTAGTGCATGAAATAGCGGAAGACGACTTTGATCACCGCATTGAGTTTTGCGAAGTAATGATATGAAATATCGATGACAGCAATATTGTTGTAAATGACATGGTATTCTCTGGTAACTTTCAGACTGTCAGTTTAACGTCCCACATTATGCCCTTTAGGATGACGATGATTAAAGCAAGTGAATGATGATGAAAGAATGGGTGAAATCAAAAGGAAACGAGGGTACCGCGGGAAAACTCACCTATACAATATTGTCCACCACAATCTTACTTGGCCGGGAATCGAACCAGTAGTCCTACACACCAGAGCTAAGCGTTCTACCACTGAACCGTCGTGCCCCTCCCTCCGTTATTCTTTGATGAAGTGATATTTACCTTATATGGTCTGGTGAACCGAAAAAAATATCACTATTGGAGCGATGAAAACCCACATTGATGGGATGTTATTTCGAAGAACAGAAGTGCAGAAGCTACTGACAGAAATAAACTACATTCTTAATTAGAAATATTACGAATGATATAAGAGATATGTAAATTAAAAGTAGGAATGCAAAATATTTTTTGAATACGAACTGTGGTTTAATTAGGAATACAGCTGGTAAATAATAATATTGGACTACAAAGGTATTCAGAAGTCTTGCTAGAGGAAATATAAATATATTGAGATTATTATTATTATTATTATTATTATTATCGAATTGAAAATTCAATGGTGTATCTAAAATCAGGTAAAAGATCAGAAAAAGTACGTGTAGCCAACAAGCGGTAAGAAATGTGTGAAGTATTAAGGGCTTGCATTGAGGGTGCCAGGTAAACATGATTGGGAGCCACTGATATACGATATTGCATTGAGAACGGCCCCTTCTGTACACTTCGTTCTTTGTCTAGGCCTTACTGACATGGAATCAAATAAAAAATAATGAAACAAGAAGTATATTATAAACAAAAAATCCTTACTAAAACTATTATATATATTTTCTCCACTAAATCTCATCAAATTATATATATAGATATTTATAATATTAACAACTTGACTTCGGAGAACATTACATTATTCTTATTATATATTAACGGTGCTAACCTAACACGAAGCATTATAATAAGGATTTAAAAACAGCTGAAAGACAAATGACAAACATTACAAACAAATAGCATTTGTTTGTATTTTCTGTTGCATCTGATCAGATTTTATACGTATATAATTATTTTACATTACAGTATATTTTTTGAACAACTTGACTTTGATTAACATTACACTATGATCATTATATTTTAGAAGTACCAATCTTGCATAGCGCCTTACAGTAAGATAAAAAGAGTGAAAAAAGACATTACTAACAAAAAGTATTTTTGAGATAAACATATTACATTTATTATATTTGAAAAGTACTTACTTAACATGAATCCTTAGAAAAAAAATTTCATATCTTGTCGATTAAATTGGGTCTAAAAGGGCCAGTGTCACTTTTTGGCAAAAAAAAATGAGATTTTCGTCAAATTTTAACGCCTATAAATGGATATTTTCTTTTCCAAGAAAAGCAAATATTAATATGAATAGTATATATACTCCAAACTACTTCGTGTTGACATTAGCCCTTTTAGTCCCAAGTCGCAGATATATAAAGTATGTGAACTTACATTGAAAAATTCTGGCTACTTTAATCTGTTTTGAAATTCTTCCAACTTATATTGGACATAAGTTTATTATCATTTTTGCTTAACTTTCCAAATGACAAATACGATTGACATTTGTCTCAAACTGCTTGCGTGGATTGCAAATTAAAATTGTGAACCAAGCCACGAAGATAGTTCTCTAAAGGTCTTTGAGTATACTCCTGTACAATAGTACGTACTCGACTTGCAGTTACTCTGTATTTTTTTTTCTGCCGGTGGTCAATACTTGTCTAGCAACTTCTATTAATTTGATCAACAGAGTGCTCCTTTAACCGTGTATATTCGACGATAACCGTTTACGATAAGATAAAATTCGTTGCGCCATATAATTTTATGATAAAATTACGCGCATCTCTTTACTTTATTTCATAGTTCTACCATATTCACTTTTTAATATTCGGCGACAGTTGCCATCGAAATTCATACAGTTATACGCAAAATAATAATAATAATAATTAATAATAATAATAATAATAATAATAATAATAATAATAATAATAACATCAGAATTACAATATCAATTACATAAACAATACCTTCGAATAAAGAAAAAAATAACTGTCACGCTGGGATTCGAACCCGAGTCACTGAAATGGCAGTTCTCTGCTTTCACACTTGATACAAAGATAAGAAAATAAACTAGTAGCTATGTTACATAAACATAGCACATACTATTTCTACACGTGTTGATGCAATTCAAAGAATGCAAAAATAATGTCTGCCAGCTTTTCTTCTTTAGAAATTAGAAGTCACGGTGAGGAAGAATTGCAGTAATATAAATCGGGACCAGTTAAAAACAATGAGGTAGCCTCATCTTGAAGAACGCTTCGCGATATTTTCCTCATTGACGAAGGTCTATATCACTTGTTTTTGAGTTAAAGAAGGAAACTGCGAGTAAGTCATTGTGACACTCGTAAGGAACACCTCCTTATACGAGTATTAGTACGGGTATTTTGTGTATAGTCTTACATGCAATGCTTTTAACTAGCTAATAGTTTAGGCGGAAGATGAAGTGACGAGGTGGGTAAGTTTTTAGCGCATTGAACTTATATTCGGCGGACCCGCGTTCAAATCCCGGTCATTTTCTAACTTTTTCAAATGTTTCAATTTCAATTTCAATACATACTCAGTGTGACAACCAAGATTTTCTCTCCTCCAGAAAGAAAAAAAATGTTGGAATGAGGAGAATTGAAGAAGGTCTCTCAATGAAGGGAATCATTTACTAACTTATTTCCAGCAGTTGTTCTAGATTTGATATTTTCGTCTACTTTCAAGCATTTTTTGATTTATGTGTGATCAGTGTTTTTATTTCTTTGAATATACAGTATATAGTGAAATAATACATTACATGCACAACAATATTGAGATTAACATATGATGTTCATTGGACAACACGCTCTAAACCAGAGAGGTTCATCTCAGAATGGAGAAATGTTTCGTGCGTCATCTACTCACAATTTTACTTGCATAAAGACTGGATTCAGTGCTACCAACTGTTGTCAGTGCCGAGAAAAGTTACGTGTAAATTGGGTTGCATCTGTCCAAATGTTCTATCAACTGCAAATTACCTGGACCCCAAGTTATGGAATTAGAGCACTTAGGGTGGAGAGACTTTTGTTGTTGGATGTACATAGATTTTCCTAACACGAGTAACACTATCTGCTATTGATCTAAAATATTCCAAGTAATTTTTCTTCTTTCTCTTTCTTTCCTTCTTTCCTTTTATTTCTTACTCCCGAATTTTGCGCCACCTTACTTCGGCAGCCAGGGTTGTTGCCCCGCTCACCCGCACCATGACACGGCACTGATCAATACCTACCTGCAACACTTTTCTCTGTTCACATGAATCGTAACTGGGCTGTTGTAATAACTTTGACTAACACTGTATAGAGATCCATATGTACGTTCTTTCAACACAAAGCAGGTGGTGTCCACTGAATACGTTTAATCTAATAAGCATTTTTATATTTCTCATGCCTTTCACGCTATATCTCAGGCTTTTTTGATATGAGGCCCTTTGATCGCGGGGTCCTTTTGACTCGGGGTCCCTTTTGGCTCAGGGCGTTTTTGACTCTCGCCCTTTTGCCGGGGACCCTTTTGACCCGGCATCTTTGGACGCAGGGCCCTTTTGACGTGGGGCTCTTATTACCGGGGCCCTTTTGACGCGGGGCCCTTTTGTCGTGGGGCCCTTTTGACTCGGGCCCTAATGACCGGAGCCCTTTTGACGCGGGCCCTTTTGACTCGGGCCCTTATGACCCGGGCCCTTTTGACGCGGGGCCCTTATGACCAGGGCCCTTTTGACGCGGGGCCCTTTTGACTCGGGCCCTTTTGTCGCGGGGCCCTTTTGACCCAGGCCCTTTTGACGCGGGGCCCTTTTGACGTGGGGCCTTTATGACCTGGGCCCTTTTGACCCAGGCCCTTTTGACGCGGGGCCCTTTTGTCGTGGGGCTCTTTTGACTCGGGCCCTTATGACCGGGGCCCTTTTGACGCGGGGCCGTTTTGACTCGGGCCTTTTTGTCCTCGCCCTTTTGTCCGGGCCCTTCTGACGTGACACCGGATGAGTGTACTTAAGGGATCCCGGGTTCGATTCTCGGTGGAGACACAAATGGTTCAGATCCCACCTTAGTTGTAGGCCCCCCTTTTGGACGTCATCACCATCCCATGGCAAAGAAAGACAAACCGCCATGGGTTAACCTTGAACAGAGACTTTGAATCAAAGACTGGCCTTTGGACAGAACACCACATAATCATTAACAACAATAACAACAACATCCTTTTGCATGTAGTTTGCAGCAATTTGAATTTGCATTTTAATGTTTGCTTCAATCTTTCTCGTTTCAGATGGTACGGACATATAAGAGAAAGAGAAAGGCCAGATACCAATTAAAGTGCACATAGATGTCGCACGAGCATACCACGAAAACAAGGGATCTTTAAGACAAGTTGCAGCACAATATGAGGTTAATATTATAACGACTCACCAAGGGTAGTCGTCAACCTGGTTCGATCGATGATATATGAATCTTGAGTGGTAGCAACTGTTTGCATGTAAAAATATCTTTAATAATTATATATACTATTATTCTCACCTTTTCTATAAGAATTATAAAGTCGATGAACGGTAATAAAATGGTTTATTAGTTGATACACTTTATAATATATTTTCATTCAAACTGTCATGCACACAGACATGATGATTAGGTATCCATCAACAATTACATAGCAACTAACTACATAACACTATCCCATAATATATCTTTTTTACATATATTAAAAACATTCTTCTTTTGTTATTATTAAATTAACATTCTATTAAGTATATTGCTTATGTATGAGCACTTTCTGCCCAAGGTGCAGGTAATTATTAATCTATCCAAAGTATTTCGTTATATAAAATGTCGCCCGACAATTGGACTGAATATAAAAGTCATAAGCAAGCTTGGCTTTTATCTTCAAGAACCACTGGTCCGTTTACAATAATGGTCTTACATTACATATGTATTTCACATTTTGATCGCCCCTCGTATGTATCTTCATTACATATCATAGATATAGATACATTTATAACAAATCTTTCACTTCATTAATACTTATCTTTTATTACATTAATTATATTTATTTCATTATCATTCATTACATTATTATTATATTTTATTATTAAAATGTCGTCGCCCATTTATTTAATCTTTGTAGGGTGCGAAGTCAAAATCGTAAGAAGCAATTACAGTTAAAACATGATTTACCATTATCCAGGGCGCATTATATAATAATTATATTAGGTGATATTTTAAAATAAACATTGGATCAATAAGGCATCAAAATATAGAAGAATTTCATTCAAGATAGTCGTTGAATAATTAACTTAATAGAATGAATCTTATACTTAACATAATCTTTGGCAGTTAAGTTTTCAACACAAGTCAATCTAATATAAATAATCTTTGCTTTTAATCAATTATGAATCGAATTATGATTCTTCACATTAACAAGAAAAAAAATAAAAATCATTTGAAAATTATCATTCGTTGAAACATAATGTGATGAAATATTTAACTACTCCTTTAATGTGTTGTACTTTCAAACTCATAAGAATTGTTTTTATTATTGATATTAACACATAAACTTAAAAATAAAAGTTCACAAGAATCTATAACTGATATGGGTTTAACCTAATTTCATTAACGGTAATCAGCTTACATTCGTACTTGCATATGATTCTAATAAAGTACATTGTACTGCACAATCATGATTAGGTTCCACAATATGTTGTACATGTATTTCATCGTGATTCTGATTTTGATACGAAGTGCCATCTCTTGACCTCCAATTACGTCTATCCATGTAGCTTGTTGTATTCCTGTAATTTCGCCCTATATTCCAATTGTTTTTATGTCTACTTCTGTTGGGTGATTTGACATCAGGATTACCACGATTAATTAGGTTAGGCTGATTCCCTACATAACTTTGCCTATTTTGATTGTTCTGATTGCTAGAATTTACTCGGCTTAGGTTGTGTTCCGTATCGTTCACACTTCTGATATTCAGATTCCGAACAGGTACAAAATGATCTGAATTATTCTTATTTTTACCTACTCCTGCTTGTTGACTCATAGCATGGTATTGAGTTTCATAGCATTGGACAAGCATTAATAAATGATTGAAACTCATACATTGTGTAGAAAACAAGAATTGTTGTAACTTAAATGGGAGCAAATTTCGAATCGATGCTATTATTCTAGATTCCGATTGCAATGGATTAACGACTTTTAATTCGTTGTATGTATTTACAACAAATTCAACAATAGATTTGTGCAAACGAGGATTGAAATGTTGATTTCTAATGGTGGCATCTCGATTTGCAAGCAGAAAGTCATTTTCATAATTCGCGATCAGTGCCTCCTTAAATTCCTCATATGTATTGATGTGATCACGTACTGCTTTAAACCATAAAGAACATGGTGGGAGTAATACATGAGGGATTAATTTCATATATTGTGATCTATCTATACACATTATATTGCATTCGTCCTGAAATTTTTCCAGGAAAGAAGTAGCGTTTTCATTACATTTACCACTGAATTTACTCATAGCCCGTATTTCACTCATCTTAACACTTAACTTTACCTTCCTTTTATCATTCCATGTACTTATTGGGTGACAATTCCTATCCATGACGTGATGTGTCGTTGCACCATCCCTTTTCCGCCCATCTGTCCTCTTCGGATGAATTTCTTCCAAAATAATATCCTCATCAGACACAGGTGAAGGCGAAGTCATCTCTGGTGAGTGGGGAAACTCCAAGCGATCACTACCCATATTATTGTGGTATGTGTTGTCCTTAACCTGTAGCGTTCTAATTTCTTCCTGTAGAGTAGCTATCATTTGCGTATTTGCACGTATGTTGTTAGAATTATTGATGACCTGAATCTTTTGCTGTTGAACAGAAGATTCTATTACTTCTAAATCCTTTTTTACATCACTGATTTCTTGGCTCAGGTGGTTGTGATTATCCTGGCATTCCTCAGATATTCCTTTTAACTTTTCCTCGAACTGCGAGGTGATATCGTTCATCGTCTGGATAATTAATTGTTTCGTTTCATCTGACTTCTGTTCCATTCGTCTGCTTAATTCCTCGTATTGCTTGTTGGATTCTTCGGAGTTCTGCTCTATCTTCTGTTCTATCGTCTGCTTCAATTCTTCGTATTGCTTGTTGGATTCTTCGAACTTCTGCTCTATCGTCTGCTTTAATTCGGTAGACATCTGAATCAATTGTCGCTGTAAGGCTAGCAAGATTCGGTCTTCTGATGTCATTCCTGGTGCTACACTATGTTCACCGTCGTCACTATTATTGGATTCTTTCTCAATTGCCTCACCGTTCATTTTTCTTATGATTATTCTACCACTTCTTAGTCTTGTGAAATTTGTATTCATTAACCTTATTACAAAAGTAAATTCACCCTTACTTTGCTTCGGGATATGAATTTATGAAAAGTCCCGGGTGAGGTAAACCAAAATTTTTAGCTAATCCTGGTGTGAAGGCACCAAAATTTTTATAACGACTCACCAAGGGTAGTCGTCAACCTGGTTCGATCGATGATATATGAATCTTGAGTGGTAGCAACTGTTTGCATGTAAAAATATCTTTAATAATTATATATACTATTATTCTCACCTTTTCTATAAGAAGTATAAAGTCGATGAACGGTAATAAAATGGTTTATTAGTTGATACACTTTATAATATATTTTCATTCAAACTGTCATGCACACAGACATGATGATTAGGTATCCATCAACAATTACATAGCAACTAACTACATAACACTATCCCATAATATATCTTTTTTACATATATTAAAAACATTCTTCTTTTGTTATTATTAAATTAACATTCTATTAAGTATATTGCTTATGTATGAGCACTTTCTGCCCAAGGTGCAGGTAATTATTAATCTATCCAAAGTATTTCGTTATAATATACAGTCACTGTACAGATTCTACAAGAAGCAGTTTGTTGCAGGTAATTAGAACCTAGGACTCAGCTCAATTTGCATGGAGAAGAGATTCGACCGACGTCGATTTCATGATAAAGGTCCTACTGGAAGTATTGCAGGAAGTAATCCATCAGGTTGGATGACAGGAGACCTGTTTGTGCAATTCATGGAGCATTTGGTCAAAGATTCAGGCAGTTCTCTTCAATGGTGTGTTCTTTTGTTGCTTGATAACCATGAATCTCATATCTCCGTGCAGGTAATCAATGATGCCAAGAAAAACGGTGTTATTCTCCTGTCATTCCCACCTCACATGTGCCATAAGCTGCAAATCCCTGGACAGAAAAATATATTTTTCATTTAAAAAGTTAGTTACAAATGGAATGGATGCATGGATGGAAAACATCCTGGGTCTGCATTTAGTATCCATGACATTCCGACTATTGTGAAAACGGCATTTTCTCTTAGTGTAAATCCATCTTATATTCCTAATGCATTCATAATAACTGGTATATATCCCTTTAATAGAGACGTTTTTACAGATGATGAATTTTTGCCATCGCAGGTAACTGATCGTTACATTGAAGATGATGACCACATTATAAAGTTAGCACTAGGACGTACTTCGCTAACACATCAATCAACTTCAACAGCATCCTCATCCTCAACGAACTTTACAGATTATAATGAAGAACAAGGACCAACTAACATTACACAAGAAGTGAATTCAGAACTCCCAGATTTACCTGTGAAGGAAACAAACCAGCCTTATCCAGCAACAAACCGTAAAGAATCTGAAACGTTATCGACTGTTGACAATAGAGCTTCTACAGGTAAATAAAAACCCCAACTGTCGTCTATGCAAAATATGCCTCAAGACGAAATGTCTAGAAATAACAGTAATCCTCACCATGTTAGTCCTAGCGCCCTCCGTCCGTTATCAAAAGCTAGACTCAGAGAAACTAAAGGAGGAAGAAAGAAGCGAGTATCCGCTGTGCTCACTGATACTCCAGTTAAAGAAACATTAGAAGCAGAAGCAGGAGCAAGACATAAAAAATCTCTGAAGAAGAGTATAAGCCGTAATATTCTGAACAGCTCTATGAAAAAAGGAAGTGAAAATTTCAAAACATAAAAATGATGGTGAAGATGATTGTTTTTGTCTTGTGTGTCTAGAACCATGTTCTAATTCCAAACCCAGAGAATCGTGGGGTCAATGTGTTCACTGTAACCAGTGGTCACACGAAGCGTGCACAGAAGGTAATCCTATTTATGTATGTCACAACTGCAACTCGGACGATGATAGGGGTCTACGTAGTCTAGGTTTGCATCATAAGTCATTTCTGAAAGGAATTGTGATTCTATTATAAAACTATTACGAAGGAAGTATTGTTGGCGCATTTAGCTGTGTACGATAACGATAATTTAGAAAGAGTATTCAAATGAAAAATTGAAAGTAGTTTCTTTATGTATGCAAAATATTTTTCTTAAGAAACATTACCTTTATGTTATGTTTAGAACAATTTATATTAAAATTACATTAGCGAAATCGGGCACATTTCTTTCTGTCACAACTTACCCGATCAAAGTCACAACCTACCCCAGCAAGGGACATGTTATGACAAAATATTTGTGTTTGTTTTTTTCTATTGTATTGTTCTTGTAATGAAAAATACAGATGCAGAAAAAAATATGGAAGTGGTCTAATGTCCAAACTTTATTTTAAGACAAAATTTTCTGACATCTAACAAAAATGAGATCCTAGAAAAAAATAAAAACTGATTTTTGTCACAACAAGCCCCGGTCTCATCTACTAAATTAAAATAGTAAACTTTACTAACCGTGGCTATTTACATATTCACAGTCCTAATAAAATCATCTTCTTTGAAGACATCTTCACCAAAATCGCAATTTTGATTGCAATACGCTGAACATACATTCATAGTTCGAAGAACCATCTCGTATAATGTACTTTTTTTTTTTTGTTTAACCAAGTGCACCAAAAAGTGGTTGTGAATTCTTGAACCCAGATAGCTTAACCAAGGAGTGGAGTTTAAAATTGTGCGTTCGAATAACATTATAAATACATAAGTTGCCAAGAACAATTTAGAGTTTTACAAAAAAAACTAATGAAATTAAAGAAACAAATTTAGATAGCCAATGACCATTTTATAGATCAATTACATATTTGGCGGATAAATTCAGGAATTGGATGAAGTAAAACTAGCGGAAGCGCCTCTTACGAGGGTTTGAGAGATTAGGCGGTAAAATGATAAAAATACATTTTTCCTTTGTTCGAAAGAACGAATAAGGGCGAACATGATTTAAAAGTTTATGAAATAGTAGACTTATTGACAAAAGGAGGGAAATTTTCTCGATTATCTTTTTCTTTGAAACAAGAAACAATGGAAGTATGCTGTTGAGTATTTGTTTCTGTTATGAAACTAAATATATATGTTGAATAAAATTTAAAAGAAGCCATGTTTGTTCCAAAAAAAAAAAAAAAATAGAAAATATAAATTCTCTAAAATAATAAAGATACAATTACTATATATATATATATATATATATATATATATATATATATATATATATATAATGTAAAATAGTAAAAATAAATAAATGTAACTATCCTGAAAAGGGTAGGGTACATTTCCCCCGTTGATTGGATAAAAAAAATAACGAATATTAAATGAGAAAATACAAACGAAACTATTTTCTTAGGAACATGAGTTTTTTTTTAGCATATGAAGAGGTAAATAATATAATATAATTAAAAGTAACATACAGCAAGAAGTGCTTAAAAAAGAAATAAAACGAAAAGAAAAATATTAATGAATTAAATTTGAATTAATGACACAAATGAACGGAAATGAATACAAAAATAGAAGCATCGTTAACGTACTTACGTAATAAGACACAAACTTATCAGTGATAACATATAAAAATATTCTATAGTTCGCAGCATCCGCCTGCAGAACGATAAGCTGAAGAATAAACTACTATCGAAGAGTTATAAACCAAGGATTAAGTAAATATTTTTTTCTGATAATAATGGATATACCAAATGTATTAAACAGAAATCTACAGAAGCAAACGACAAGGATAAACAATAACGTCAGTAAAATAGTCAATAATAAGAACAAAATGAATAGTGTATCCAACCATGATGCAGATGATATAAGAAAACAATAAGTCTCTGTACAAACATTCAATTTGAAGATACGCATTGTTCTTCTCATGTAAGGAAATTCAAGTTTTAATCTCATTCTGTGAAGACGAATTAGAGCCAGAGGAACTGTTCTGATTCTGAATAGTACTCCTGTTAGGTTAAAAAGGCGGTCTATAAGATGATGGGTAGTTTGACCAGGTCGGAGGAGGGAAAGGAGGAAGTATAGGAGGAGCCCAACTATTATTGTTATTTGCTCCTGAATCGTTGTAGTAATTTTCATTAGAATGACTAGTATTTCTAGAGAACTGATTTGAATTTCTATTTCGATTCTGATGGGCATTTTTACCATTACTGCCATTAAATTTGAAGTTTTTCTTATTGTTTCTCTTCCACCCTTTATCATTATTTCTGTCGAGCCACTATCATTTCGTGGACGTTTAGTATTCTGATTACTATTATTGTTCTTTGAGCCTGTATCCTCATCTCCACTTATATCAGTTTGGGACGAAGTGTCAACACGAATATTTTTTGTCTCGCCTTTAGAGTAGACATTACGTACAAAAGCGCGTTTTACCTTTGGCGGAACAGATTCGTTAGTTGTTTCATTGACATTGGTTATTTCTAAGATTTTGGTTATGAATTCAGATAAAGAGGACATCGGTTTGCACCCCTGTTTGTTACGTCAATGGCGAAAACTATTTTCTACAAAACCACCTACAATTAGCCTATAAGGAACTCCAACTTAAGCGGTTCAAGAAGAACGTAGAATATTTTTAAGATCGGGAAGCTTAACGTGCGAAATCTGAAAGTCGCCCTAGACAAATACGCAAACTTAGTATCTCTGTACAACGGACCTACCCCTGTCATACGAATGTCTGAGCACCAGCAATTTTACTTACACCTCTACCATTACAGAGGTTTTAAACAAAAACGAGTTTTTCTTTCTTTTTGTAGTTTTGTTAACTTCAGGACTGTTTTTTGCCAGTTACTTTATGGACATAGTTCAGTAATTTTCAGTATTGTATGGGGATGCTATTAACTGTACTTATACCCATACTCATGTTTACTTAAAAGAATATTATTAGGCTCTATACTCTAGGCTGGTTACGAAAGCTTATTTTTAATTTTATTATTTAGACGCTGTCTTGGATTTTATTTTTCTTATATACAGCTTCATATGCTCGTAATAGTGTTAATTTGTAGTATTAATTTCATATCACATTATTTGGTTTTTTGGTGAAATGTCATAAGCCTTATTAGTTT
This sequence comes from Thermobia domestica, assembly GCF_964235325.1. Lineage (NCBI taxonomy): Eukaryota > Metazoa > Arthropoda > Insecta > Zygentoma > Lepismatidae > Thermobia > Thermobia domestica. The sequence continues at coordinate 250,911,579 of NC_137458.1, read as the reverse complement.
GTTATTTTACTATTAATGTCATAAACATGTTTAATTAATTAATGAAAAAATAAGAATTTTGGTTCTATCGTTTGTTCACTATTTTTTATAACTTACTCTACCAAAGATGAATACAGCAACTTAAATGTACACAAATGGACAAATTTACAGTTTTCAACTTTTTTTCAGAAGATACTTAAGTTTACTCAGGAAAGTAACATTGATATAACAAACCAATAGTCTAAGATAAAATTTGTTTGCAAGCAAATAACTGAATAATTTCAAAGTAACTGCCAAGGTCTCAAACAAAATGCCCGCAGTTTTCGCGTTGATAATCTCTATCGTTTGTTGAATGCCGTTATAAGGGAGTTTTAGTGATGAAAGTAAAATTAATTTGCTGGGCGTGGAAGCTTGCTATCTTAAATCATTGATTTTCCTAAATAAGAAACATTCTAAGGCTTTGCTTGAAAAAAATTGAACGAAGTTTTAAGTCCGAAATAAATGTGGTGCAAAATTATGTTAAAAATATGGAAATTTCATCTAACCTCAATACCATTCCAATGTTTATACTTTACTTCCCAAATCTGTATTTCCTGAGAGCAGAAATCTATTTGGAATCGCATGGCGCATCCGGTGTTATCATGGGTATACAGATGATCCTTTAGTATTTAAAATAATTAAAATCGTGCCTGCACAACTGAAAAGAACAAACCAGAACGTTTGCTCTGGCTGTTTTGCAAATCGAACAAGAAATAGCCGCTACTTTATCTGTGAATCAAATAATTGATGTATTTGCAACGAAAACGAAAAGGTAACAATAATTATGTCTCTTGAGAGATGCCATCTTTAAAGTTGATTACTGCTGTTGTGAAGGTTATATAGCAGTATGAAATAACTTCAGAATTGAATGCAGCTATGAAATTGAGTGGTAACCGCTGAGGAACATGTAGTGCTACGGCCAAGTATCACTTTAAAAAAATGGTGTATGAATTTGTGTGTAGAATAAAGTAAACCAGTATTTTGTAAAATTTCCTGATGAGCGAAATCGGTAAGAGATAAAAAGAAATTACTTTATATACAGATTAACTGTTCCAAGAATAACTTTTATGTGAAATCTTATCATATTATTCAAATAGAAAGTGATAGAAATCTACTATTTCCGATTTTCCAATTTGAACACTGATTGTACTCGTATAGAGAAAAATATCGTAAGAAACATTATCTTGCGATCTCGAAATTCCCACTTAAATTATGAGTTTAAGCCTGAAGTTAACTCATTTAAAATTGATTATAAGTTGACCTGAACTTTTATTTATATTTTGAGTTTGAGAGTGAACTTCATAAAATAATAATGGTACACTCTAAAAACTATGACGCTTAATAAATAAGCGTAAAAAATCGCGATTTCTTTTTACATATAAAATGAATGTAATATTGTTGATAAGAGATAAGTTGAAGGTCTTATGTTACGTATAAAGTGAGGACAATGTGACGCTTAAACCAACGTAATAAACTTGATGAATGTTACATATAAATAGAAGTGACAGTCACACATAAATAGAATGCACACCGTTAGATATAAATAGAAGAGACCTCATGCTGGTATATAGAGTACAAAATTTAGGTATATTTATCGACAATGTGTATGGTAAATAACTCACGTTATTAAGTATAATGTAAGTAATTTAAATAATTGTCCACTTTGTTGAAAGCAAGTAGTGCTCAAAAGAGGAATCTGAACTCCATCTTTTCTAAGCTGTTAGCATACGCGACTTTAGCGTGGGAGACCCGGCTTCGATTCCCGGAGCTCATGTGGTTCAGATTCCATGTTCATCAGTAGGTCCACGTCTCGTATAGCCTCGTTGTTGAACGCGATGTTAAACTGAAAATCAACTAAACAACTCAGAATGGTTGCCGAAATGATCGCCACAGACATTGAAAACAAAAATAACTCAGGAATCACAAAGTAAATCTTTCGATCATCATATACGGTATTTATTACAAAAGTATATTTTAAAGGAAATCAGTAAATATATATACTTAGATATTATTATTAAATAGGTTAATTTTGTAACATTAAACAACTGAGTAATATCATGTAATTAAATAGGCCTATACTCTAGAGATTATCAGGAAATCAGTCTAGATATTAAACTATCTGGAGTGTCCGTTCCTCGCACGGAGAGAATAGATTTATGGGAAACATTTGAGCCGCTTCCCCCTTTAGATATACATTGCAACGAAAGTGTGACGATAAAAATCTTTTACTCACTCTAGTTTTTGAATAAATTCGAAAACTCTACGCCTCTTAGAATATGCCCTTTAATCAAAGTGACCCGAACTCATAAACTATGGATTCGACGCTTATCTCAGGTCAGGTCAGTTGGACCTAGGGTTACCCTTCTCATTTTGCCCCCCATAAAGTTTAATAGAGCCAACTCTATATACCAACAAGGGAGTACTTTTCCTCAATACGCATGTAATTAAATGGTGCTTGTGTAGTTAGTTTTTATGTGTAGTATTTATAGTGGTGTGTGTAGTTAGTAGTTCTGTGTGAGTGTGTGATTTCTACGGTTAGGACAGTTTAGTTCACATGCATTAGTTTAATACCATTTGTTTAACTCAAAGCACACTAAACGAGAGTAAATATTAGATTTCTGATTCATAAGTACAAGTATATATTTCAGTACACGGTAAATTATGCCTCCACTACAGCGCCATCGTGTCCGTTTTCGGTAGTCAATTGTTTGTTGACATTACGATATCGCATGACTTAGTGATCTAGATTGTTTGATTTTGGCCATTTATTCTCAAATTACATCCCGTGGACATGGTTTTCGGTTCAGATGAGTATACATTCATATAAGATAGCATGAGATCTTACTGTTCTGAAAATTACAGCTTGCTAGGTCAAGTAGCAATCGAAATATCCACTGAAATAAAGAATGCCTATTTTCTTAATAGAGGTGAAGTCCATATGCTGCTACTGTTTGTTTCAAAATGTAGTTTTAAATTTTCTTTTCCCGCGGCTGTAGAAAAATTCCATTGTTGCTTTAGTTTTATCAGCAAATCAGAAATAAATTAATCGTTGACAATTTAACTTTCAGTAAATACACGTATGATTTTTTCTATTGCGAAGTAAATATAATTTGGGTGCTTCGAAACAAAGAGTCCGTGGTTCGATGAATGTTATCGTGTAGTAGTTTGAGCGTGATAGATTGTGATAATTATATATTTATTAGCGTGTAATATAAATATGTGTATGGCCTGCGTGTAAAATATATGAAATAGGGTGTCTGTAAAATATTACTTCGCGCGAAAATGAGTAAATAATGAATGAATGTAATGATATATTAGTAATATGATATAAAATATGAATGAGATGATATGACACCTATATTTAAATGGATAGGCCTAGTGTATGTTATATAGTGAGAATATGAATATGTTTACTAAAAAATCTCTCGCGTTTTGACTTCTACACCAGTACATTCATCCAACCGAGTTTGCTATTTGGATAGTAAAGTGTAGTTGGGAATTGTATGTTACTTCGCATTTAAGTACCTCATATTAACAGCCCCGGATCTTAAGCCTTTCATCAGATAGGGTAGCATCATGTGGGAATTACTTCAAAAGGTTGACAGAAATGATAATTAAGAAAACTAACTGCCATGTCCTGTGATCATCGAAAAGTACAGGTTCGGTCATTTGTACCCTCAACATTCATTGACTCTCCGAGATTTTTTCTTCGTTGCTTACCCTATTTATTATGCAGTGTTCATATAGCTTAGATCGGACTATCCGATTAAATCAACCACTACTATATTATTATTTATGTCAATCGCGTACCCGGACGTCGACCCATGACCCTCTTAAGTATTTTCGTTTCTTTTCTTAGTTTAATTAGTTGATGGAAATTAACGACGTCCCAGATTTTGGCATGTCTGCGCAGGGTAGCCATCGGTGATGTTTGGTCATTGAAATCACCGATCCAAAATTCAGTTTATTTATTTTTTTTATTTTGGCAAATCACTAATTAGGGATATCTTAGCTATTATTTTACTCTAGTTTCATTACTATTCTGGAATCTCCTAGTTTCTTAGAGGTCGGATGATTTTTTTCCTTTTTGAAATTCTAAATTAGCGCCTTCTCTAACCTTCCGGTGGATTCCGGGATCTGCAAGGGCGTTGACCGGATACGGTGAGTGGTGGGATTTCCCTAAAGCCTTTGTCTTTCCGAAAATCCCATCGAGGAGACAGACTCGTCTCGACTTTGCAGACATCTTTTTTCGGCTATTTATTTGGTAAGCCGAACCCCTTTTGGCATAAAAGTGAATATTTGGTTATAGTATGTTGTATACGTAAATTCGACCACTTACCTTTCGTAGTTGTAGTGTTCTGTCATCTCTCTTTTTACATATTCTTTCCTCTACTTCTTCTCTAAAGTTTTTTTTTAATTTTTCAACCTTCCCCCTCCGGGTTCTGAAACTCATGAAAACGTACAATATTCATATCACTTATTTCGATCGTATGTACTAACTGAGACATCGAGGGATACGATTCGTGGAGGTATTTCAGCACAGCTCAGGACCATTTTCACGATACTCAATCCACCACGGGAGAAACTGACGAGAATGTACACTATGCTTTCAGATTCCCAGAAACTTACTTGTTAGTCATTGATCGTACAACTTATACCCGCTGATTACTGATTTCTGGTTTTCTTTCTATTGATTGGTTATATGGTATGTATTAGTAGTTTGGGCTTACAAGTTTCGAATAACATTGATTTTTTTCTTTCTCTGTATATACATCTATATATATGTACTTACATAGTCTGAAAAGTTACGTGCCTGCTCTATTTGTTGTATTTCCACCTTTTATGTCAATTTATTAAATAACACCAACTATTTCTTTATACGCGGAATTTAGTAAATTGAGAATTATTATTGATTATCGGGTTTACATATAAAGTACAATGTTGCAACCTTATAAAAAAAGAATTTTGATAGTCAGGGTTTTTGTTTATTTTGAGCCAAGCAAGCGTGAATACTTGTTAAATATAAAAAGGTTATGTAGAATTTAAATGTCGACGAAATACTAAGATGGATATAAAAGTGAAATTTATTATATTGAGTAATATGAAAAAAATATATATACGAGTATGTATGTAAAAGGCTCGGTATTTACCCTGGTTGCTTTAGGTTGCCATAGATTTTTGACACCCGACATTGACCGATTATTTGTGATGTAAAGTATTACCGCGTAATTTATAATTAATGACACCTTACTAATTTGTTAGTAATGTTTGTAACTATTCAATTTTTTTAATACTATGTCAAATGTTGAATGTAAATGGAACAAGTAGCAGGTCGTAAGAAAAGTAAAAATAACCCTAATCCATATCCAAACTTATTTTGCGAGATCAATAGTGAAATCAGTGAATTACGAAACAGTGCGCCCCACCAACGAATCCTTCTATCAGAAAACTATAAAACAAATCCTTCCCCTACGATTGGAAACCTAACTATTCAGTGACTGGAATCTTTTGACTACATGATCTAGACCAGAAAAAAATATCGATGAACTGATTTTGTTAATAATTTAGGAATGTGAATACAGGACCTAGATAGGTCCAGAGACCTAGCTCCATTGAGACATATAGTATTATGGAAATATGTTCCCAATGTCTGGGACTGGATTCGATAATTTTTTTTAAAAATTTTAATAAAGTTTGAATTCTTATACCAAGTGCGTCAAGTGACGAAATGAAAACTATATATAACATGAAGAAACTATTTTTTTTTGTCTGTAGTTAAGACAAACGATTAAATATTCTCATGGACACCAATCACAGTGCGTAAAGAGAGTTGAAAACGGAGTTATTATCGACGCGACAAAAGACTCATAAAATTGTCGAAATTTCTCCTCTTGGGACAGAGACTCAATAAAATGCTACTAAAGTGCTTTTTTTTAAAGAATGATTAACCAATTATATTTTTCTTTCTTTTTTCACAATGATATGTATTCATTGCACTGAATCTTAAATATGTTTAATGTTGACCTTTGAATTTTCTTTTTTTCTTTATTTTTTGTCTTTCGTCTTTTGTCAAATATTTTTATTAATGTAATCCAATTTTTAATATCTCTAGAAAGAGAAATGTGTTATTTGATATTGTTGAAAGTAGCAGATTTCTGTGCATGCTTATGAAACATTTTTTTCCATGTATCAAATTTTTCCTGTTGTCAAACTAAGTTTTTTTCTTTTCTTGAAATGTAATAAATGTCTATAGAAATGTAGTTAGGTTAGCTTAATTCAACTAAATACAACCTGAAGTATACATTGTCCTGTGTGAATGTGTGTGTGAGTGAGATGTAGGCTTAGTATTAAGTGCACCAATTATTTTGACATATATATGTGACTTACTATAGTTAATGGTAGTTGGCAATTAAAGTCATTGAATGTCAATACTAACTTAATTTAAGTTGGCTCTATGAAGGAAGCAAAAAGGACCGAAGTAACCTGAACGAATGATCATCTAGGAGAACTTCAAGAGTCAGAATCTTCGACAAACGTGTGTTGCTCTGATTTTCTTTCTGTGGTCGATTCTAGCATGCCATCAACTTCATCATTTATCTTTCAAATGTTGGATATTGGTCGAGAACTTTCGGAAATATTGAATATACTGTTAAATTAAACTTTCTCATCTATCTCAGAGCTAGATTGAGATAATTCGGTAGTTGGGGTTAAATGGATCTAGGTCTGAGATGTAGGGTTAACATGTGTCTACCTCTGATCACCTTAATACCAAACATTCACCCAATAGCTATTGGAAATGATCCCAATTCGATAATTATCCACTTTCCTTTACCATATTTCTCAAAATATCCAGTAACAGTTTCCTCTTTATCACCTTCTTACTTTACCTCTTTTCTCTTCTATCTTCCTTTTCCTTTCTTCATCTTCTTCTTCTATTTTTAATAAAACTGAAAAGGGGGTCGTGACTGTGAATTCCATATATAATAAACACGGTCATGTATTTATTTTTTTATTTTATTTTCTTCAGAAGTCCGATAAAGAGTTTTCTCATTTCGATCGAACCTAGTATGTTCGAAATTAAGAAATGGATAATATATTCTAATATAATTAGACATAAGCCTATAGCTTCATGAATATCCCCACCAGGGGTGAAAGGTTCCCACTCACGACTTATTCCATGTATCTCATATGTTACAGAGTTTTCTTTCTTTCTTTCTTTTTCCTTTTCCCCTTTTTCAGTTTTAGATTGGCGACACGTGACAAGATTGTTACCATAGCAACCATGTTTGCTGTGGTAACGGATCTGAAAATGCTTATTGAATAATACAAGTTATCATGCCAATCAGTTTTAGATTGGCGAATCGCGACAAGAATGGTTGTCATGGCAACGTTTGTTCCCATGGCAACGGACTTCAGTTTAAATTGCGACCGGTAGATTTGATTTTTTTTTAAGAATGTCAAAGACTGAGGTTGAAGGCATGTTGAATTGATTACAATATTGAAATTAATAAGAGAAAGTTTATAGTCAAGTGGGACAACTAGAGTCGTTGGCTACTCTGTCTTTTTTGCTTTCTTTTCTAAGGAGGAAAAAGAGAAGGATTGTCAAAATTTTTTCTAAATTAGAACTAAACGCTAGAAGTGTTTCAAGGAAGGAAAGAGAATGGGAGTCCTTTAATTGATGAATAATACTTGTCTTGATAGCGAATAAGTATTTCATAGTATATGTGTATTTTTGATATATATCTTGTCTTTTGTAAAGTGTCTCAAAGCTATGGCAACAAATAAGGTTATTGAGTCACAGGACGAATGTGAAGTCACGTGCACTCAATGCACGTTAGATGAAAAAGAGAAAAGATCTCGCGCCCCGCGGAGATTAATAAGATGCACCGCTTGTGGGCTAAAATGGATCCACTTTGCATGCACCAATCTGGATGATACTGCTGAAAATGCAGAAAAAGTCCAAACCGGCGAAATAGCAAAATATTGTAACGATTGTGAAAAGGACCGAGGCCAAATATCTCCAGCGGAGATATCTGATCTCGATGATGATGAAAAGAATCGAGATCACAATGATTCTCGGGATCAGACGGCAAACCCGAAGGAAGGAATGTCATCTGGAGGGTCTGACACGTCTGCATTAATTCGCCAGATGATGGAAATGATGAACGAAAAATTCACTAACATGGAACATAATAATATGGAAATGAGGCCTGAGAATGCACAAATGAGACGTGAGATAAATGAGAAGTTCGATACCTCGAAACGAGAGACCTATGCTCGATTCGAGGTACTAAACAATAAATTTGATCAGATCTGTTTAGACATTGCTTCTTCAATTAGCAAATTGAAAGAGCAAACGTCCACTGAATTAGACCAGGTTAGATTCCAGGCCCAACATTCTACCGAGCAGCTCAGAGACGAAACAAATGAAAAATTAAATGAAATAGATGTAAGGTTCGAGAGCACGAACACAAGATTCTGTAACATCGAACAAAAGGTTGAACAGCAGCAGGCTGAAATAAGTAAATTAAATGTTGCAATATCCAACTTATCAATAGAAACTAAACTAGAGTCGGTTGATCAAAGAATTATTCAAATTCAAACCGAAGTAGACAGTCTTAAGGAGAATATTACTAAATTGGAACTCGTCAAGTCTGATATCTCCTATCCTTTTCCTGGTAGCGATTCTCCAGGGAAAATTTTCCCAGAAACAAATAACGTCCAACCGGTAAAGAGTCAAGTGTTGCCTGATGCACGGGACACAGCAATGTATTGTCCCCCGCATCAGCCAACTCGAAATCATGGTTGAGTAATTTTGATGTACCGATGCAGTCGAGTGTTGTGACTACAACAGTCACTAGCGTAAATGCTCACTCTACCTTTGGAATGGTACAATCTTACAGCGTGCTGCCAGGAAGGGGAGAGAGATGTGCCGGACCATCGGTTACTGCTGTGGTGGGTCCTAAGTTCGAACCTCACATGGGCAACATTAATTATAAAATCGCTCTTGGTCATATGGGATCGTTCAGTTCGGTGACCACTCCGTCGGTGGCAAATCCGGTGACAACCCCAACCGCTCAGGATAACGCGTTGATTCCAATAGATTCTTTTCCTGCCCCGTATAGTATGAGCTCTAAAGTTTCCCTCCGGGATATTGAACGTTTTCCCACTTTCGATGGGACCATTGCTAACGGGTTACCTCGAGTTTTCCTGCGGAGACTGCAGCAATATCTAGATATGTACAAACTCACTGATATGGAACGCCTACAAATAGTCGAAAAATGTTTGATCGCCACTTCGGGCACATGGTTTGCCTCTGTTAAATACCAAATCCGGACGTTCAGTGATTTTTTGATTCTTTTCAAAGAAGAGTATTGTAATGAGCACATCGAGCGGCTCCAAAAGAGAAACTTACAATCACTCCGGTATGATCGCTCCAAGTATGGGTCCCTCTTGGACTATGCTTGGAAAATCATTGAACTATATTGTCAGATAGCTGAACATCCCTCTCAGGCCGAACTGGTAGATATTATAGTTAACGCTCTTCCACCCGATGAGTCCCGGGCCATAGCGTCCCACTTGTGCCAAACGGTGCGAGAAGTCACCTCACGTCTAGCTGCCTTGTGCGGCAAGGAAGTTGGTGGTCCACCAAAACGATACTTCGCCCGACAGGCAAAGATTCTAAAACCGACGAAGACGAAGGTAACGGCAAGTTGCCAGACAGATTTCCTGAGTTATACCCAAGCTGGATCTCGTTATCCTAGTGGGTATGGCTCAGAAAACAACAATAATGGCCGGTGACTATTCAGGAATCGGCCCATGTTCAACAATCGCCGGAGTTATCGTCCCTATGACCGTACCAACATGGAATCGAACCCGGATAGGGGCGATAACACCAGGAGGAATTTTAACAGGACGTACGAAAGAAGGGAGAACGGTAATAGTCAGGGTAATAACAATAACAATAATAGTAACAATAATGTAAATCGACCCAAGAGTTTAGTCCCTTCGCAACGGCGTGGTAACGGTTAGCCTAGAACAATATTAAATGGGAGTGATAGTCGCGAAACTGTGGTGAAGTCGACAAACTAACGCCGCAGTTACCTGATGAAATGGGGGAGGATAACTGCGGGTACATACACCCCATTAACTACAAAATGCAACATCCTAACAATAGAGAATCCGAGTTTTAGATACAAGAATACTCCTCACCGAATTCCTTAGAATTTATAATAAAATTCGTAATTGATCAGCTGGATCCATTCCTGAATGCCGAATGCAATGTCTCTCCACAAGACATCGATACTTACATTAATACTCGGGATGACTTACCATTACCAATTAGATCAGGTCTCCGTCAATTATTGTTACAGTACAGATCTCTCTTCTCCGAGTACCCACGTCGTGTTAATGCGCCTCCGTACAAAATTCAACTAAAAGATAACGAACCAGTTGTGGGACCTTGCTATTCTGTCCCACAAGCAATGCAACCCGAATTTGAGGCCGAATTAAATAAATGGTTACGGTTCGGAATTGCTATAGAACAGATGTCCCCATACAGAAATCCTATTCACGTTGTCAGAAATGCCTCTGGGGGCGTACGTCCCGTTTTGGACCTGAGGGCTACCAACTCTAAAATTATTTCTCCACAAGCACAGGTTAAACCAATAGACGATTTATTACATCGTGTTTCACAAGCCACTTGGTTCTCATCTTTTGATGCATCTAGTGCCTATTATGGGATCAGTTTGCACAAAGAATCATATCAATGTACTAGCTTTGTGTATAAAGGAAGGCAATATTGCCTTACCGTTTTGTCACAGGGATTGAAGAGCAGTCCTGCTGTTTTTCAATCCGTTATGACTAATTTTTTCAACGAGTCAACTCATTCTTTTGTAGTTTTATACCTTGATGATGTTATGGTAAAATCGGCCACAGAAGAAGAACACTTATCTCATTTAGAAAGAACCTTTGAAATTTTCAAGCGGGCAAATTTTTCCTTAAATTTTCAAAAATGTAAGTTCTTCGCACGGGAAATAAAATTTTTAGGTCATATCATCAGTGGCAAAACGATAAGGGTCGACCCTAAATTAAACGAACCCATTCGTTATTTTCCGGTTCCGAAATCAAAGAAGGCATTACAAAAGTTCCTAGGCCTCATAGGGTGGAGGAGAAAGTTCGTACCAAACTTCTCTGGACTTACCGCTAAATTATATCAGCTACTAAAAAAGGATCAAAAATTCACATGGAACGATGAAACATTGGAAACTTTTCATAAGTTAAAAGAGCTTATTAGCAATTCGCCTGCTTTAAGTCAGCCAGATTTCTCCCTGCCATTTCACATACACAGTGATGCGTGTATGGAAAGTCTGGCTGGCTATCTTGCACAATATCCCGCAGGACAAGAAGATCCTAATGTCATCTGATATGCTAGTCGACGGGTAAAGCCTTACGAGTTGTCTTTGTCGATCTCTCAGTTAGAACTACTGTCCGTTCTGTTCCTATGTGAGCACTTCGAGCAATATATTATGGGTCGTATCACGTATGTTCATACCGACAATGCAGCAGTTACTCATGCTTTCACTCAGAAGAACCTTGAACCAAGAACCACCAGGATCCTACTTAAATTACAGAAATTTGACTTAACATTTCAGCACTGTCCAGGCCGCGAGAACCTTATCGCCGATACACTTAGTAGGTATCTGCCTGAGGTATTGCTTGAACCCGAAACCCATTATGTGCATTTCCTAACGAAAACACAATATGCTGACATTGATTTAGATCATATAAAGAAAAATCAGGAAACTGATGAGTTATGTCAAACGTTCTTAAGGCAATATGAATATAGTGGTAATCAGGGTAGAATCGCAATGCATTGTGGGTTAATGTACATAAAACCTTTGCGAGTTCAAAAATGGCTTTTTGTAATACCTCAGGCTTGTATTCACCAAATTATCAGTATTGTTCACTCCACAGGTCATTTTGAAGTTCAAAAATGTTATCGCTTTTGTCGCGCAATCTTTTATTGGAAAAATCAAAAATCTACCATAAAAAATTTCATCCGAAACTGTATTCAATGTGCGGAAACAAAGTTCACAAACCGAACCATAGCTCAGCAAGAATATCACATAAGAGCAAATGTACCTCATGAGACTCTGGGGGTGGACCTCATTGGGAAATTACCACCTAGCCAGGGATACTATTATATTTTATCACTAATAGATATTTACTCTCGTTTTGTTACTTTTCTTCCGCTCAGAAAAGCTCATACCAAAGAAATAATAACAGTACTAGAGAGAAGATACTTTCACCTTTTACCATATCCTCAAGAATTCTTAAGTGACAGGGGACCACAGTTCCAGTCTAAACTGTGGCAGGATTTCTGTGCCAAGTATAAAATTAAACATAAGAAAACAGCTAGCTATTCACCTCAGGATAACAGCATAACGGAGCGCAGCCATAAAGAGCTCAATAGGTTAATTCGGCTATGGTGTAATGAAGATCAAACCACATGGTATAGATATCTTCTAAAAATACAGGACCTTCTTAATAATTCCTATTGTTCAAGTATTGGTTGCACGCCGGCAGAACGCTTTCTGAGTTACTCTGCTATTGACAACTACCGGAAGGTGTTCCCATGGCCAAAACAATTAGACTCCGTCGAAAATAGGTTTAAATTTACGGAAATAGAAATAAATTCGCGAAATTCTAGTAAACGGTCAACACATTCTGTTACTCTGGAAGAAGGTCAACTAGTAATGCTAAAATTACACAACTTATCGTCAATAATAAAGCAGGAATCCGCCAAATAGATGAAAATTTTCACTGGCCCGTTTGTTGTGAAAAAATTGTTAAAAAACTGTGCCATTTTGCATAATCTGAAAGGTGAAAGTATCGGAACTCACAATTTTCGAAATTTAAAGATTTTCAATTGTAAAGAAGATAAACGTAGCGAATTACTCGCGCAATACCCCAAATAGATATAATATACTGTCCTAGTGTGACTGGTAACATTTGAATGGGATGAATGAGTGTGTTAACAAGCATCAGTAGTTAGTATTCCCAATTAGCAAAATTTTGTTATTCTAACAAAATTTTGTTAATGGGCCGGGGAAAACTGTAATGTACCATTACAGTTGAAAGTAATGGCAACTTTTTTCTACGCACCCTGTACCTAGTAATTTTTTTATTCGATTTCGGTTTAATTATACAATTTATTTATTCTCCTTACTTCAAATTAAATGTAATGAATCGAAAGGTTTCGTTAGTAATCATATTTTAACTGAATAATATATTTATTTATATTTTGATTAATTGTAAATCCCATTTTCGCATATATAAGTTGAATAGTTACAGGGTTTACCATTCTGACGTCATACCGAAATATAGTTCCGCCATTGGATATAAATTTTCTTAATTTCAGACCAATGTAGATTTTGGCCAGGTACCTAAATTTTCCCTCACCCCCTCTCACTAGTCCATAGTCACTTTCAGATCCGGTTACATCTGGATTTGCCAAATTTCTATTCGCTTTGTAATTTCCGCGGCTGGAGGACTCTGCCTCATTGGTGGAATTTTCCAATCCCTGTCGTTTTCGGCGCAATATTATTATTATTAATCGAAGACACACTAGCAGGATCAGCTTGTGATTTTCGTGCCACATATTTTTCGGGAAGGTCTCGAATTTTCAAGGAAAACTAAGGTAACATATAATGTAACTTAATAGTTAAAGATTTACAACGGCATAGGAGCCCGGAAAATCCACAATTTTTGGTAAAGAAGCGGCAGTTAAGTGAAATACAGGATTTCAGTTTGCAGGAAGCCATGCTTGCTGCCCAGATAGGATAGACAGTATAGGAAAGTGATTTTTTTTATCTTTTCGAATTTAGTTAGGGATTAGGGACAATACGACCTGTTTTGTGTGTTTCGTTCGTGTATCTGATAAATGTGATATTTTTTAAAATCAATAACTGCATGTACATGGTAGGTTTCATAGCGGTAATACTAATTATCATAATGGCAGCTTAAGCTAACAAAAAGAGGCTCCTATTCATTTCCAAATTGAACCAGTTCTAGCAAGGGATGGGTTAGTTATTGTTTGTTTTAGGGCCTTTTCCCCTCTCAGGGGAAGTGTCCCTCAATAAACCTCGTTAAGGTGCCCCCAGTGCATCAATCTTTAGTAAACCTGTTTCCAGTAATTGGTCAGGTCAGTTGGACCTAGGGTTACCCTTCTCATTTTGCCCCCCATAAAGTTTAATAGAGCCAACTCTATATACCAACAAGGGAGTACTTTTCCTCAATACGCATGTAATTAAATGGTGCTTGTGTAGTTAGTTTTTATGTGTAGTATTTATAGTGGTGTGTGTAGTTAGTAGTTCTGTGTGAGTGTGTGATTTCTACGGTTAGGACAGTTTAGTTCACATGCATTAGTTTAATACCATTTGTTTAACTCAAAGCACACTAAACGAGAGTAAATATTAGATTTCTGATTCATAAGTACAAGTATATATTTCAGTACACGGTAAATTATGCCTCCACTACAGCGCCATCGTGTCCGTTTTCGGTAGTCAATTGTTTGTTGACATTACGATATCGCATGACTTAGTGATCTAGATTGTTTGATTTTGGCCATTTATTCTCAAATTACATCCCGTGGACATGGTTTTCGGTTCAGATGAGTATACATTCATATAAGATAGCATGAGATCTTACTGTTCTGAAAATTACAGCTTGCTAGGTCAAGTAGCAATCGAAATATCCACTGAAATAAAGAATGCCTATTTTCTTAATAGAGGTGAAGTCCATATGCTGCTACTGTTTGTTTCAAAATGTAGTTTTAAATTTTCTTTTCCCGCGGCTGTAGAAAAATTCCATTGTTGCTTTAGTTTTATCAGCAAATCAGAAATAAATTAATCGTTGACAATTTAACTTTCAGTAAATACACGTATGATTTTTTCTATTGCGAAGTAAATATAATTTGGGTGCTTCGAAACAAAGAGTCCGTGGTTCGATGAATGTTATCGTGTAGTAGTTTGAGCGTGATAGATTGTGATAATTATATATTTATTAGCGTGTAATATAAATATGTGTATGGCCTGCGTGTAAAATATATGAAATAGGGTGTCTGTAAAATATTACTTCGCGCGAAAATGAGTAAATAATGAATGAATGTAATGATATATTAGTAATATGATATAAAATATGAATGAGATGATATGACACCTATATTTAAATGGATAGGCCTAGTGTATGTTATATAGTGAGAATATGAATATGTTTACTAAAAAATCTCTCGCGTTTTGACTTCTACACCAGTACATTCATCCAACCGAGTTTGCTATTTGGATAGTAAAGTGTAGTTGGGAATTGTATGTTACTTCGCATTTAAGTACCTCATATTAACAGCCCCGGATCTTAAGCCTTTCATCAGATAGGGTAGCATCATGTGGGAATTACTTCAAAAGGTTGACAGAAATGATAATTAAGAAAACTAACTGCCATGTCCTGTGATCATCGAAAAGTACAGGTTCGGTCATTTGTACCCTCAACATTCATTGACTCTCCGAGATTTTTTCTTCGTTGCTTACCCTATTTATTATGCAGTGTTCATATAGCTTAGATCGGACTATCCGATTAAATCAACCACTACTATATTATTATTTATGTCAATCGCGTACCCGGACGTCGACCCATGACCCTCTTAAGTATTTTCGTTTCTTTTCTTAGTTTAATTAGTTGATGGAAATTAACGACGTCCTAGATTTTGGCATGTCTGCGCAGGGTAGCCATCGGTGATGTTTGGTCATTGAAATCACCGATCCAAAATTCAGTTTATTTATTTTTTTTATTTTGGCAAATCACTAATTAGGGATATCTTAGCTATTATTTTACTCTAGTTTCATTACTATTCTGGAATCTCCTAGTTTCTTAGAGGTCGGATGATTTTTTTCCTTTTTGAAATTCTAAATTAGCGCCTTCTCTAACCTTCCGGTGGATTCCGGGATCTGCAAGGGCGTTGACCGGATACGGTGAGTGGTGGGATTTCCCTAAAGCCTTTGTCTTTCCGAAAATCCCATCGAGGAGACAGACTCGTCTCGACTTTGCAGACATCTTTTTTCGGCTATTTATTTGGTAAGCCGAACCCCTTTTGGCATAAAAGTGAATATTTGGTTATAGTATGTTGTATACGTAAATTCGACCACTTACCTTTCGTAGTTGTAGTGTTCTGTCATCTCTCTTTTTACATATTCTTTCCTCTACTTCTTCTCTAAAGTTTTTTTTTAATTTTTCAACCTTCCCCCTCCGGGTTCTGAAACTCATGAAAACGTACAATATTCATATCACTTATTTCGATCGTATGTACTAACTGAGACATCGAGGGATACGATTCATGGAGGTATTTCAGCACAACTCAGGACCATTTTCACTATACTCAATCCACCACGGGAGAAACTGACGAGAATGTACACTATGCTTTCAGATTCCCAGAAACTTACTTGTTAGTCATTGATCGTACAACTTATACCCGCTGATTACTGATTTCTGGTTTTCTTTCTATTGATTGGTTATATGGTATGTATTAGTAGTTTGGGCCCACAAGTTTCGAATAACATTGATTTTTTTCTTTCTCTGTATATACATCTATATATATGTACTTACATAGTCTGAAAAGTTACGTGCCTGCTCTATTTGTTGTATTTCCACCTTTTATGTCAATTTATTAAATAACACCAACTATTTCTTTATACGCGGAATTTAGTAAATTGAGAATTATTATTGATTATCGGGTTTACATATAAAGTACAATGTTGCAACCTTATAAAAAAAAGAATTTTGATAGTCAGGGTTTTTGTTTATTTTGAGCCAAGCAAGCGTGAATACTTGTTGAATATAAAAAGGTTATGTAGAATTTAAATGTCGACGAAATACTAAGATGGATATTAAAGTGAAATTTATTATATTGAGTAATATGAAAAAATATATATACGAGTATGTATGTAAAAGGCTCGGTATTTACCCTGGTTGCTTTAGGTTGCCATAGATTTTTGACACCCGACATTGACCGATTATTTGTGATGTAAAGTATTACCGCGTAATTTATAATTAATGACACCTTACTAATTTGTTAGTAATGTTTGTAACTATTCAATTTTTTTAATACTATGTCAAATGTTGAATGTAAATGGAACAAGTAGCAGGTCGTAAGAAAAGTAAAAATAACCCTAATCCATATCCAAACTTATTTTGCGAGATCAATAGTGAAATCAGTGAATTACGAAACAGTGCGCCCCACCAACGAATCCTTCTATCAGAAAACTATAAAACAAATCCTTCCCCTACGATTGGAAACCTAACTATTCAGTGACTGGAATCTTTTGACTACATGATCTAGACCAGAAAAAAATATCGATGAACTGATTTTGTTAATAATTTAGGAATGTGAATACAGGACCTAGATAGGTCCAGAGACCTAGCTCCATTGAGACATATAGTATTATGGAAATATGTTCCCAATGTCTGGGACTGGATTCGATATTTTTTTTTAAATCTTAATAAAGTTTGAATTCTTATACCAAGTGCGTCAAGTGACGAAATGAAAACTATATATAACATGAAGAAACTATTTTTTTTTGTCTGTAGTTAAGACAAACGATTAAATACTCTCATGGACACCAATCACAGTGCGTAAAGAGAGTTGAAAACGGAGTTATTATCGACGCGAGAAAAGACTCATAAAATTGTCGAAATTTCTCCTCTTGGGACAGAGACTCAATAAAATGCTACTAAAGTGCTTTTTTTTAAAAGAATGATTAACCAATTATATTTTTTTCTTTCTTTTTTCACAATGATATGTATTCATTGCACTGAATCTTAAATATGTTTACTGTTGAACTTTGAATTTTCTTTTTTTTCTTTATTTTTTGTCTTTCGTCTTTTGTCAAATATTTTTATTAATGTAATCCAACTTTTAATATCTCTAGAAAGAGAAATGTGTTATTTGATATTGTTGAAAGTAGCAGATTTCTGTGCATGCTTATGAAACATTTTTTTTCCATGTATCAAATTTTTCCTGTTGTCAAACTAAGTTTTTTTCTTTTCTTGAAATGTAATAAATGTCTATAGAAATGTAGTTAGGTTAGCTTAATTCAACTAAATACAACCTGAAGTATACATTGTCCTGTGTGAATGTGTGTGTGAGTGAGATGTAGGCTTAGTATTAAGTGCACCAATTATTTTGACATATATATGTGACTTACTATAGTTAATGGTAGTTATCAATTAAAGTCATTGAATGTCAATACTAACTTAATTTAAGTTGGCTCTATGAAGGAAGCAAAAAGGACCGAAGTAACCTGAATGAATGATCATCATAGGAGAACTTCAAGAGTCAGAATCTTCGACAAACGTGTGTTGCTCTGATTTTCTTTCTGTGGTCGATTCTAGCATGCCATCAACTTCATCATTTATATTTCAAATGTTGGATATTAGTCGAGAACTTTCGGAAATATTGAATAAACTGTTAAATTAAACTTTCTCATCTATCTCAGAGCTAGATTGGGATAATTCGGTAGTTGGGGTTAAATGGATCTAGGTCTGGGATGTATGGGTTAACATGTGTCTACCTTTGATCACCTTAATACCAAACATTCACCCAATAGCTATTGGAAATGATCCCAATTCGATAATTGTTCACTTTCCTTTACCATATTTCTCAAAATATCCAGTAACAGTTTCCTCTTTATCACCTTCTTACTTTACCTCTTTTCTCTTCTATCTTCCTTTTCCTTTCTTCATCTTCTTCTTCTATTTTTAATAAAACTGAAAAGGGGGTCGTGACTGTGAATTCCATATATAATAAACACGGTCATGTATTTATTTATTTTATTTTATTTTCTTCAGAAGTCCGATAAAGAGTTTTCTCATTTCGATCGAACCTAGTATGTTCGAAATTAAGAAATGGATAATATATTCTAATATAATTAGACATAAGCCTATAGTTTCATGAATATCCCCACCAGGGGTGAAGGGTTCCCACTCACGACTTATTCCATGCATCTCATATGTTACAGAGTTTTCTTTCTTTCTTTCTTTTTCCTTTTCCCCTTTTTCAAAGTTTGGCGAAACTAGGTGCTGTCGGAGGTGATGTGCTCACCATTTCCCACAGGAAACTACATAGTTGACTCTCGGACATTATTAGGACGCCGGAATAAATCTGTTCTGTCTAAGCTGATATCAATAAGGATCCTGGAATTCCACGCAGGTATACACCAGAAAGCTGCAAGTTGACTTTTCTATCATCCAACTTGTGGTTCATGAAAGTTTTCGTTACAAGTCCTGTATGATGCAGAAAATAGTTTCCCGGAAGAATCAAGGTAAACCGGCAGACCAAAGTGAAGCGACTCCTGAACAACCTAAAACATCCAGAGTAGCCAAGAATGCTCTGGTGTTACTTTCATCCCATCTCATTGGCCTAGACCAGAAGATGAACCACAAAAATGTTCGGATGGTGTGTGCAAGTCCAGAGGAGCTCCCGACCGTCCTGCACATCAAATTTTCAATCTCATCGATGGTTCTAGGGATCGTGAGCAATGAAGGCGAGATGATTCTTTCATCAAGGTGTCAGAGCCAACGTCGTTTCTTATCCTGAAGTTGTAAACACTGTTTTGAAGCCAAGGATTTCTGGTGAAGCACGTGAGAGGACGTGTTTTTCAGCAGGACTGCACTCAATCTTATGTAGTCCATACCACTCAGGAATGGTTGGTCGGCAATTTTCGTGACTGTCATTTCCAACATGTTGCCCCTCAGCTCTGCAAGTGTTAACTCAATGGATTATCACGTATGGGGTATGGTTTAGGGGGATTCCACTAACCATCCGCACAACCTCATTGCAGGGCAGCTGTTGTGAATGCAGTGGTGAACATTCCCAAGAACCATCTCATTACTGCCTGTAGGCGGTTTCGATAGCGTGTGGAAGTTGTTGTAGCTGGCGGCTGTTTCATTGAATGATGTCGTCCGTTGTGGGTGATTACCTGTACAACACCATCCATTAAAAGGTAATAAATGCTTTCTCTTCAGTGTCTCTTCTTTATTAACTGTGGACGTAACTTTGTACTCAAATGCCTGTCACACCCTGTACGCTAAGTTTTTCGGAAAAAAATTTACTTTATTCCTTCGCAAAAACAGTCCAAGAAATGGGATTTCACCCACCGGTTAGCATTACAGGATAGGATAAGCTAAAATTAATTCCAACAAAAATGTATTTAATAATTATTATTATACTTTGATATAAGCACATATAGATATAATACAAATGAAAAAAAAGTTAACATACATTTGGCACTTCAGTTATAAATGAAGGTTAAGCAAGATAATGGAGTTAGAGAGTGTTTTAAGAAAGAGGATACAAAACAGTTTTTAAGAAGTCACATTCGTCACTGAAGAGGAAATAGTTCAAAGTCGGAACATTTCAAATATATATTAAATTATAACTTCAAGAATCATATACATCCAGCTATACACATAAAATATAGCAACATTTTTTTTTTAATTTAGAAGGCTTGTAAAAATAATATGAAATTGAACATTTAAGTTACAAAGCCAGTATCAGAAAGCGTAAGTAGAAACACATAAGAATCCACAGGTACATACAAGGAACAACCGTTCATAGATTTATTTTTTTTATTCATTAATCCGTAGATTGATCATTACTTCCCTTAACGAAGTCCGTTAATAAGCATGGAGCCCTTTTTTCTTGTTTTTTATACAAAAAGTACAAATGGTCATTGAATGGATTGGAACCGTTTACTTTCCACAAACACGAAACAATAACCTTATAATATTTATAAGAGTAAATAAATTATTTAATTATTTATTTATCATATTTTTGCCATCACTGAACTTAGGTAAAAAAAAATGAAAGAAACTTAAGTTTCAGGAAATGCGAGGGTCGATAGAATAATTTTTGTCGTAAGAAAATTGAATTAAGTCAGTATGGGCCCGCAGATTGTACAGCGGTGGACACTTCTAAATGGTACACCTTAGCCGTAAATCTCCATATGTCTGTATCATTTAGAAGTGTCCACCGCTGTACAACTGCGAGCGATGTTTGCTCAATGTTCTAATGTACCAAGAGAGAAGTTTTAAACGTAGTAGGATTCGTTAGATAAATCTGAAATAATATGGAAATCTGAATAATATGGACGCTACCTTAATACAAGGATTTACCTGAAAACCTGAGAAGACTTAGCTCCACTACTGTTAGCGTCCATATTATTAAGTTCTTAACATGTGTGAACAAATTACATTGTAAATGTCATTCACATTTGAATACGAAAATTGATATAAGTTTCCCAACTACAGATCTTTGAATGGGGAAAATATAATTTTAAATATATAATGCCCATATTACAATAAAACGGTTTCAATCCATTCACTTTCAAACGTAATAATTAATCACTGGTGAGTAGCCTAATTTGTTCGTTTATTTTTTAAAACTACCGAGATCTATTTCCCAAATGGTGCTTGAGGTCCTTGGAAGCGCCCTGGGAATCCTCCTGGGGGAGGGAATGCACCAGGGGCAACAGGTGCAACAGGTGCACCAGGTGCAGGAGGTGCAGGAGGACGAGGTGCAGCTGCCCTAGAGATCTGTGGATGGATGTGTGTGCCTGTTGGTTGGAATCCATTTTCGTCCGCAATGTAATTCACAGTAACGGTGGTGCCATCAGGAGCAACATAAGAATAGGATCCTTGCACTGCTTGGCTTTCGAACGGTGTATCTGGGTATTTCAAGAAACCAGATTCCTCTCTCCTGCTGCCATCTGCAGATTCATAGCTTTAAAAAGAAAAGGGAATTATAGAATATTAGAACATTGCGCAAGATAAATCAAAGGTAATTTTAAAATACGTATTAACTTATTGCAAACAAATACAGATTATATGAAAGAATTCGTGAAGAATCCGCACTATCAAACTACCTTTACAAAATTATTTGTACGTTGTACCTTAAAGCCCTTTCGCGGGGGAATCGGATCAGATGCTCAAGTATGTTTGTTTTGTATCTGTACAAACTGGATTTCTCTCTATGCTTAAAAGATTTAAGAAAAAGAGAATTATTTCCCTCGACATTATGTTGGGTAACACTAATTCCATAATCTATATAGTACTATTATATAAGAGCGTGGAATTGATTCGCTCATCATCGCCTAGATCATAGGGGCCTACTTCTTTAGGTAAAAATAAATGTGGAATTTGGACAGAATACCCCTTAGGTGTACTCCACTAACACACAAAGAAATGAAAGAACGTGCTTATGGTATCGCGAGTACACAATATTCGATGCTGCGTTGTCATGTTTGGATTTGTTTTACAAATTATAAAAAAAGAGATTGTTTCTGTTACATAGAGAGGCAAATATCAAGAAATATATTAGACGTTTTTTATAACACGATTAATTGCCACATTTTGATTTTTGAAAAATACGGGAAGATGGTTTTGTATGAAAAGGTAAATAGTTAGAAGTATAACATATAGGTACGTAATATTATTATATAGTAAATTTTATGTCCACGATCTGTCTTTAATTGACATTTAGCCATTTTTAGTTCGCACCTATAGAAGAGAAAAAAGTGAGCATCGCCGTTTACCACCACAGTATGAGGTAAAGTGAAGGGGAAGATTTAAGTTTGTTTGTGTACCAGTTTTAGACAATTTAAAATAGGATTCTTGAATTTCACTTATGCGCAATTATCCTTGCTGTTTACTTTGAAAATGATTACCTGTTAGAAAACAGCAGTTTACTTTTTTAATGCAGACAATATGAAAGCATAAAGACATGACACGTAATATGTTGACCTATCTCCAAATTCTGTTTTCTTCTCCAGCGCGAAATAAATTAACTAATCTTGTGCCCAGTGATAATGCAATATTAGTTTCGAGGGTGGAGGATTTTGAAAAAAAAAATCACTATTGCCAAAAACTGTTTGACACAATGTACTATCATCGCATCATATTTTCTGCACTCGAGGTTTGTTATTTATGTCATGATCGCATATAGGCTCTTGTTTGTGCGTTCCTTGCCTACGGCCTATTCGTTTTATCACGGAGGCAAGAGATAAGTTTAAACTAAAATTGAACATGTATTTCGAAATAATAATAATAAACTGACTTATTCAGCATATATCTGAAAACTTCTTCCTAACGGCGTCAAACCTCTATTTCGTGGGGTCCCTAGTTCGATTCCAGCCCGAGCAAAGTAGGCTTTGTTGTGAACACCGTATGCATGGGTTTTCTCGGATTCTACCGTTTCCTCCAACTTCCTTTACTCCAGCATTGTGATCCGTCTCATCCTTGTGTTCTTAAGCCTCGGTGCATAATCATGAGACGTTAGGCTAAAAATAAAATAGCGGCGCCAATAGAAACTCGACACTTAAAATATAACTTCTTGTTTTTGCATCCTTTTCACCTCGACATACTTTAGTCAGTACTTTTAGGTTGTGATTCTTTTTAAAGAGAAGTTCGGTGGATTTATTGTAAAACAAAGATTTCATATTGTATTGTATTAGTTTATGCTTCTTTTTTAGTAAAACTAGTTCAACTATGCTTAGTTTAGCATATTTTTAAAAACACAATTTTATCTGACGCTCTGCAACCCTGTCTATCGGAGATATTACATAATAGCATGCAACGAAATACCACCCATCCCCTTTGTGGTAGTTGCTAAGAATGTAGCAGGTGTCCCTTCTGTTTCGGTTGGTGATCATCAGATTAAAAAAAAAAAAAAAAAAAAAAAGATAACTACTGTAGGGAATGACACCGGTTTAGACTTGAGAAAATAGACGGTTAGGCAAATGATCCTATTTCTTTCGCGGGACCAGAGGTAAGCACCAGATGTAGTGTTGCTTACGAAATAAGATTTTCTCGTTTCTTTTGGTAAATTTTGTAAAAGTCTCATCTCGTCTCAAATCTCGAGGAATTGTTTCAATCTAGCCTCGATTCTCGAAAAGCTTTTCTACCCTCGTCTCTTTTGTAAATTTATGTAGAAAATTTATGTTCTATTATTTTTTTTCTGAATTTCATCTTGACATTGTCAGAATCTTTCCGTGTCACAAAAGATCCACGAAATGTGTGAAACAACAACAACATTTAAATCATGTTTATTATTGGAGTATAGCCTATTGTGTCATTACTTGTG
Organism: Thermobia domestica; assembly: GCF_964235325.1. Lineage (NCBI taxonomy): Eukaryota > Metazoa > Arthropoda > Insecta > Zygentoma > Lepismatidae > Thermobia > Thermobia domestica. The sequence continues at coordinate 250,887,371 of NC_137458.1, read as the reverse complement.
AATCTTTAAAGTTTGATGAAAGTTTTCGTACAATCACTTTGTCAATTTTTAGAGGTTTTATGCTATGAGTAATGAAACACTGAAAAAAAGGTGTTTAAAATTTAAACTTTTGTGAACATGTGTTGCCCACGAATCTCATGACGAGAATAATCATGTTTCTCGTTTTGTTTCGAATTTTTAAATGCATTTTTTGTCTCATATGCGAGATGAGACAAGAAATCCCACATAGCACAAGTACGTCCACGGGATGTCCGAGACTGAAGGCGGATTTTCATGCCCGCGTTAGAACGGAAGCATCACATGTAGCGTATTCACCGTAAATTATTTTCGTTTTCATACATCCGTGCGTGTATTGCGCCAAATTACTACTCCCTAGCTAATGCGCATGCGTAAAATAGAAAGTTTGCGACTTCCGCCATGTTAGTCAGTGAATACAATAGTGTACGCGCGCTACTTCCGTCAGAATTGAACAAATTTCTACTCTGACGCGAGTGTAGCGCGCCATTTTCAATGCGTGATTTCATTGACTGTTTAGCACAATCGCTCGCAACTCACGGAGGTAAAGGACACATGAAAATCCGCCTTGAGCCCGCAACGGACGACGGGACATCCCGGGATTATCCGAATGTTCTCTCGGGACATCCACAGGATTTCCGCGGGAGATCCAGATGTCCGCTAATATCCCGGGATACAGGATATTCAACGGGACCACGAAGGGATGTCTATTGGTTTTCCCTCGGACCTCCTGTCCCACCTGGGTCGTCCCGTGGACATCCTACATGGAAATCCTTCAGGACGTCCCATGCAGGACGTCCATGGGATGTCTTCTCATTGTTCCGATAATCCCGGGAACCGAATGGGATGATTGGGATCAAAATGGGACATCCCAGGGACGTAGTGTGCTATGTGGGATCTCTTGTCTCGTATTGGTGATGAGACGAGAAATCTCTTGTTTCATGTATGCATTATCCAGATATGAGTTCGATTCCCAGTGGGAGAGTCTCGAATGTACCCCAATCACTCAGATTCCACTCAGATTCTCTAGTCATATATCCCTGACGACAAATGACGTAAATTAAATCAATCAATCAATACATATTCTATACAAGTTATTTCTAACTGCGGATGGTCTGTAATGTTACCACTTGCAGCTTCCCTTCTCAGGAAATTACACGAGAGGAGCAGGAGTATGCACAAACCTACCGTTAAGAGAAAACAAAATAACAAATAGGCAAACAAGAACATTGATACTGTACCTTTGCACTGACAACACTTGTTTATTCCAAAATCAACTATCCCCTTTTACTCTGTGTCTTTCTCACTGATGAAAAGTATATATTGTTGTAAAAACGTGCGCCTACTTATACAACGAACGGCCAGTTAGAAATGACCGACCTCCCTGTGTAAATTTATATCGACAAATATTATTTTTAGATCTATATCCTAACAACGGCGCCGATTTCTCTACTTCTCTATTCAGGTGTGATTCGCTGTAGTGTACCGAACCGAAGATATTCAAATTCTCGGGAGCCCAAACTAACTTTGAGGGGGATGGGCCCGCGTGTAACCCATAGGGTTGCCAACCGTCCGATATTAAATAATACATCCAGATCCAGTAAAATTATATAGGTATTAGGAGACATTACCAGCCCCAGCGAAACTGCGAAGATTTATTTTTCAAGTATATTTTGTGAATGTCATAATTGTATTGCTAATTATATTTGTGTTTCTGTTTTAGATATGATATATTATTGATGGTAGACTATACAAAAATTGCATGTACCGACACAACCAAAACTAGAATAAGTAAGTTTAATACATATTTCAAAAGTAACTAAAGTTATTAAATTAGAACTCTGAGTGAGTCAATTGTATGTGAAGTAACTACTTACAGGTTGTTTACATTTTTGACCAGCTATGATGTCACAACCTTAAAAGTACATATACTCCAGGCGGTTGTCTGGTATTTCCAGGTTCAAAAGTTGGCAACCCTAGTAACCCAGCAAATAATCGAAAAATCATTTCTACGAAGTAACTTAACTGAAAAGTATGGGAAAATTCGAACGGTTTGGGTGCTCATATAGAAATCAATACAAGTTCGAAAGTAGCATATTTATATTGAACATTAACAGAAAAAGAAAAGCAACTAAGATGGCTTGTGGAGTGTTTGGTGTTCAATATTCAGTTCTGGGATTGAGGCTATATAAGGTTTCAACTTACATCTTACCCTGAGATTGAAAATACGAGACCCAACCCAGATATCAAAAAATCATAATTTCCAGCAGTTACCCTAAGTTAAATTTGGAAATCCTTCACCATTCACAACCATGAATATATATATATATATATATATATATATATATATATATATATATATATATATATATATATATATATATATATATATATTTAATTCATACTTTCCAAGTACGGACAGGGTCATCATTTGATGAGGCAAAGTCCAATTTTCCTCACACCACCTGAGAGAATATCATGTTTTCTATGTTTCTAATTTTTCTACAGCCGTTATAATACTATGACACATAGAGAAACTTCTCTATCTTGGTCCGGATGTTACTAATATGTCAAAAGAGGAAAGTCTCTATTACGAGCAGTGTCGGATTTACGTATAAGCTAAACAAGCTACAGCTTAAGACCCCACTCGCTTGGAGGCCCAATCAATTTAAAGAAGAAACTTATTGTAATGTAATTTCCAAATAACAAGAAAAAAACAAATAAAGTAAAACGCTCATACAACAATGGTATTTTGTATTGTTATGTACTGGGCTTTTATGAAGCAAGTAATATGGCTGGCTCTATTTCTCAGCTCCACTTGTAATGGGGCCCCTGTTATCCAGCCCCGATTATATTGGAGTCCCCGTTTCCCAGCCCTGCTTGTAATGGGCCCTTGTTTCAATTTACATTTGATCCGTAAATTAACATGTAGCACATATTCAAACCTAAAAACCGGTGACATTTTGTCACTGAAAAAAAAAAACTTGACGTATAAAAGGCCCCTTTCACTAGCTTATAGGGCCTCATCATACCTAAATCCGGTACTGATTACGAGTCTCTAGTACTACGTTCAGTCATATTCTTAGTTGACAAAATTGAGCTATCAAAAAATCTCTAGTGCAATGTTTCCCAATTTAGTGATCCTAGGGTACTGTGTAATAAATTTAGGGTGTTCGAGATGTTATTTACATCTCATACTTTATAAAAATATAAACAATGCCATAGGCTTCCTGTATGCATATTGTTTGCAGTTCCTGCAAAGAGAACTTTGTATGGGACAAACACTGTATGCTTAGACTTAATCGGAGTTCTTCCGTTTCCTCTCACTTTTGTCATTGCACCATTATCATTCATCTGATCATCACCGTCTCCCTTAACCTACGTGTATACTCGTCGTGGGATGATTAACTGAAAAGGTTTATAATTTTATTCTTGTTAATATTTAATTAATATTTTAAGTCTCTCCATTACTACTACTATGTAGGTACCAAAATTTAAAGGTGAGGGACCTTAACGTGCCTTAAAAACAAAAATGGGGTCTGCAACATTGTAGTAATTTGGGACTAGGGCATACCTGATTAATATATGCCACTCAATAGATGCCCGTGTATCGTGGTGATAGTATAAGTAGTACTTTGATTTTTAAAAAGATGAAAATATTATTATTACGTATGATTAAAACGTAGAAATATAAAGCACTTTGTTATGCAATACACCTGGATAATACCAAATTATAAAATTAGCTGAGTTATTATCATCTAACAGAGAACTCGATCAACTTCAGTCGCTCCGTGGGTTATTAATAATGGTAAAATTACTTGAAAGCATAATTGAAAACATATATCTCCTCTTTTGTATATTCCGTACGTCGCGGACATGCCCTTACCACCACCACCAGTCCACGCCCTGCAATACGCCGACGATACAGCCTACCTTGCCTTGGGGTCCTCTGTTGACCGAATTTCCACCCAGCTGCAATCTGCCATTGATACGCTGCTTGCCTGGTGCCTTCGGTGGAAAATGAAAATAAATCCGCTCAAAACTCAAATGACGCTCTTCGGGCCAAACTAAAATAAGTACTGTCACTCACGACATCCGGACCGTCTCTGCATCAATGTCATGGGTTCCACCATCCCTCTCCGCAACAGTACTACGTATCTCGGCGTTCAATTCGATAGCCACCTTACTTGGAGACCTCACCTAAAATCTCTTGAGACACACATCCGCCGGCGTCTTTACTTGCTGAGTCGCCTTAAAGGGACTACATGGGGCCTAAATTCTACATTATTATTATATACCTACAAGGTCTTCGTCCGTCCTGCAATCACCTACGGACATCTTGCTTGGCTCTCAGCAAATAAACAATTCTATGACCGCCTCCAAGTCCTTGAACGCCGAGCTATTCGCATCGCCTATTCATTACCAGCCCGAACATCCACTGCCGTTGTATACAATCATACATCTATGCCTCTTCTTCTGGCTCATATCTACCGCCTGCGCACCCGTTATATTGTGCAACACATACTCGGCAACCATCCCATCATAGCAGAGTTATTGGAGCAAACCCCGGCAATACCACGCAGAGCGTACCCACCCCTGGACCACCTACTTGCAATATATGAACGGGAAACAAATGCCGCTGATTACAACCCTACTCGGCGCATATATCGCAGCCATCCGTCCATCTATCCCTCATAACTGCATTTCCTTAAATATTTCCTCGTCTAGCGTCACAAACATAATTAACTATCTCACTCCAGCTGGGCACAAAGGCTGAATAACACACGCCAAAAACTTTAATTACATCCTTTTCACCATCTCTGTTATCTTGTTTCCATAAGTTTTGTATTTACTCTGGCCGAAGAGAAGGCGTAACCTTCTGTTGCCCGCCCATCTCCGGATGGGAATGAAATTGCTTTTGATGATGATGATGAATTGAAAGCATAAGTGTGAAGTAGTTGTCTTGCATGTGCAGTGACCATGTGATAATTGTATAAACTCTTTACTTAATTCGCTAAATTCAATTACTTTATTAAATTACATTTATCAACGACAGAACTGTGAACTCGTTAAAATTCAACGGAACTAAACTTTTTATTAATGTTGTACATTGCCAGACAGTTTGAATAAGCATGTATTTGTTGATTGTTACTTTTGAAGTTGTCAATAAACGCGACTAGTTTCCTCCTTGCCTTCCAACGTTATTTTCCGCCTAGCTTGACATTCCTTGTTTACTGAACGTAAGACTCATCGTTTTTTGATTAAACAAAACCACGGAGGACACATCGACAGGGTATATTCGCCACGAAGTTTTGCAGTAAGTACCGTGTTATGCATCAGTTTCATCCCCAATTGTTACATCATTCTACGAGTATTTTAGAGATTACTGTATTCTGAGCTACGACTGATGGCACAGCACCGACACATGATTATTAATGCTATTGCTTTTTAAATAATTAACGTTTCTTTCCTTTATTTTCCGATATCTTTATCGTATACACCAAGGTTTCTTAAACTGGGGGTCGCGAAGATAAGCGGAAGAGATAAATATGATTAGAATGTAATACCGGAATATATTGTTAAATATTATTTTGAATGTTGTTCTGATAGGCGTATTTTTATTTCAATACATACTGTTAGAAACAACAAAAAATAGGTCTAATAAACATCTTTAACAGGTGCTGATTCCTTTCAAAAATCAATTTAAATGAAAGAGGTATGATATGAAACTAATGAGAACTGCATAGTGAAATATCAGAAGAATACAAATGCAACAAAACCTGCATATTGAAATACATGAAATTGAAAGCTAATGAGATAGCTGAGCATGGTGTGATTTCATCAGTGCGGTAATGCGGTTCAATCTTCGTGACGCACATTATCAAGTCATTTAAAATATTCATTTAACAACTGTCCAAGTTTTTAAAACCAAAATTAGAAATCGCTTTACTTTTTTAATCATAACACATTTTGAAACAGTATGACGGATCGGATTCGATATTCGTAATATGAATGAGATGACCAAATTTGGTTTTATTCCATTCGCTTTTAGGAAAGTTACTGTATCCGCTATATACAAGAAATAGATTCAACTATTATAGAAAAAGATGAATATCGTAAGATTTCCTCAATAGGTAAGCCTATATTAAAAATCCCACACAAGCTTATTACAAACCAGAAATTATAAGGGGATCGCTGGCAAGAGGATGTGATAAAATGAGGGTGGTGAAAGGAATTAGGTTGAGAACCACTGGTATACACTGTATTGGACTGTGCTGTTGTCCATTGTACCTCTAGATAGATGTGAATAATAGTTTAATATCTACTATTATTGGATATTTTGATTGCTTCTTCATTTTACCAATTTCACTATGTTGTATAAAAATCAACGAAATTTTCCCGAAATACTTATTTTTGTCGAACAGGGAAGAGCGAATTGACTCACTCATTATTCTCTGCTTTCAACTCCCAAGGAGTAGGGATTGTAAGAAAGCCTCGTACGGAAGAAGAAATAAATAGAACATATCAAAATAGCATAATTCTTGACGAAAACTATCATGGAATATATTTCCTAAACCACGAGGTGGGGTAAGCGATATGAGTTCAATTCACTCTTCATTATCAACTGATTTTAATAAAATCCAAACAGTAAGAAAGAGTGACATAATTATATTATGTTTGGTAGTAATATGCTCGACCCATGAATATTCATTCGTTCGGAAATTTAAGATGAGTGCACGTTGGATTATTTTCAGCCTCTGACTGCCATTAAGGTGGGTCACCAGCCGGATGTAAGCACATATTTTTAGCTCATTCCCTTCACTACTGCGCAATGAAACGTTACATATTATAAATATATTACTATATGATAAAGTTATGTTTCAGCTACAACATAAGACACTGATTCATTTGGTTGTGTCTTCTGATATCGAAAAGGGTAACAAATAAAAGAAAGTATTTGATTCGTTTTACAATGAGCACACAAGATAGCACTTGCTGTTAGATCTTACTAGAAGTGTTCAATTTTATGAAATGTTTATTTGAATGTGTAAAGTACTTTAAAATAACGATCTTATTACTAAATAGGTACATTGTTTGACTGTTTTTCGTGTTATGCTTCACATTTTATTTAAATATTTATTTACATTTAAGGAAATAGATTTTGAGAAGAAATGTGTGCAGAACTCCATAACACGTTGTTGCCAAACTTGTACGTTTAATTTCTGGATTCTAGCATTGCAGTTCAAGAACCGGAACTTAGCTGTGAATTGCGGCAAGGGTCGAAAACTAATTTCTCCAGTAAGTATCCAAGCAGAATTCCACGATTACTTCCTTTATTATCTCGCACCAGTAAACACTAGACACTACCTGGTAACGCCGTACTACTTAAGCAGTGTTTAGTATAGTACCGACAACACCTAGTGGTCCACCATAATTTATCGGAAAACCACATCGGAAACTTCCGGCTTTCTAAATATTCTTCCTCTTTAGGCAAAATCGTATAATTTTACTTAGAGGCATACGAGTTGTGATTTAAAAAAACAACGTGGTGAATAATCTTATTAGAAACAAAGTAGTAAGTTTACATGGAGTTTGATTTCCTTTAATGTACTGTCCTTGGCTAGCAATGCAGATATCCCAACGTTGAATCCATGATTGGAAGTATTTCTGGAAGGCTTCTTTTGGAAGGGCGTTCAGCTGCTGTCAGGGCCCTCTGAATGGTGTCAAAACGTTTTCTTTTAAGCATGGTTTTAATTTTTGGGGAAAAGCCAAAAGTCGCATTGCGCTATATCTGGAGAGCACAACACATGTGGACATATAGGATTTTTTTTCGGCCAAAATCTCATGGATCAAAAGCAAGTTTTGGCACGGTGTGTTTTCGTGATGAAGAAGGAAGTCATTTGCCCATTTAATCGGAGGTTAAAATGCTGTTCACAGACCCATACCAGGTGTTTAGTTTTTCGAAAAGGTACGTTTGAACACACCATTTGTGTCACTTTTTCCATGTTTTCATCTGTTTTTCACGTCGAAAGATCGTTGCTCGTTTTTAACAACTCCTTGTTGCTTTTGAATCGCTCATAACAATCGTAAACAGTCCTCAGTGCCACCGCTTTATCGCCATACACTGATTTTGACATTTTGTGAGTTTCTTTCGCACTTGTTTGCAGCTTAGAACGAAACTTAATGTTGGCGCGCAACAGATACTCTTAACACATGCTCACTCTTCTGCCTCTGGAATCCAACTGACATGTTACAACTCGTTCAAACTATTTACACCTGGTTTGAATTCCAATTAAATTGGACTTCCGTAGATGAATGTTTAGTTTTAATATTCCTAACAACAGAGAAATAACGTCGAAAGTTTGAAAACATTTCCAATGAAAATGTTCGGTTTATGATTTTGTCCGCTTATAATTGATTTATATATTTTTAATATATGTATTGAAAGTCTAATAGTTGAGTCAACAACAGAAGTGCATTTCATATTTTTGATGAAAAAGTCTCGCATTCAGTATCGTTATCTCCCCTATTTTACTTGGGGCCGCGGTGGCTCAGTGGTAGAGCGTTCACCTCTGGTGCTTGGGGTCCCGGGTTCGATCCCAGCCCCCACCAAGTGAACTTTGTGGTGGACAAACACCGTGTGCGTGGGTTTTCTCGGGGTTCTCCCGTTTCCTCCCACTTTCTTCATTCCACCATTTCATTCATTACTCATCATCACCGTCTCCTTTAGCCTAACCGGCATAATCGTGGGACGTAAAACTCAAAGATTTCATTTCATTTTCCCTATTTTACGTGTAATTTGCACAAAAATAAGCCATGTAATGCACACATTCTGTATTTTTTTCTCAAGTACTATTATAGCTATCAATACAAAACTTTCAGGATATATTTGCAACAGAAAAAGATGTGGCCTTTTTGTTGTACGAGTCGCAATGTCATCGAAACTGGGGACCAGGAACCTCAAAATACCTTCTGTCCCCTTATGAGGCTCACTAGTTACCATGAACATTGTTTATAATACAACGAGAAAGACTTCCTTTTTCTTTTTTTTTAAAAAAAGTAAATAAATCTCGTAACAGTTTATTTTAAATATATTGATAACTTTACATCATCTCCGATCAGCGACGCAACTACGTTAGTTATCGCCCGGGTCAAAAACTCGTCTTAACACCCCCTGATCAATGAAACCAAAACACTCCCTCAAATGTTTGCCCAGCTTGGCGCCCTCCCAATCCGGCGCCCGGGACAGATATAAAAAGGTGCTACTTTTACTAAATGTTTTTAAGTTTTCGTTAAAAGTTTATGCAAGTCCACATTAATGTGCGTCACCTTTACACTTCAATATTTCACCTAAGAAAGTATTTTAAACTGTTGATCAAGACGATCAAAAATTTCTTAAATATTTACTGTTGAAGCAAATTGGATAGGATTCTAAATTTGACAATTTCTAAAATATAGGGCAAAATTATTCTCTTAAAATGATTGAAGAGTGCCATCTACTTGTATTATTCTTATCCACACATTCTTGGGAGATCTTGAAGATATATGTAATCAAATAATTCTAATAAACATATTTGTCTTAGCGCCATATTATTATTTCACATTCCCCGGAAGAAGAGGAATTTTTAGGACAGATTTATAAATGTGTATTACTTGCATTTAATTTCTTCATTGGAAGTTGGATGTCACCTCGATGTATTTTCTATAATTGTACAACAATTTCTTGACATTCTAAAAAATGACACTAAAAAAAGTAAAAATAAGTTATATCATTTTGTGTCTACGTACAAATTAAGAATACGTGGTCTAATTTACGTAATGACGAGACACACATTTCGAGGAAATATTATCGTCATGTAGTGCGTTCTTAAAAGTATTATGGGTCTCTGGGCAAACCAGTGTGCTGGAGTCGCTACTACTACATTTCAAACGTAACGCATGTAGTTCTGTTCATGAGGCATACGTGCAAATGACCGTCGAGTTTATGCGTTGAGACAACCCTGTTTATGATATCTTCATGCTTTCCACACTTCTTTCGTTGGCGTTAGCTTTCGTGTCCCACTTGGAACAATAAAGGTTCAAAGACACTACTAGAAATAATTGTTCAAAGTTTAAATTATTTTAGTAATTAATCCCTAATACATTCTAAACTTTTATTTTCTTGTGTCCGCACGAAGCTGGCGCTTCAGCGACGGTGGGTGTGCGTGTAAAGGAAGAAAAGTGTGAAACGAACAAATGGTAGTCATTACAATCTAGTTTCTGCATTGCAATTGCATAGTAATTAACAATGGTGGCTCCAAGGAGAGGATGAGAGTCCCCTCGAAAAGCTACTTTTCTTTTTTTTCTTATAAGTTCAATTCGTCATGCGATATATTGAATCACGTGTTCCTCACTGAACTCATACTACTTCAGTGGAGTTTCACAAATAATTTATATGTTCTCTGCCTACACAAAAATGTGCATTCAAAGGCCAGATGGATCAGTGGTAGAGTCCTTTCCTTAGGTGCGTGGAGTTCCTGGTTCAAACCCCGGCCAAGTAAGTTTGTAGTGGACAACATCGTGTCCGTGGGATTTCTCGTTGTACTCCCGTTTCCTTCCACTTTCTCATTCCACCAATTCTTTCATTATCATTCACTTACCTTAATCTTCGTCTCCCTTAGCCTAAAGGGCAGAATCGTGGGATGGTAAACTGAAATATTTTCACAAAGACGTGAATTCCTTAAACATTATTAGTGTTTTGACCACGAGACCAGAACTACATTTTCAAGTTCGAGGTAACACGGGAAACATGACAATTCTCATCTCATTTTCTAGATGATACGAGAAATTTCACCACTTTCATGAGCCACAGTAGTTAGTATGAGTTCGCCTCTCAAGAAACTGGGGGCTTAGGCCCCCGACCCCGGGCTGGATCCGACACTGCTCCTGAGACATACTAAAAATTACTCTTTGATCGTGAATTAACAAATGTTGCCTTATTTAAAAAAAATAACCACGTACTCTTATTGTGCACTGTTTATTATTATTATTATTATTGTTATTATTATTATTATTATTATTATTACTATTATTATTATTATTATTATTATTATTATTATTATTATTATTATTATTATTATTATTATTATTATTATTATTATTATTATTATTATACGAAACACTAAAACAAATACAATACCTCCTGACTATGAATAAAACAGAGTTAATTTAAATAAAACACTAAATTCACATTTACAATACACTTTTTCTACTTACTGAAAGTTGTATGAACCATCGAGATTAAGATCATAATTTTGGCTGATAATAGGAACAAATGGACCAGGTGGTGCTGGAGGAACTGGAGGGAAACCTCTTGGTGGTACTGGCGGGAATTGTGGTTTTCCTGACGCAACGGCTATGATCACAGCCAATAATACCTGAAAAGAAGAGATAGTAAAACCACATAAAGTATAGTATTCATTTGATTCTATAATGCATACATAAAAGATGGAGAAAGTACACTAAGTTTTTCAAGTGTCTTATGTACCAAGTTTGTACAAAAAAAAAGTTAATAAACACTTTATTAAGTCATATACGTGGACTGTTTACGAAGTTGGATCGAATTAGGGTATCTATGTATAATGCAGCTTACTGTCAACAAATGTCGTTACTTACATAACTGTAAAACGAACATGCGTATAAGGAATTATCCTGAAAATTAAAGTTTCACTTTATACAGGGTGTTTCGAAACAACACCGACAACGTTTGGGAGGTGATTCCTGACACCAAGATAAGACGAAAAGTATATACCAACTTGGATGCACAAATGCTTCCTTTCGGAGTTATAGGCTACCAAAAACAAGGAAAATGAACTTTAAAGGTCCATAGCTCCAACAATATAAGACCTACCGTAATCGTATCAAGACTTCACTTAGGAACTAATATATGCTCTTTCCAAAAATCCAAGTTTTAGAATCTTGTGATACTTCTGCAACAATTTTTATAGAGTTAGTTTGAGAGTATTTCAAATTATATGCCCGTAGTCAAACTCCCTCTATAAAATTTGTTGCGTGAGTACCTTAGTATTCTAAAACATGTATTTTTGGATAGCGCACATATTACTTCCTAAGTGAAGTCTTAACCTTTGACTCGACTACGGTAGATCCCATAGTTTTGGAACTATGGACCTCTTAAGTTCATTTTTTTTCATGTTTTCTCGAAACTATAACTCCGAAAAGAAGCATTTGTGCACCCAGGTTGATCTATACATTTTGTCTTATCTTGTCAGAAATCACATCCCAAATGTTGTCGGTGTTATTTTGAAACACCCTGTATAATATTCTCATCGTTCTGGGAGAAGTCAGTAACTCCCTAAATCTGAGTATTTTATGTTAATACAGCGCAAGGAAGGTTGAATTATATATGTGTAGAAGCATGACTGACTGTAGCGGGATATAAGAATAGCAGTTTACTGCCTTTGGTTTTCGAACTGTTCAGCTCTTGATAGTACAGCACATATCAAGGCATACTAATTTAGTTAATTTATTTATATTATAATAAATATTATGATATTATAGTTAATAAGGGTATATATAAATAATTGTTCTATATGATGTGATATATTATATGTATGTGTACATCAAAGCGTCTTAGCCTTTTACTCCACCCCCTGGATTCGGTCTTTTGCCACCCAATTGGATAAAATCCTGCGGGAGACCCTGTGTAGAAGTAAGAACATAAAAACGTACATTGATATTAATTGAAAGTAGCAAACCCGCACGTCCTGCGCAAGCGCAGAACACTATTGTTGTCTGTGTTGTCTGAATGATTGAATATGCTAGCAAAGTAGTTTTAATAACACGTTAATAATATCTTTAATTAAGAATTTCTCGATAATTACTTGAATTTAAGACGTCCTCGAATCTAAGACGCCCCCCTCCCGCCCGATTTGGCTGGGTTAAATTAAGGAAAAATAGTAATGTGTTCCGTTTTTACTAGTCCATTTTGAAAAGACAAACGAACTTTTGGTTAGACTAGTGACAGAGAATGGAACCTGGCTTCATATTTATGATCCCGAAACCAAGAAACAGTCAAAGGAATCGCGCCATAGTGGTTTTCCCCGTCCCAAAAATGTTCCGTACACAGAAACCGACATAAAAAGTCCAGGCGATTGTTTTTCTGGGACAAATATGGTATTATAATGGGGGACTACCTACCAAATGATGCCTCTATCATCGGAGAGTATTATGCTAATCTTCTATAAAAGCTGAAAACGCCAATTAAGAGGAATCACCGTGGAAAACTCACAAAAGGGATCATGGTGTTGCACGATAATGCACCCGTACAGAAATCCAACATTGTTGCTGTCAAATTGGACACCTTGGGATTCCAAGTGGTCCCCCATCTATCTTACTCTCCAGACTGGCCCTCTTCTGATTACTTTGTACACTGCTCCACAAAACTTAAGCAACCCGAGAGAACGTGGTATAAGTGACGTGTGGGACCCATTCAACACTGGTTAGTGGCATGCACATACACAGAGACACACAGACAAGACGAGCACCCACTCTATCGCATAAGCTGCGCCGTTGCAAGCGCGGTGAACAACTTATGCCATGAGGCGTACACCACACCCCAGTAGTATCCTGATAAAGATGAAAATTCAACTATAGTACGGGTTAGGCTTAACTTGCACAATGAACAATTACTAAATTATATATCTGTAATTACAATTCAATCTCTGATCATATTACACGTCTATTATTACCAATAATACTTCTACAATCACTAAACTCTCACTTAAATTGAGGATCACTTATTTCGTCATCTTATCATAAATTGCTCAGCTCCTAACACCTTAACTTATTAGACATTACAGTTTGAATTATCCATAAACAACATGCTAACATAGTTCTTCTTCTTTTAAACATTACATACTTGGCGTTAAAACCTAAGTTCCTCGTTGCCAACCATTTCATTTCCCTACAGTATCCGAGGCTCCAAGCATTGAGTTAGTGGTTCTTGTGTGGGTTACACACCTTGCAATGGCTGGTAGACGATATTTGAGTGACTTTCACCGCAGGCTAATAATTGGACGGTTGGAATTGGGCCGATCGCAAATGGAAGTGGCGCAGGAATTCAACGTGAACAAAAGTTTTGTGTCGAGGCTGTGGAGTCGCTTCCAAAATGGAGGTGAAGTCAGTAGACGTCATGGAGGAGGCCGTCCGAAGAAGACGTCGGCAGTCGAGGACCGATTTCTCACAATTTCTGCCAAACGTAACCGTCAAGCTTCATGCTCTCAACTGGCCAATGAGTTGTTTCAGGCTACAGGACAACGCGTGAGTCGTGAAACTGTTCGTCGGCGGCTCAATAGAGCGGGACTGTATGCAAGAAGGCCTGTGCTGTATGTGCCATTGAAACTGGAGCACAAACGTGCGCGTTACACATGGTGTCAGGAATATGTTGCATGAAAGGAACACCGGTGGGCGCGTATCATGTTCTCCGATGAGTCGAGATTCAGCCCGTCGTCAGATTCTGGTCGGACTTTAGTGTGGAGAGAGCCAGGAACACGCTATCATCCGAACTTCATTGCTAAACGGCCGTCCTATGGTGGTAGTTCCGTTATGGTGTGGGGTGGAATTATGCTGGATGGGAAAACGGACCTCCATATTGTGCAACATGGCACTTTGACAGCACAACGTTACCGGGATGAAATTCTCAATACACTTGTGCGCAATTTCCACGGAGCATTTGGTCCAAACTTCCTGTTCATGGATGACAATGCCCGCCCACACCGTGCACAACTTGTGTCCGAGTATCTGGAGAGCGAAGACATTACGCATATTGCATGGCCTGCATATTCGCCTGACTTGAATCCCATCGAGCATGTGTGGGATGCTCTTGGGGGGCGAATAGCGCAGCGCAGTCCTCCCTGACCTGCAAACAGCTTTCCTCGAGGAGTGGTGCCGTCAACCGCAAGACTTGATCAACACTCTGATTTGTAGCATGGAGACCAGATGTCGTGCCTGTATAGCTGTTCGTGGTGGTCACACGCCATATTGACTGCCCTTGCACAATCCAGCTTCACCTGTTGAGGTATCGTTGTGCTGAACATTTTGGTCACTCTGTACATCCTAACTGTGTTGTTCGTCTTCACTTGCGTTGCATTGTTCATCTGGACTGTCTGTTTGTTCATTATACTTGGTGCAGTGATCGTGTCGTTTTATTTTCTGCCACTTACTTCGAGTTGCTTAAGTTTTGTGGAGCAGTGTATTTCCCAACCTGAAAAAAGCACCTGAAGGGTCATTTGAGGACATTTCTGACGTCACACAGGCTGCTGAGTGCTGGTTTGAGGGACAATCAAAAGATTTTTTCACAGCTTCAACAACGCTGCCAAAAGTGTATTAATCTCAATGAGTAGTACGTGGAAAAAATGTAAAACCTCGGATCTCTGACAATTGTTTTTCTTGGCAAAGCCAGAAACTTTTCAGCACCTCCACGTACATGGTAAATTATTTTCAAAGAATCAAGTAAGTAATGTGAGGTCTCCGGGACTTGACAACTATTAGACTACGTACAGTATTATCCAATAATCGAATTGTGACCACTTTCTAATGCGCTGCTGGCCAGTGGCTATTTTCCATATTCGTGTCCTTACCAATTCCCTGAATGCTCATAAGTCATATATTTCATGACTCTTACTTCCCTTTCATATGTTTAGTCCAATTAGGAATGAGCTTCGAATTATTGATAATGTGTCTATAAAATGTGTAATTCTAAAAAATTGTCTCAGTACCAACCCCTTTAGGCCTACCTTGTAGGATGACCTCAGTAACCATTTTTTTTTTTAAAAAAAAGAAATAGTTAATTCTCGATTCATATATACCAGTACAGTAAAACCTACCTTTACGAACACTTCTCAATTATACGGACACGGGCAGTCTTGTTTTTCCTTCAGCCCTGCCCAAGAGGATATTCTCGCCAAGGGCGCCGATTCCTTTGAGAATTTGCGGGGGGAGGCATTCAGATGCAGAAAGCATATATGAGGATTTTAAAACAAATTGCATTCAAATTATGCCAAATAATGTAAATTTACAAATACAATGAGGGGGCCCACATGAGCTTTGGGGTGACCGGGCTCCCTCACCCCCCCCCCCAGGATCGGCGGCCGTGATTCTCGCTATGTCCTATGCTTCATGGAAGAACTGCAACATTGTACACACTCTACTTCATATTTTATGTTAATTTATATCCGGAATTCGAATTATGAAATGAATACTTGAGAAAGAGCGAAACAACATTGCCCGTAGTCATCAGTAGTTTTTAGTATTCAAGTTCTCACAGTGCAAGTATTGTTTTAAAAAATACTATATTTTAGTATGTTTTAGAAAAGACAAATTAGTTTATTTATTGTACATTTAGTTTATTTGTGGTATGTATATTTAGTTTTTTTTTTTTTTTTTTTTTTAACAACGCGCGTAATGTATTTAGTATGTCTTTACACTACAGTATCAAAATGCACATTTTGGAACCTTGCACTTGCGTTGACACCGTCTCAGTGATGAATATATTTGACTCATTCATTGCTCTTTGCAATAAAATTAGAAATGAAAGTTTCACCCTGAAATTTGTATAGGTCTACTTTCAAACTTCCTTATAAATTGCCTAAACTGTGTAAGAGTTCTGATTATATTAGGGGGGTCTAATCCCTAACAAACAACAGGCACTTCAACTATTACAAACAAAACAGAATTTTGAAAAAAAAAAAACGTTCCTGTACGCATATTGTCAAATTAAGAATAACATATGTTTGCTGAAAAACTTAACATTAATGTATAAATTGTAAGTTGGTGCTCCCAACAAGTTGATATAAACAACTGTTGTTACGTTGGTCAATAAAAAGGAATTTCCTTCAATTCTTAAACTTAGAATATCATTGATTATGTGGATTCTATAAATTAATTTTAATGTGAAATTACCAGTTATAGAATGTACTGTAGGCACTTAAACAGTAGACTAAAGCATTTGAGGGGGAGTAATATAACCCCTAAAATTAGACTAAATTTGCAGAAAAGTTGGGATTTCGGGGGAGTCTGGACTCCCTTACCTATTACTTTCATACATCCCAGAACACAAGTATTATGTTATAAAAAATAATACCAAACTATGCGTTTCTCTTCTAGCATTGAACGGGGTGTACAGTGGTTCAGTAGTAGAGTGTTTACCTATGGTATGTAAGGTCGATATCCATAGTTAAGAGTAAAATATAGAGTGTTACTTTATTTCTCTCGGTAATTGCTGGATCTGAACCAAATTTGATGGGCAAGTAAGTAGCCCATCGTTTAAGGAGTAAAGGTCGCTATGTTTCACGGCCAAGCTCGGTCGAAGACATGCTCAGCTCGGCAACAAGGCTGTGTTCCACAACTTTGTACGTAGGGTTCACCGACTGTGTTACCCTTGTATACAAATTTTACACATGACACTCAAAGGTTTCCATGACATGTCTGTTCTAAATTCTCCTGACATCATTTGTCTCTTCTAAAGAGGTATCTACTTTAAAATGTTATTGGTGGTATTGTTCTTCAACGCCCTCCCCCTCTCTCCCTTATGGTATGGCCATAACTGAATATTTATTATACTTTTACCAATTTACTCTTGTACTGCACAGTTACAGATGCATTCATAGCTCTGCTATGCTCCATAAAAAGTATTCACATAACTTTATTTAATACAAATGTAAAGTACAAGTACAGATTTCGCTAGTGATTTGCTTTCTCGTTATACTTACGTTTAAGTAGGTGGAAGTGTGTATGAGATATGTGTGTGTATTCAGAAGGAAGTGTGTGTGAGATAGAGAAAATATAATTTATCGGATGTCATTTTCTTAACATAGTCAAGAAACGGTAGATAGAGAGGGCAAAGTCATTTGTATGTGCAACGATCAGTGAGTTTTTATCCTCACGTAGAGAGTGAAGCTAGAAGTTTAAAGTTGACGCATGTTATTTGTCCCTCTTGACATAATCACCGTGAAAAGTAACATTTTTCCAAACGGTCTTTCAAATGCCAAATTCCAAACTATGCGCGGAGTATAATTGACTGGAGTCTTTAACACCAAGTCTGTTCCCGCTTATAATACAAAGTAGAACTTATATTTGAATGTGATGACTTCAATAAACTGTTAAGACTCAAACTGGGTATCACGACTCATTGAATTTTGGTAGGTGAGACCCCCTGTTATATAGTATCCTTTCGTGACCAAGCGCATGACGTACGTGAGGTCTCAGGTTCGATTTCCAGTGAGAGCATTTATCTTAGATACAAAACCCGGGTTAATAATTTCGGATCCCACGTTAAACAGTAGGTTTCCTCTCACATAGCCTCGGTGCTCAAAAGGGGTTTTAATCTCAGGTTTACTGAAGTTGGTTAACTAAAAGCAGTTGGTTTACTAAAGGCAATTGGTTTACTAAAGCAATCTTTTACAAAGTGCATGCCCGCGCGACGAAACTACTGGTGTGCTTGGGTGGGATATTGAAACTATTTATGATGCAGACTTATTCCTCCTTTTTTAAAAATAATGTTCTCTGTTATTAAATTTCATTTGTTTAGAATGCTGTAGCGTTTCTTCATTATTTAAAAAAAAAGTGCGAATTAATTTAGCACTAGCTTTCAAAAATGAAAGAAATGGTCAGATATTAAAAGGAATCACACAAAATACACATTATCCATATATGAGATATGAGATATTGATAGTCATGTTTGTTACCGTTACTCCTGAAGATGTTAATGGATTCACTCTAATATCGAACTCTACTGAGATAAAGAACAAAATTCAAAAATTCGCTTCAACAATATAACCTTAGATGTTAGTCTCATTGCTCGATACTAATAAAAATTGCAGGCCAGCCGTAGGATTTTAAATTTAAACAAGCAGGGCCTTATGCAAAGTCGTTCTGACGCGTGATTAGTCCTTACTAACTAGTTCGACTAACATGTGTTTTAGTCAGGCCTTTCGTATAATAGTAATCATACGTCAAAACGACTCTGCATATACGGTTATGTATGTAAGTATGTACGGTTAACGTAAAATTGTAGTTCATTTTGATATCCTCACACAGACCCACCTCGACCAGTGACACGAATACACTAGTTTTCGCCCAGGGCAAGAACTCGTCTTAGCGGCCCCATGACCAAACAAACCAAAACGCTCCACCAAATATTTGCTCAATTTTGCGCCCTCCCAATCCGGCGCCCGTTCACAAGCTCCGTTTTTCCCCTAGACGTCACTGACCTCGAGTACATAAAATATATTTTTCTTTATTAGGAGTAACAAAAGTATGGAATGTTAACTAAACAGTTTAGTTTCGAAGTATTTATATTAAATTTGACCAATTATTTAATCGTAGACATTTGTTTTTAACACTGCTTTGACCAATTTATTTACTTTAAGTAATATTTTCTTTTCTTTTTGCTTACTGGGATCTTCTGTTTCGTTTGCTTATTATCAATAACCTTAAAATATTTCCGTTCTGTATTTCACGCAATATCAATTGGACATTGATTGATGTAGGTGAGCAATAGACGGAACCATACCTCACTAATCACGGTTAATTGCTACAATCAGGATATGATAACAGTAAAGGAAAGAAAGTTAAATTCAGAAGGCAAACTGTAGATGACAGGCAGAATTGTTTAAACCAGGTATTCTCTAATTATGATTCAGAATACATTCTCAATATATTTCAATACGAATATAATGACTTCTAAAAATAATTTTTATTATTCTGTTGTAACGGGTACTTTTACTTTACCATTATTTCAAAACCTCTGTTTTTTGACTTAATGGTACTGTGTTTTCAGTTTCATACTGGTTTCATACTGTTTCATACTGGTCTAAAACATGCTACTATGACGTAGGTATAATCTCTAAATAATCATTTAGTATTTACTGACATTCGTGTTGTAATTAGAATTATTCATTGATTTTGTTTAACTGCTGCATATTAGGAATACAAAATGGAACACAGTCGGTGAACCCAACTCAGAAGCTCCGAGCGTGCATAGCTATGAAACACAGGCTTTGTTATGAAGCCGACCCTGTGCCTGGCCGAGCTCGGTCACCAAGTATATTATTCTTTATTCCCAAGAGGATGGGCCTTTTGCCCATAAAAATTGTTTTAAATCCGGCCTGTAGTTACCGAGAAATAAAGTGCTACACATAATATATACACTTAGAGTGAAACTATAAGCTTGCATATTCATATGTCAGGAGCAACTAAATGTAGTTTTGTATTTAGTACAGTGTAGCCACTAAATATAAATATTCGTACTGACTCATTCTTTGCACAACAATTCGATTTCATTGCGAAACTAACTTCTTGTATGAATCTCTAAACTCGCATTATTTAAAATCTTTCAATACCTGATCAGGTTTAATGGCTTGAATACTCTCTTTGGTACACGACGTCCCTGGTTCAATTCCCAGTGAAGTGGAGGGACGCCATACATATTTTTTGGAAGTGTGGGAATGACTTGCCCTAGCGTTCCCCTCACTTTTACCCTTGCATTACCGATTACATGGACCCACCGAATGACAATGGTATGATCAAGGCCGGAACTTGCAGGGGTAGGGGCAACTGCCCCAAATTAAGATCCCCACCGTTCGACGGAGGGCAACTTCAGAACAAAGCTTCCTTACCCCATATGATATGATACGATCATGTAAAGGGTGTTTCATAAAGAATGTGACTTTTGAAATGCGTTCTGATTTCTGTTCTAGTAAGTTGGCAGCACTGAACGTTACACGATTTTCATCTCTTGTCTTTGACGTTAGCAGTGGCGTATTTACGATTTTGTTTCGGAGAGGCTTTGCTAACTTTGGGGGGGGGGTTGCCTGGAAATGTGAAAATTCTGCAAGATATTTCATTTACTTTACTATAGTAAGTAAGATTTGGGGGGGGGCGGATTTAAGCCCGGTAGCCCCCTTAAATACGCCACTGGTCGTTAGTATTAATGGAGCGTCGAATAGCGCATAATCATCATCTGTTTTCTGTACTGCTAGGAATGAAGCTCTTCATGATGGAGCAGCGTGTTGTCATAATGCAAACTTGGGCAAGTCTTTATTTTAGGCAAGGCAGTGACAATAACCGATTCATCTGAACCGGTTCCCGCAGTTACAGTTACAGTTCCCAAGAACGAAAGACAGAAAACAACGTGCCCTGCAGGACTCTAACCCGCCTTCACTCGCTAACGCTCGCTCGGCAATACTATGTGTATCAGGAACGGCAAAGACTTTAGCGACATCTCTGTGACAAAGACATCTCTGTGAATAAGGGACAACAAAGAATCAGTGACAACCTGTGAATAATATTAACAGTGACAGCATATCATTGCCTTGCCCAAAGTAAAGAGTTACCCAAACGTATTACAAATATGCTGAATTTTGTCCAGAAACTGTTGAAATATTGACGATGACGATCCATGGCTACTAACCACAATGACAACTGATGAAAATAGTGTAATGCTGAGTGCTGCCATCTTACTAGAACAAAAATGGCGGGTTTGTCAAAAAATGTGTTCTTTATGGAACACAAAGTATGTTTGTATGTTTAAATGGTGCATGGAAAACGCTTTTCATTACATCCCTTTCCCCAGAAAACTCTTAAATAAAGCAAAAATGTGATTCAGTAAAATGTTACGACTAGTAGAAATAATATATATTTCTTCGGACTTCAAGTTATGTCAAATATTTCACAGTCATTTTAACTTTTAAAGCATGGAATGGGCCCATGTACCATTTCGAAAGGAACTGAAAATAATTTAAAATTCTGCTGCTGTCACATCATCTGAACAAAATTATATTTTCCTAAAATGAAGCATAACAACCGAGTGAAGTAGCTTAAGTGGTAGAGCGTTGGCTTCGCATTCGGGAGGTCGTGGGTTCGATCCCCGCTGCTAACCATCCTGACTGGGATTTTCGAGGGTTTCCGTCAGTCCTACCAGGCAAATGCTGGGGTGGTACCTATTAAACAGGTCCTGGCCGATACCTTCCCAAATACTTTCCATTGTTGTTGTTGTTGTTGTTGTTGTTGTTGTTGTTGTTGTTGTTGTTAGATATCCAGTATAAAATGGTCTCTGAGTTGTATCTGGTGATTTGTTATATAAATTAAATTAAAATTAAATAAAGTAAATGTAATCTTGGTTCTACTTCAATAAAACATGGGAATGATGGCTCAGTGTTAGAGCGCTTAGCTCTGGTGCATGGGGTCCCTGGTTCAATCCTCGGCCAAGTAAGTTTGTGGTGGACAACATCGTGTCTGTAAGTTTTCTCGGGGTACTCCCTTTTCTTCCCACTTTCTCATTCCACGAATTTTCCCATCGTAATTCACTTACTTTATTCACTGTCTCTCTTAGCTTAAAGGGAATAAACGTGGGACGTTAAACTGAAAGATTTCAATTTCTACTTCCGCAAAACGTCAACGGAGGCCTGTAGAACTAATAACAGTGTCGGTTAAGGTTTACAATTCTATAAAATGAAAGGAAATGACATTCTTGAGTTTTACGTCTCCCGGTTATGCCGGCTAGGCTAAAGGAGACGGTGATGATGGGGAATGAATGAAATAGTGGAATGAAGAAAGTGGGAGGAAACGGGAGAACCCCGAGAAAATCCACGCACACGGTGATTGTCCACCATAATGTTCACTTGGCGGGAGCAGGGTTTGAACCCGAGACCCCATACACCAGAGGTGAACGCTCTACTACTGAGCCACCGCGGCCCCTAGGTTTTAAATTCTAGCAAAATGTTATATTTTAATAGGAATGTTCAACTTCATGTTTGTCTAGGGATCCAGCAGCAGAAGTTCCAAGTTAAGGTGCTGTGTATGATGTTTGATTCACTCATCTGCAATGATACGAACACTTTTCCAGGATACTTGCACGGTGTTCCAAACCAGCTCCTCAGAACATGATGTTGGGTTGCTGGTTACAGGACTCATTTTGTAATGCTATGTCACCGCAACGAAATTTGACAAAGTAACGACGAATCGTTCATATATTTGCCGCCACTCCTAGCGAAAATACACTCATTATGTGTTTTGCGGGTTGGTTTGCAGAATGTCACAGTTTGAATTCGCAAAGAAAAATGACTCGTGATTGTGTGTTCTTCATGGTGTAATTTCATACAGATCTGTCTCCTGATATATCTACGTACCCAAGCCTGTTTGCCAGGGGCGCAAATTTGTCTTCAACATTGGGGGGGGGGGGAGGCGGATAAGCCCGTTCCCATATTTTTTTTTAAAGCGATGTTCAAAATATTTATGTTGTTGAAAAAGAATGTTGTGGAGTATCAAGGAAGAAGTTATCTTCAACAACGGGAGGCAGGTAGATTTGATGCATATTCTGGGGGGAAATCAATTTCATCTAACTTTTGTCTGTGGCAACCGGGCACAAATGACAGAATTCTCCCCAAAAAACACATTTCAAATGGGATTATTGGGGAGGGACAATCTCCCCTACTTCCAAGATTGGGGAGGACATATCCCTCTCATCTCCCCGGGATTTGCGCCAGTGCAGAAATGTACGGGTGAGTAGATCATGGGGTCCGGAGCTCCCAGAAATCCCGACTTCTCTGCAAATTTAATCCAACTTTAGGGGTGATTTTATAAATGTTAATATAATTTATTCCCATATTAAATTTTAACCTCCCCCCAAAAGCTTTAAACAATTCTGAAATAAATTCCTGTAAACATGCCTGTTATACAGTGCTGTAACGGAACTTTTGTTAATAATATTAAAATTAACAACATAATATTATAAAAAAACATGCATTTAATACAGCACTGCTTTAAGTTAACCTGGGTTTGGAGAACGATCTTTGAGTTCCACTTAGGTAGTTGTAAAATATTTAAAACCAATATATTACCTACCACCATTTAATTTGCTGAAGTTACGTTGATGTAAACTTCAAAAATTAACAGTAATTTAAAGTTGAAAATTAATTCTTAACCATGATATTAAAAAATCGTGATTGTAAATCCCTGTAATTGAATGATTGAATAAGAATTCATGATAATGTTAATGCGTGGAGCAGCCATATCGTAGTTTAGTCGAAGAAATTGTCAGTATCTTATCACTAGAAAGTAATTAAATTTAGTCACGCTGTATGGCGTAAGATATAAGATCAACAGTAAATTTCGTTTCATGCAATGGGGTGAAGTAGTGAAACATACAAAGGTAACATTTTCGTATATGCGTATACGAAACATCATATTTTCATTAAACAAAGAAACATATAGTTATGTAAAAGGAAATAATGATAAAATTTTTCACATTCTTGCAGAAGGAAACTTTCAAATGATTGTAGATTAACTTTCAGATGTAATTACCTGCATTAAGTAATAAATTGTTTTGGTCTGATGAGATTTCACCTTGATTAAGCTTTTTATTAGAGATGAATAAGATCACAATTGTCTGGTCTGAGGAATTGTAGACGGAATCTGGATAAATGGAACTATGATAACTCGGAAAAACTATTGATTAAGCTTTTTATGAGAGACCAATAAGATCATAATTATCTGGTCTCAGGAATTGTAGACGGAATCTGGATAAATGGAACTATGATAACTCGGAAAAACTATTGATTAAGCTTTTTATGAGAGACCAATAAGATCACAATTATCTGGTCTCAGGAATTGTAGACGGAATCTGGATAAATGGAACTATGATAACTCGGAAAAACTATTGATTAAGCTTTTTATGAGAGACCAATAAGATCACAATTATCTGGTCTCAGGAATTGTAGACGGAATCTGGATAAATGGAACTATGATAACTCGGAAAAACTATTGATTAAGCTTTTTATGAGAGACCAATAAGATCACAATTATCTGGTCTCAGGAATTGTAGACGGAATCTGGATAAATGGAACTATGATAACTCGGAAAAACTATTGATTAAGCTTTTTATGAGAGACCAATAAGATCACAATTATCTGGTCTCAGGAATTGTAGACGGAATCTGGATAAATGGAACTATGATAACTCGGAAAAACTATTGATTAAGCTTTTTATGAGAGACCAATAAGATCACAATTATCTGGTCTCAGGAATTGTAGACGGAATCTGGATAAATGGAACTATGATAACTCGGAAAAACTATTGATTAAGCTTTTTATGAGAGACCAATAAGATCACAATTATCTGGTCTCAGGAATTGTAGACGGAATCTGGATAAATGGAACTATGATAACTCGGAAAAACTATTGATTAAGCTTTTTATGAGAGACCAATAAGATCACAATTATCTGGTCTCAGGAATTGTAGACGGAATCTGGATGAATGGAACTGATAACTCAGAAAAACTATTGATTAAGCTTTTTATTAGAGAACAATAAGATACCAATTATCTGGTCTCAGGAATTGTAGACGGAATCTGGATAAATGGAACTATGATAATTCAGAAAAACTATTTTAAAGGACTATATGGTGTGAGATAAAGTGTTCTCTAAATTTAATTTCGCTTAATCAAAAGATATGCTTAGTTAATGCTGATAATAAGTTCACTTTTATTCTTAAAGATTCTAATATTGTTGGCACGACTGTTAAAAATTCTAGAAATGTTCAAGTTAAATGACTTTATTACTAAGTTATCTTAAGGTTTCATCTAGATAATGCCCAAGATACAAGATAAAACACTAATCTCGTGTCCAGAAACGAAACGAGATGAAGTCCTTCCATTAGAAAGAGACTTTCCAAGACAAGATAAACTTTTTCGACACGAGGCTGTTTCACCCTTGTCTTGTAGGCAAGGCTAGATTTTTCCATCATTGATCACGACGAAACGCCAGTACTTTTTTGCTTGTTTATATCCAATGTTCTGTACTATGTTTCTGCACAATATTCTGCACTGTTTTTCGTTGTTGAACATTTCTTTTCTGATCAAAAATTTTAATTTAATGATACCATCCAGGAGCGTCATTTCAGACTTCGCTTGAGGGGGGCAAGACTACCACCGACATAAGACTTTCACGTTTTGTACTAGTATATTAATAGACAATCGATGAAAGTATATGTATTTCTCAAACTCTTGGGGGACTCTTGCCCCCTCCTGAACCCTAAATGACGGCCCTGATACCATCATTTAGAACTAGTCTTTAATATAGCACTAGCCAAAAATCTCAGAACAATATTTTGTAGTTGCGAAGATAGAAACTTCAAAAATTCACTGCTTACGTCACGCGACAACAGAAAACAACTTTGATGTAACATGACATATCGGGTCCCCTCTCAGCGTATTGGAAGTTTCTAGGGAATAATTTTATACTGTATCGCAACTTCTTACTATAAACCAGAAATAAAATTAGTTGAATAGTGAAAGAAAAGAGACAAAATAAGTAAAATATTTACTGTATATAAAAAATACCTTGTTAATCAGGAAAGTATGCAGGAATTTATTTCGCGAGTGGAAGGGGCCCAAATATGTTTTGAGAGAATTTAAACTCAATGTGAGGATCAATTGAATTAAAATGTATAAAATCACCCCTAAAATTAGACTAAATTTACAGAAAAGTTGGGTTTTCGAGGGGTCCAAACTCCCAGGACCTCTCTGCGTACGTCCCTGGTATTAACAAAATTTAATCTCCTAGTTCAAAATACACTGAAAGTCATCTGTAATATATTATTAGATCATACACGTTAGAGGTCTAACTACTACATCAATTCAAATAAAAATAAATCACGCGCATATTGAGAATATCGAAGCTACCTTGTTACAAATATAAATATAGCTTTTCTTTATTTCCAAAAATTGGCTCACAGTGCTGTGAAAGTTCGTGTTCAATTGCTGCCTATACATTTCTATACACATTGAAAATTTGTCGGCATACTTATTATGAATGTTCCGAAATATACAATCGAGATATCGAGAGCATATCGAGATCATGGTGACTATCCTCGTTCTTGCATTGCGTTTGCTCGGGCTTCTGGCTTGGTATTGACTTACAAGTATTTAGCGCTTATGGTAAACGTATGCGCTCGGCTAGCGAGTTTGGCTATCTATGTAAAGTACCAGGTCGGCAGCCAGCCCAAAAATGTAGGGGGGGCCCGGCTGAAGTTAGAGGGGGCCCGATCCAACCATACTATAGTTTATCATCGTATTACAGTTCATTTGCAAGCTTACCGTAAAAATTTTAGGGGGCTAGCGAAAATTTAGGTGGTCCGGCCCCCTAGACCCCCCTGGATACGGGCCTGTAAAGTACATTACCATCTTAATTCGATCTTAACGTTAGGCCAAAATAGAATTATCATAATAGTCTTTTCCAGCCATATTCCAGATATGTCCAACTATGAATGCAAAAAATACATAGTAGGCTACAACTTTGTTTGCAAAGTGCTCGATACGAAGTGTTTTTAACATATCCTACTGGAACCAAGTTTCAAAACTTGCCCCCTTTTTGGATAACCACAGAGCACTTTTTTAAATCCTGTTTAACCTATTTTCTCCACAAAATCCACTTTAAAATATTAAATACTGTTTTAAATTTTGTAGTGTACAATAATATACTAGGATCTCCAGGACACTCATGTCTTTTGAATGACCACTGGACAAAGAAAATGAGGAAAATGTAGCAAGAGAAAGAGACAGAGAAAGAGAGATAATGGAAGAGTAAAGGAAATTAGAATTAGAACAGAGAATATTTACGTAACAAATCAAAGGAAAGAGAATTGGAAAACCGCAAAGAAAGATCGATTTCAAGATAGTAACCTTGAGTAGGTAGGAACTGCTGAAGTTAAGTGGGATAATGCTTGGAACATATGAACGAAGAGCATGAAGATGTTTTACTCAATCAATAAGAAAAAAAAAATCTAAGAATGTTGTAGTAATTCAGGTTAAGCTCTTGAACGAAGGGGTAATGAGAGTAGAATTTGGTCATCATATAGTAGGACTTCTGGGAAAAGAGAAGGATCTGTACTGATAGAGGCGTCCAGCGATGGAACGTGTTAAGAACTTTGTGACACGTAGCTCTGAAGACCCATAAGCAAGACTCGTGATTCAGCAAAGCTGGTTACCCGGATCGATTGCGATTCGATTTAGAAATTACAGATCCAAAATTTTGTAATTCAGAACGTTAATATGTAGGTATATAACTCTGAAAAAAAATCTTGGAGATAACAGGCATAGGTAAAATCCGGTTTATAACAGAATATTACCTATTAAGTCCGGTTTATATCAGAATAACAAATTAATAAAATATATCTAAAAGTGCAACGAGTAATTGTATATGTTAATCAAAAAGTGCGTAAAATTGTATTTTGTTGAGTATATTCAAAATATATAGTATGAAATTTTGTTAATAAATTATTTATTCATACTTTTACTAAAATGATTGAATTGTCGTTTGTTCTGTTGAAAGTGGTGATAGCTATTAGCAGATATTATCTAAATCATTTCTTTTTGATGCTAATTTTAATATGAAGATGGTATGTTGATTTCTTTCTTTCTGATATATGATCCCACACATACACAAAATTTATACTGCAAATAAATAAATATAATAAACCAATGTTTGAACGTGATTTGGACCCTATTTTAGAAATAGCCTTAGACCATTGTTTAACATGTTCAAGAATGTTCTGAAATGTTCAGTGAACAAAAATACTTTGAATGCCTCCTAGCACTGGTTAATGAATAAGAAATGCCATAAGAGTGTTCAGAATGTACCTGGGTTTATGATGAGGTCAATGGTTATACGGACAGAAACAACTGGTAATTGTGTAAATGGTAACATTTAAAGTGTCCCATCACTGTTTAAAACTCGTTTCTCTGCCAGCATACTCATTGTGCTCATCAGAAGTTCAGATGCAGTTTGAACACTCTTATGGCAGTTCCTATTTACCACTAGAAAGACACATTGTTGATAGTTTTGTTCACTGATAGAGCACTTCAGAACAGTTTTGAATGTGTTAAACGATGGACACAAGTAATTTCTAATAAAATGTCCGATTTACACTGATTTATTCGGAAAAACCTTTGGAATCCTCTGACCAAGCACTTTTATTTGATATACGACAAAAAATATCCAAGTGATGCTTTATTTTTACATTTTAAGGATCTTCCGCGCACTTAGGCCCTATTACTTTTTGTTTAAAAGTACTTGGATATCATGACAGATAACATTACGAAGTACTATTTATATGAAAGCTTTCAGTTTAACGTCCCATGATTATGCCTGTTAGACTAAAGGAAAATATGATTAAAGCAAGTGAATAATGATGGAAAAATTGGTGGGATGCATAATTTGCATGTCTTTAGCATCTAGCATCTTGCTTTTAGCATCCTGCCTAAATCTAGCATAATTTCAGCAAGTTTATCAAAACGCCGCAAAACCTGGAGATGAAAATGAAGTTGGTTTTAGGAAGAAAGAGAACTACAGAAATATATCCTCTCCCATTGATTTATACAGTCGGTAAAACATACAGCAGACTTATTGTACGATTGGAGACAGTAGTTTCTTGGCCTTAAGATGAAACATATTCCACACAAATGCAGGTGACTCAAAGGCCTCTCGCCATGTGTTTGACCCAGTCTATCCCAGATATGCTTTTTTTCGTAGATCCACCCAGGGTTTTCTAATTCTTTGATTGAGGGGTCATTTTCTTTCAAAATATGTAAACAAACACTTTGGATTCATTTATACGACGTATTCTTTTCCTTTATTCTTCTTAGAAGCCAAGCTAACAAAACGTAAAAAATAGAAAGACTTTCTTACACCCTGAGTTGTTATTTTTAATTTTAGAGATTTGTTTTATATAAAAACTCCTGAATTAGTAATTATGAGGATCTAGCATAATTTGACAGAATCTAGCATAATTTCGATCAGGTTTTGGAATAATTCCGAGCTGTGAGTCTGGCAACGCTGGTGGAATGAGAATATGGGAGGAAACAGGAGTACCTCGAGAAAACCCACGAACACCACAAACTTACTTGGCCATGGATTGAACCATGGATCTCACACACAAGAGGTAAGAACTCTAAAACTGAGCCATCGTGACCCTCAAAATACTTTGTAAATGAATTAGTAACTGCTTATAATCTTTTCTTAAAAGTTGTAAATTTGAGTGCGCAGTTAGTTACATCATAACCAACACTAATCTACTATAAGGAACTTCTACACTAAGGGAAGATCTCTAATGATTTTCAAAGGAATTCAGTTATGCGATAAGTATTTTAAGTAAAGCCCTCGATGTTTAGATAAAGGAGATTTTTAGTAGGATCAAGTGATCGTTATTTTACGGTAGGCGAGATTTTCATTTTTTTTTAAATATATAATTTGTTAAGAATTTGTAAATATATTTCAAATTATATTTAGCGATTAATAACAACAGTGTCTCTAATATTAAAGTACAACATGAAGAAACATTAGATTGAATAATTAATCCTCCCGTATTGCACATTGAATACACACTGTAACCAGTATCGATTTCTATCCGCGAAGAACTCTCACGACCGACAAATCAACACCATTTCACAGATATTTAGAAAGCTCGGATTTCAACGCAGTATGTGCAATAAAAGTTATATTATTAAGTTTGAAAAAAAAAACCGCTTATATCTAGTCCTTCATGGATCATGTAGTACTCGTGTTTGGAAGTTTCTAACAAGTCTAAGAGATTTCCAGTTTCAATTATAATGTAGGACACTTCTAAAATCGAACCCGTATTTTTCACTACACTATCATCGATTTCCTAGCCCTAATTACAACTGAAGATAATTCGCACTTACTTAACACCATTTCTCGTGTCTAATTAGCTATAACATGGAAATTTGTAAATGTATATAATTAGCTCTAATCACTAATCAACACGTATTTTCAAATTTAATTATAGCATAGAGCAATTTCAGCCTCAAGCTTACAATCGACACTATTCATTAAATCAACACTCAGAAGTAGATTTAATTATAATGTAGAGTATTCTTAGCTTCAAATTGATGAATTTGTACTAAATCGCCACTAACAAATAACGTCAATTATAATGTTGAAAACTCTATTGTGATTTGTGAAAAATTACTCTGCTTCCAATTTTGACGCCACTTACTTTCTGGAAAACTGTATTGCAATTGGCATATATATGAATTCAGTTCCACATCAGTTCCATTCAGGCATATATATGAATATATGTACCACAAAGAAACGAATTAAGTTATAATTAATATAAATCAAACCACTTTTTGTCTCCTGTAACAATGCAAATAATTTTAAAGATTTTAGTTTAGCACACATTTAGAAATGAAAAATGAAATCCTTTACTTTTACGTCCCATGACTGTCTCCTGTAGCCTAAAGAAGACGGTGATGATGAGAATGAATGAAATAGTGGAATGAACAAAGAATCAATAGAAAACCCATGGACACGGTGTTTGTCCAACATAAAGTCCATTTGGCGCCCACTGAGATGGAACTAGGGACACCACATTTCAGAGGTGAACGCTCTACTACTGAGCTACCAGGGCCCCTAGCACATATTAAGAGTGCTAATTACAACGAATAGAACTTAGCACCAAATTAGCATAGGTTCCTAATCTTCAACAACACAGAGAACTTGGTTATAATTAACATCAATCAACACCAGTACTTAACCCTACTTACAGCCCTGGTAATTTTAAAGATTTTAGTTTAGCTCAGATTCCTAGCTCCGATAACAACGTAGAGAACTCAGTTATAAATAACCCTAATCCAGCATCAATTCTTAACTTTACTCACAATGGAGAAAATTTTAAAGATATTAGCTTCGTTCCTTCCGGTATCCTAATCCCAACAACAACGTAGAGTACTCAGTTATAATTAACACTAATTCAGCACCAATTCTTAAGGCCATTAACAACGCAGATAATTTTAAAGTTCATATTTTAGTACTAATTACAACGTAGGAAAGTTGGTTATAATTAGCAACAAATTAGAACAGATTCCCTAATTAGCTCTAATACCAATGTAGAGATCTCAGTTATAATTAGCACTAATTCAGCACCGTTTCATAGTCTCACCACGCAGAGAACTCGTTAAGTCCAATGTTACAGACAACACACTAACTTTGTGCAAGATTCGCACGCAGCTATGAATACACAATATTTGACTTAATGGAAATTTTCGACTTAAAAGTCAAGCAATGAAAATAAATAAAATGGAATTACCAGCTTCAGCATGATGTGCAATATAGTCTTAGGTGATTCTGCAGACAAAATATATGCGTTGACCTTCTCTTTCCACAGAAAGATGGATAAAACACAATATTAGATCACTTTAACACCAACTAAGAAAACAGTTTTCTTTCTTTGTACGGGAAAACAAAAACTGCCTGTTGTGTTTTGATGAATGGATGGATAAATGTGTGATGTATCACCGATAGCTGTTCGAGTATTTATATATGTCCCATTCAACCAAATAACACTGCGAAAAGAAAGAGAGAGAAAAAATAATGAAAGACGGAATCTAGGGGGGCGTTCCCTCTCTTTTTTTCGCCTCTACCCATCTCCCGCCCCGGACGTCGCTCTCGTAAATGGATGCTGCACGTCATTTCAGATCACTTTTCATGCAACTTGGAAGGATGTTCTTGTTGTTGTTTTTGTTGGTATGTTGTTTTATTTAAGTGTATGTATTTGTGTGTGTTTCATACGCGTGGAGTAGGAGGGAACGAAACAAAAAGAAAAAAAAAAACAAGAAGGAAATCATAACGAGATAAGTAGTTACAGAGAAAAGAAAAAAGAAGCAAATCAAAAGGAATAAGAAAATTAATATCAAAAGGTGATAATGATGAATTATAAGTAATAATGGAGAACTAGTAAAGAAAAAAAGAAGAAGATAGAGTAGTGTATGAAATAAGACAGAAAGAAAGTAGTGATAGTTTGAGGGCGTTGCTAGAATTTCAGGAAAATTGCAATTTGTTGATTGGTGGGCGGAATAACAGTTTGGCGCAGAATATGTGCCAGTGAACTGCTTAAGATAAAAAAAAAAAAAAAAAAACAGTATTGTGGAAGAGAGGGGAGAACATTGAAAAGAAAGAAAGAAAGAATAGAAAAGAAAAGAAGAGAGATAGAATTACACGTAAAACTCGTGTCTGTCACAAATATCGATTTTGCTTGTAGGATAACAGGGCAATAAAATGAGCGAAAGAGGTGAAGAGAGAGGGGAGGAAGGAAAAATCATTTGAGCGAAAGTGAAAGATTGCTGTTTTACATTTTTTTTTCAAAATACGTTGTTTCTTTCTTTTACAAATTCATTAAAGAAAGATAGGGGAGAAAAAAAAGACAACAGATCATTAAATCGGCAAACATTTTGCTTTTCTTGTATTGCATTATATATCTTCCCAACATTTTTCTTTACCAGTAATATCTTCTTTCTGAATATAACAGTATTTTAAAATAACGGAACAAAATCAATTGTAAATTTTAATAAGTTATTAAAATTCTTTTATATATTCTCAAGTGACAGTAACAGTAGATGAAAATTAATTTTCAAATTGCACAATTACGAACTTTAGCCTGATGGAGAAGCACGATTACTGAATGTGAACGATCAAGAAATGAATTCGTTGAATAAAAATATGGGAACAAATGGGAGAACCCCAAGAAAACCCTCGGACACGATGCTCTCCGCAACAAATTCACATGGCAAAGGGTCGAACTAGAAGCCCCTCCCACCAAGATGAGCGCTCTATCACAGTCAACCATTAATAATAATAATAATAATAATAATAATAATAATAATAATAATAATAATAATAATAATAATAATAATAATAATAATAATAATAATAATAATAATATCATTTTTCAAATCTAAGTTTCACGACCCACGTTATACCCTTTAGGCTAAGGAAGACGATGATGTTGTCCACCACAAAGTTACTTGACCGGAGATCGATTTAGGGATCCCACGCATTAGAAGTAAGTGCTCTACCAATGAGCCACCGTGCCCCAGTTGTTGCACCGGCCATACGTTTAACGTCTTCGGTGCGGTGAATCAGGTTTGATTCCCGGTTAGAACTCACGTAGTTCGGATTCCATGTTAAGCTGTAGGTCCAAGTCGCATATAGGCTCAGTGCTGAATGGGACAATAAACTTCAAAACAATTAATCAAACGAATAATAATAATAATAATAATAATAATAATAATAATAATAATAATAATAATAATAATAATAATAAACGAAACAGTAAATTTTGACTCAAATATGTTGCATTATAGCCCAGAAAGGCAGATCAGACAGATGATAACCGTTGTGGAATGTATCAACACAATTATCTTAATTTTTGACTTTCTAAACCAGATTTAACAACACCTTGACTCAAATATCTTCCACATTGTCTCACATAAGGAATCAACACGAACACTGTTGTGCCCGCGGGAATTCGAACTCGACAACACCTGCACCAAGCACTGACTGCAGCAGAGCTACCATTATAAATCTAACGTTTAATACAATAAATTTTGAGATTGTGAGAAAACCATAGATTAAAGAGCGAAATCTTATTTTAATTGTACGGTTTAATTGCCTTTTCTAATGTCCCCTCCTCCACACTCGCAAAGTACTATACCAATCAAGGTTTAGTGCATCAATGAGCGCGAAATTCAGACTCTTAGTAATTAGATTTTAGTTGATATTATTTACAAAGGAAGTTCGGGAGAAAGCACTAGCCTCCAGAGAAACTAAGCATGCTATTTGAAGGACCAATTCATGTTGATTACAACAAACTAATAAAATTCTTGTACGGTTGAGAACTGTTCGAGAGATTAAATTTGGAAGTTTATATAAGAAAATGAGTATATGCGCATTTAAATGCGTTAAGTTCAACATTATTGAATATTGACATACGAATTGAAATCTATCGGAGGTAACAGGAAAAACTGTTTTGCAATAACTAACGGGTTTGTTAGTTAAAATTAGTCATCATACTGTTCACAATAATGATAGGTGAGAGATTAAAATTGATCACTGTTGTTCTTCTGTTCTATGAAGAAATGACGCAGGCAAAAGACTTCCTTGCACCATGTGCAATTGCGTTGCATCCGTTAAGGGAACAGTTCGCATAACCAAAACGAAAAGCAAATTCGACAGGTGATTCAAAAGGTACATAGTATGTTTGGTAACTTTGCCTTGTGGAACGCAAACTGAAACAATTCAATGTATCGCGGTGATCGGAACTGATTTTATTTGATTGTTTCGTTGGTACATCATAATGTCCGGATGAAGACTATGTAAAAATCTCCTGCCATAATCTTTGATTGGTCGGAATCCAAACACATCAAATGGTTGTACAAATTGCGTGCAGTTCTTTGGTATTTTTCAACCATTACGTCTTTGCCACCCGTCATCCAACTTGCAATAGACAATTTGTCTGTGAATGGACCCCAGTGATCAAGCAGTAGCAAATTCAAACTATCAGGCTTAGTCATGGGAGAGAATACTTCGGTTATATACTTCTGGCATTTAACGTTGAATCTCTCGAAAAAAAGTTCTCAACCGTACAGGAATTTTATTAGCTTGTTGTAATCAGCATAAATTGTTTTTTCAACTGGCATGCTTAATTTCTCTGCAGGCGAAGGCTTTCTCCCGAACCTCCATTGTTAAATAATACCAAGATATAATGGATTTAAATGTATCATAGTGATATAGATAAATCATTTTATCAATCAATACTTCTATACTTTTAATTAGTACACATCAGGATAAATAAAAAGAAGTCTATCCTCTTTTTACTACTTTCATTTAACTGAAAACACGACATCAAACCCTTCTTAGCAGTGAGACGAGTTAATTCCAATAGAATTTTTCTATACATGAGAACGTTTCCATAAGACGCATAACAAACAACTAAAATACTCGTTTTATAGCCAAAAATTGAGAGATTTATCAAAAGTCTATCCTTTGATAAATCTCTCAATTTTTGGCTATAAAATGAGTATTTTAGTTATTTGTTATGCGTCTTATGGAAACGTTCTCATGTATACAAAAATTCTATTGGAATTAACTCGTCTCACTGCTAAGAAGGGTTTGATGTGTTTTCATTTAAATGAAAGTAGTTTATTATGTTCATGAACAGAGACGAATACTTGCTATTTTTCTCTACAATGGATCTACTGACTTTAATCTTATTTGTATATCACTAGCTTATAGTTACAATTATAGATCCAACAGTATAACACAGTGGTAGCCAAAGTTATGAAGCTTCTTAGCTAGCGTAACGTTTTTCGATCCTACTGTCAGCTACATACCAAAAGAACCACAAACTTTTTAAAAAAGAAAATCTTACATTTTTTTATCGCCTATAAAGTTATATACTGTATCTAGTAAATACGGAAACAAACGATACAAGTTAGCAAATATTTAATATACACACGACAAACATAACGTGCACTATCGCACGCCTGATACGAGACTGACAGTGGCAGTTGCAAGGCAGAAACAAGCAGTTGTCGTCAGTGTTCCCTGTTGTTAGCCTCAGCTCAGTGGAGCAATCAAGGTTAGCCATTTTGAGCGTTAAGGTGATCTATCGAAAATTTCCCCGCGAGCTACTATAGCTCGCGATCGACGGTTTTGGCAACCACTGGTATAACATACAACTCTTTCGTGGTTAAGTGACTAGTAACTCGTCTTAGAAAAAGGAGTCTTTGGTTCGATTCCTCAAAGGAAGCACTTTGGAATCGAATCTTGTGTTAGACTATGCCCACGTAAAACTTAAAACTATGTAAAACTTTTAAAAAACAAAGGATAGTGAACTCTAAAAAGAAACAACTAAATAAGCAGTATATTACATAAATAATCACGAAAACTGTCATGTATCGTAGTCAACCGTCTAATAAATATAAATAAGTGAATCCTGTAGGTGAGACCGGCAAGTTGCAGACAGTGAGAATTTACAGAAAAATCAGCAAACTGATGCTCGAACACCCTTAAATGGCCTCCTTTTATGTCTTTGTATAGTAAATAACCGATGTTGAATTCGAAACATTTCGATATTGTATAGGGTTTCCCAAAAGTAACTAGGTGAATTTAAAGCAATAATTTATAAAATAATTATTTTATTCAGATTTTGTAAATATAAACTTGAAAGTTTATATATATATATATATATTTCGTTTTCGTTTCAGATTTTAAGATTTGTAGAGAATGAAGGTGTGGAGAAATTCAATATGAAGAAAAAGAGTCACAATTATGGAAATTTATTTTGAAAACCAACAATCCATCACTGTGACTCAAAGAGGTTACCGCAGAAGTGTTAATGTAAGAAATACGCCTTCGGAGTTGAGATGATTATACGCTATCTGATTACATGCTACCGACAACAGGGAGTCTATAATTGACCTGTCTCGAACTGGGGACCATGTTTTTCCGATACAAGGTAGAATAAGAACAACAATGCATGAGACTGAAAAAGACAGATACTTAAAGAATGTTACTATAGAGAAAGAAAACTCAATAGATTATGCTATCTTTTTACATCAACTGTTTTTGTTTAATAAATTTATTAAAACAATAATTGATTGTTTAAACCACATAGTTACTTTTGAGATACCTTTTGAAACTTGACGTTTCTTTTCTTTTGCATCCAGCAAATTTCCTGTTTTTTCTCCGTATTCAATATTTTATATTTTTTTTCTATTTTTTCAGTGATTATTATTTAGAGCTATACTATAGTTACTTTATTCTAAATATTTGAGAAGTATCTTTCGTAACTCTAGATTGACTAACTCACAAATTACATTATCTTGTTTAATAAAGTATCTTCTATCTCTGCTCCTACCCTTGCTATTTACTTCCAGAACACTGGGACACAATCGAAGGGGGGTCTTATCTATAGGCGAATGAAATGAAAGCGATGACGCAACATTGAAGTATGGTAAAAGGGTGTGTCTAGATACAGGTGTGTGTTCTACCAACTCAAAAAACATTCTGACATTCTTTAGTTAATTGTTTTAAGAACAAAGACGTGGCAACACAGCAGTCCTCTTATTCGCTAACAGTGTTTAGAGGGAACTTGGAATGCCTCCTTCAAATGCTATAAACGCTGTGCCTTAGCATAGTCTATCACTTGTTCTAATTTCCACCAACTTGGCACTGCTATATTTACAGGAACAACTACTGATTCCGTCTTTTTAATACTTATCTTAACTTCACATTCATCACAACATTTCTATTGTCTCCAAAGTTCGTATTAGAATATCTTTATCATAGTTTCTTCCAAAACGTAGAATGGAAACCTGAACAGGAATTTCCTAATGGTAATATAATTAAAAGTTGATAGTTTTTATATTTTTCCGAAAGGTTAGAATAGTACTCACATAGACTTGCAGTTTCGTAATCTGTTTGAAAATTATAAACGTAACTCCTGTCTCGAATGGTCAATATTTTCAAAATCCTCCGGTTTTAGGGAGAAAGTTGATATTCACATCATATATAATAAACTATAAATGTTTGTTTGTTTGTGTGCGTGTGTCCGGTACACACATCCCATGATAAGTTTAGCACGCTTGTAAGTAACTGTAGCGAAGAAATCGTAGACTATTTATAATTTTTAACGTATACCCTAGGGGGGAGGGGAAGAGAAGTTGAAACGGGAAGAAATGGTTTAAAATTTATGCCAAAAACAGAGTATTTCACGAGCTTTTCATGTTACGAAGATGTAATTCGGTATTTAAATTAATTTTTTAAAATAAGTGACATGCATAGTGTCGGCGTAAAACACCCTAGAGGGATCTGAAGGGAATACCATATGAAAATAACCGAAAATGACCAATATTAGTGTCGAATCCATAGTTTTTTGGGGGGTGCTGGGATGAAAATGCGACACTACCAATACCATCTAAGTCTCAGATAAACCGCTATTTGCATGTGTTAGGAAAGGTGAAAAATAAAGTTTCCAAAATAACAGAAATTAAAGTCGAATCCATAGTTGCCGATTTCAACCTCAAACATTAGAGGTAACTAGGGATCCTTGCAAAATAATAATAATAATAATAATAATAATAATAATAATAATAATAATAATAATAATAATAATAATAATAATAATAATAATAATAATAATAAAATCTAATATTTTTTATGAGGTGATCTTGATAAGTACAAACTTCGTAGCTATTGTTAAATTTTGTTTCTTTTGCTTCCTTATTCTTGGAGTTAAAACCTCATGTGTTAAACGTTTACAAAGTATTCAAAAGGATATGTATATACCATACCATAGGCGTTATAACGATGTTTGTTTATCACATTATGCATCAACGTGTACTAGAACTCTAGAATTCATTTTACAAACTTTACCCTATTATTCTGCAAGAATTTCAACACTAAGCAATAAGTTCATTTGAACTCCTTCGTGAGTAAGCTTTTGGCCTGGGAGACCAAATTCATTTTCTTAGAAGGAGCTCATGTGATTCGGATCCCACGTTAAAGCTGTAAATCCACGTCTCATATTGCCTCGCTGCTAAAAGGGATGCTAAACTGGAAAACAAATCAAATAACCTCATTTCGTAAGAGGCCTAATCACTACGAAATTAAAATGCTGCTAATTTTACAGTAATTATGTTATATCTTCAAATAGATAAAAGATAATCGGAAAGTAGAACAAGAGCGTGCTAGGCAATATTATTTTGTGTGTGGTACCGTTATAACGAGTCACCTATTAGCTTTCCGTTTGCAGCCATTTATGAACGTGAAACCACATGCCAATTTTCTAAATGGCTGGAAATCGAAAGCGGATAAGTGAGTTGTGATAACAATATCTCATGTAAAATAATGTAGATAGATTATTTTAGATTTTGTAAAAACAGCACTCAAATTATACTAAATTTACAGAAAAGTCAAGATTTCGGGCAGTAGCTGGACCTCCAAGACCCACCTGCTCGTATGTCCCTGTTCAGCCTCCAAGGCCCTAAATTTTACATTATTAGTTTATTTATGAGTTTCTCTATACAACATGTAAATCTTTCAATTTCTCTCTTATATGATCTGGAGGTGTCGTTTTGCACATATTTGGGGGCCATCTCATATAGAATGTTACCGTGGACTCTTTGTCGAATCAGGTAATTCGTTACTTCCCGCAAGTGCGTCATAAATGGTAGAACATTGACGTCATCTATCAATTCATTGTGCGACTACGAACTAGTTGCAAAACAGCAGGAAAGTCATTCAGGATAAAGTTGTGATTGTTACTACTGTCGATTCAAAACAAAAGATTATTTATCAGGCTTTGTTATTAATATCATTATTCCAATCTCGTATTCGCGTTTAAATAACTGCCAAAAAGAAATAGAGAAAAAATATGATAAACAACATTAAAAACAGTTGGTTTGAAACACACTTAATAAAAAAGATCGTATTAAAATTAAATTAACTTTCGGAGTGCACATTCGGACAGTAGGATTCTGGCTTTTAGAGTTTTTTTTTTTTTTTTTTTTTTGTATTATTAGAAAAGAGTTAAGGCTGTTTCGTCTCAAAGAGGTATCATGGAAGCGAAGTTTCGTCTCGAAAAGGTATCTTGAAAGTGAACTTCCTTCTCGGAACATGTATCTCTTTTTGACAGAAGAACTATGTCTCGTTTCGTATGTCAGAAAATGTATGTCTCGTCTCATCTCGAGCAATTGTAGTAGCTGCACACTCATTGATTGACTGAATTCTTCAGAATACAGATAGTCGCTAATGCGAGAAAGCTCCCTTGGGCGCACAGGATGGCCTCTTTTTATTCTTAGTCACTGAAGTGACCGCCCAAGGGTCAATAACTTAATAAGAAACCAGGCAGGCACACATTCAGAAAATTTATTTCAGAAGGGGTCCAAATTGAATATGAGGATGTTATACTAAAATTTGTAACATCACCCCTGAAATAAGACTAAATTTACAGAAAAGATTTCTGGGAGTTTGAACCCTAGGGCCAAATCCCTGTGTACGTTCCTGTAACCAGGGACTTGAATTTGCTAACTCAGAAATGAAGCTGGTATGTAGCTTCCTGCAAATAAGCTTTTTCGGAAAATTTTTGTTAATTAAAAATACCTCTCAAACAAGTTATCAGCAATAATTGTTGAACATCCGTTAAATTTCAATTCGATGTTACATTTTCTTTATTATTTGTAACACTTAATGACAACAGTGAC
The DNA here is from genome assembly GCF_964235325.1 of Thermobia domestica. Classification (NCBI taxonomy): domain Eukaryota; kingdom Metazoa; phylum Arthropoda; class Insecta; order Zygentoma; family Lepismatidae; genus Thermobia; species Thermobia domestica. The sequence continues at coordinate 250,846,240 of NC_137458.1, read as the reverse complement.
TGTCATTAAAGCTCCATCCTTGATCAAACTGGGAGTTAATTCGTGTTACATGTATTTCAGACACGATCAGTGATTTAATTCTAACTGGCACTCACTATGATAACATTACAGAATTTTACCTTTAAGCACAGTAAAAGATCCAACTATTTATAGTGATGAGACGATTTAGCCTTAAAAACACTATTTACAGGTTAGAAAAAAAAATAGCTACATTAATTTGATGGTTCTTCCACTTTCTATATATCGATACTTTATTTGTCTTCTGGGATAACGGAACGTTACAATTCACGTGGCTTTTTCCTCGTATCGTGCGTAAACTCAGAGGCTAAGAAAGTAACGCTCTTCGTCAAAATAATAATCATAAAGCTTCTTTTGCAGTTTAAAAACAACGGGACATCACGAAATTTCTGAGAGACTACAATCATATTTTCCTTGGTACACGAGGATGAACGACAAATTATATGAATATTTTGGTCAAGGTTATTTTTGTCAAAAAAAGAGGGGAAAAAATCAAAAATATTTCCTCTTCGTATAAAATACACTGTTATTTTAGTAATAATAGTAATAATTCTGTCAAAATGTATCAAAATGAGTCATTACAAATCCTTATACTACGTATTTTTGTCTCCTTTTCAAACAACAAATCATGTTTTTTTTTTTTTTTTTTTCGAGTTTAGAAAACAAATAAGAGGGAGTAGTCGTAATGTTTCTAAGTTTGGTGACCTGAATGAAAATGCAAAGGATTGGGGGGGGGAAGATGGGAAGAAAGAAAGAAACAAAAAAAAAGTTAAATGATGCCAATAAAAGAAGTCCGTTTCGTGCTCGTAAAATTATACATGATTCCACTCACGAAAAGATTTTAAAAGTGTATTATTGCTGATGAGAAGTATTTGATAGGATGAGTGTGCATATGTTGTTCTGAAGACTATAACGGCAACACTAAAACAAAGCAAGGATTTTCACTTTCATATAAATTAATGCGCAGAAATATTCATATGCACACTACAGGTATATCTAGGTACAAACTACATCGGAACAAATAAATACGTTATTAGAGCAATAAAATCTGGTTTGAAATTTCGTGAATTATTGCAAAACTGTATTTAACAAAATGTTGTACTGTTAAGTAATCTTTTCTATTTTTGATTGCAACAAATTTAACTCAACACCCAGAACAAATAAGTATTTAACACCAAATAATTCGAAAACCAATTATTATGCCTTGAGACCTGTATCTAAGAGGGGTCTAGGGGAGCCGCCCCCCTAAATTTTTACTGGCCTCCCTAAAATTTTCACAGCAGGCTTGCAAATTAACTATAACACGGTGATGAAATATAATATGCTTGTATCCCCCCACCCCTTACAGTTTTTGCTGGCTACCGGCCTGTATGCCTTTGAAACTATGTATATATTAAATTCTTATAAAATTTGACCTAAACAAACATTTATTACTACTAATCTGTGTTACAGTTTTGGTAGTACATCAGATAATAAGAATTTTAAGAATGAATTTTAAAAAATGGATTAAAAAGATTGCGATCTTATCCAAAAAATGCATCAAAAGATTGAGGTCTTTTGCAATAATTAGTTTTCGGATCACTGGCCGCAAAATTTTTGAACGGCCCCTAAATTGAGTTTTCGTATTTTTCACGAAATAAGCACATTATACAGAGTTAATGTGATAGTTTGGTTTGGCTACATGATGTGTAGTTCTCCAGATATAAGGCCCAAAAGAAAATGTTTGCCTAAAATAGATATACTGAATCTTTTGATCCAAAAAGCAAACATTTATTATTATTAATCTGTGCTTCGGTTTGCAATATAGAATATTAGATAAAAAGCAAACATTTGTTATTAATAATCTGTGTTACACTTTCGGCAGTATATCAAATGAAAAGCAAACATTTATTATTACTAATATGTGTTGGAGCTTCGGCAGTATATCATTGTCTTCATCATACACATTATGACTGATGAAAGTAATCATACCTTTCCGAAACTATAGCCTAACACAGATTAGTAGTAACACGTAATTGTTTGTTTTGCTCAGATTTTACTTTTGTTTAAACAAAATCAGTTCGGACGTATCGACTTAATAATACTCAATGTTTTCTCAGAGAAGTATGGAAATCAGAAAACCTTCCAAAACTCTAAACTCAAATATGATGACCCTAGTTCTATCCCCGGACAAATAAGTTTGGGGTGGACAACATCGTATTTGTGGGTTTTCTAGGAGTACTCCCTTTCCTCCCACATTATCATTCCACCAATTCTTACATCGTCATTGACTTGCTTAATCATCCGTCTCCCTTAACATAAAAGGCCTAATCGTGGGTACATTAAATTGAAATATTTAGTTTCCATTTCAAATATGATGACATTGTAAAGTATTTATAAGTCTCTAAATAGTACAAGGTCTTTATAAAGGAATAACATGATACTAAATGCTTGTATATCAAGTTATGCATGGGGGCCGCGGTGGCTCAGTGGTAGAGCGTTCACCTCTGGTGCTTGGGGTCCCGGGTTCAAACCCTGCTCCCGTCAAGTGAACCTTGTGGTGGACAAACACCGTGTGTGTGGGTTTTCTTCGGGTTCTGCCGTTTCCTCCTACTTTCTTCATTCCACGATTTCATTCATCTCTCATCATCACCGTCTCCTTTAGCCTAACCGGCATAACCATGGACGTAAAACTCAAAGATTTCATTTCATTTTTTCAAATTATGCATTTTTCTTTATGCAGGTTGCGAAGAAACTCATGAAATTTGTTCCTTAGAAAGGTGAGATTGTTGCGGCACAGATTGAGTTTAACTAAACCTTTTGGCTTCATGGTATCGGCCAAGCAGTGCGATGGAAATTCAGAAAAGAAAGCACAGTGCGTTATTCGGATTTAGGATTTAGATTTCTGGGCTTTTGGCATCTAAGGCCATTTAGCCCTTTACGTTTCGAGGGATGACGTCCCTTGGCGAGCACACAATCCGGGAAAGGGAAGGACGAAAGGATGGGGGAAGGAAGGAAGCGGCCTGGGACCTATAAGTTAGGTACCACCCCGGCATTTGCCTGGTGTGAATGAGGAAAACCCAGGAAAATCTCATTTAGCGTGGCTGGCCTGAAAAAAATGGTTTAAACTTTTTCGACCAAGTGCCTCCACCGGGAATCGAACCCGGGACCGCTCCAGTGCGTTATTTTATTGATCAGGGTAAAAAGTAACTTTCGTCAAGAGTATGAGAAACTCCCACTAATAGATAAGAGTATTCGTAAGTGACTGAAATAATTATAAAGAAAGAAGAAGTGTCTTGAAAGAAAATAAGATGGGGCATATCAGAGAAAACTGTGGAACGAATCAGAATGTTATGAGTGTAAACTTGCAAAAGTCCTTGAAATATGCAAGTTCGCAACTTTGGATATCACACAAAAGAGATTCGTCATTAAAAACACATATATAATGACGTATCACCTGTATCACATTAAACAGCGTATAATGAACAAACTCATAACTATCTCACCAGGCATACTGGTTCGAACATGGCAGGAGATAGAACATGGACACAGATAATCCCAAAAATTAAAACCAGGCTTAAAGGAAAACGTTTTGACACCATTCCTGACGTTGAGAGAACTACGACAGAGAAGCTAAAACCTTCCAAAACAAACCTTCCAGAAATGCTTCTAGTCATGGATTCAACGTTGGAATAAGTGCATTGCTAGCCAAGGACAGTACCTTGAAGGAGATTAAATCAAATTCCATGTTAACTTATTACTTTGCTTCTACACCATATTTTTATCACACCTCGTACATTTATACAAACACAAAAAAATCTAATACACATATACACCTTGATTGAAACCACCGAAAAAAGAACTATAAGCATAGATTAAGGAGTTAATCTCCTTACGGGCTAGTGAGTTCCTTAATCTACGCTATAAGCAGAGCCGTATCTACGGAAGAGTGAGGGGACCGTCGTCCCAGGCGCTGATAGCAAGAGGGTGACGGACGAGCAAGCAGAAAGAAAAAATGTTAGAAAAGGGGGAAAGATGCTACGCCCCGTAAAAGTATTGGCGCTCATTAAATCAATATTATTGTCGGTTTGCAAAGAAATAATGTTACACTTGGTAAAAATGTTCTTGGTCGCTCCGCTCGCGACCCAAACGTTTAAATAAGAGTTACAACAAGTTTTTACTTTTTACTTAAAGAAAGTTATTATATATGTGTTTTTAATGACGATATGGTGTATAAGGTGTCGAGTAATGACATAGTATGCGCAGGAGCGTTTTCAAAATCAGAAAGTTCAAAGTCTGTAATACGTGTTCAGCGTTTTGATGGTGATGAGTTTGGTTAGTTAATCCCACTTTTTTTTTAGCCAATCCGATTAATCACGACGGTGAAAATGAAGGTATGAAAATGAGAGGGGTGGAAAGACACACGCAAGCGGCTGTTTGCGCTTGACTATTAAAAATGAAGGTAAACAAGGGTAATAATAACATTTTCGAACTTGAAGCTGTTGTAGAATAAAGGCTTAGGAGGTCAAAACTTAACCCAACGAATTTCGTCTTTTTCAGATTCACCAGGAAAAAAAATGTAGACACCACATTTTTTTTCTGTATCGAGATTGACAGGTACATTGCAGAATTATATGAAAGTCACTAGATGGCAGGGGACTTATAACTTAAGTTCACTGCAACTAACTTAGAGATTTTAATAAAAATAAACTTTGAGATCTGCATTTTATTAAAGTTCTTTGTATCTAGTTAATATAAATATCAAGTCTTGCAGGGTAGAGTGTTGAACTTCCACGCTTATAATCTTGGTTTACCTTTCGTGAGATATATATATATACGTCTGATAACAAGACATCCATTCTTATGTCCTTAATTTTTAAGCGTTCTACTTTTTGTTGTTCTTTAAACACTATGTATATGATGTTCCTGTATTTTACTAGCAGGGCTACAAGTGTTTAAACCCGCTCTGAGTAGCCCAGAGCAGAAGCATAACACCATCCTCGCAAGTGACATCATATTTACTTGTGTTTTCTGTTACTGCATTTCGTTTCATCATATAAATTACATACCATGCTCAGGTCTCCTTCCTCTATATGCTTAACCACATAAATATACCAGTAAATAAATAAATCGTGATACCCATCTCTCAATGAAACTAGCATAAATGAAAGCTCATGGACCCAGAGAAGGTGTTACCTTCTACGGCCTACCCATCTTCGGATGGGAATGAAATTACACATTTAAAAAAAATCATCATTACATCGTATTTTTGAGGTGATTTACTTTAAGAAAGATAAAGTTAACGCTATCATTAGTATCCAGTTCTTTAATTCATTAATGCTGTTGTCATTATGGTAGTTTCAGATTTTGTTGCGCTTCTGAATTGACATTATTCAGATTCCAACATGGAAGCTGTTTGCAGCTCCACGAGTAATGTTGAAGAAACCTTATCTGTCAAGAGAGAAGTGAGAGATTAATATGTGGCACCGAACAAGGTCTAGAGACGTTAAGTCATGCTTCCTAGGCTAGAAATAAACTGCTTGACAGGGACAACGGACACGGACAAATAAACTGCTTGACACGGATGTCATGTTTTTTATCCTTCAGAAGCAAGACTAAGATTCAGCGACTACAAAAGAAAGTTAACAGCTCAAGATCCGAAAATTGCTTATCATCCAAAACGCTGAGAAACTCAACACCATCAGTGAATTTGGAGGTTTTAGCGTACTAGGCAATGAAAAAAAAAAAAACCTATGTTCACAACGAGATAATGAAAGGCAGAATGAAGATATGAAGATGCATTGGTTTTAGTTCGAGATATGAAGATGCATTGGTTTTAGTTTTGCAGGGATTTTGCCTTTTCGCAAGTATGATAACGTGCCTCATTTTCCAGACATTGCAAAACATTGCAAACATGGACTTGACTACCAAAGAATTAAGGATGATCTATTGACAACTGCACAGAAAGAATAAGATAGGTTTGACGCCTTTGTGAAGGACAGGTTTCTGCCAACTGAAGAAAGAACGATACATTTTAGGGACAAGTTGCCTCAAAGCAAGTATCTGATCTTTGAATTTCTGTATGAAGTGAAACAGTTGGATGCAAAAACTGGAAAGATAAAAACAGTGTAAGATGACAGGAATATTCTGCAGCGACTCACTACTGCATATGAAGCAGGACATCCAGTTTACCTTAACAATTGACGCATGAACGCATGAACTGACTTATGACGCACGAACTATTCATTGTTCCTCTATCTCTGGCAGAAGCAAATGGGCAACTTCGCTCAGGCTCAAAAACAATTCTTACTGGAATATTGACTAATCGTATTCCTTGTCCCAACAAATTTGATGACAAAAACTTTGATGGCGTATCACAACTAAACATTGATGAACAGGCCCTTGTAATAGCAATCGAAAAGCCACAGGCAGCACACACTTTCGGAGACCTTGCAGATAGTTTTGTTCAAAGTTTTTTCCAAAGTGGGTAACACTTCAATGCGCATTGGTAACATTTTTAATTGTTACTACCATCACTCAGTCAATGGTACACACGGAAATGGGAGAATCAGGAGACCAATAGATAGTAGAGAATTGCTTCTTTCTGCAAAGTGATAAAACCTGATTATTGACGATAACTACAAAGCAGATCTCGCTAAACTCTCACACCAGCTGATTCTGCAAACACCATCCAACAAGAACATAGTTGTTGTAGGTAGCTTCAGTGATGAGGGAAGAGTCGAAGCTTCTGACGCAATCCTTGACACTAATGACTTGAATGCAAAATACGAAGAGGTGAAACCAGGATTATTTTATACTGCGTTGAAAGCAGAAAAACAAGTATTGTTGTATCGACAAGAGACACTCATATATCAATTCTTCTGGTTAGTTACTTTCACATAATATCATGCAAGAAACTGTGGATAAAAGCAGGAACAACAAGGATCAGAAAGCACATTCTAGTTCACACCATCATTGAAAAGCTGCAGATGGAACCACAAATTCTCCAGCTTGTTCCAGCTTTACATGTTATCACTGGATGTGACTCAACTTCGTACATTGCTGGATATATGAAGAGAACTTTTTTTTTTCTTTTTGCACAGCATAACCATCTCCTGAGATGATTATGAGTTGATACAGTCCTTAGCGACTACACCGTTACGAACACTGAAATCTTGTTCTGCAAAGTGTGTGGCGCGCTGAATGCTGACAACATCACTGAAATTCGGTCTAGAATGTTCGTCAAGAGCAGTACAATAGAAAAACTCCTACCAACCAGAGATTATCTTTACTTGCACATACAACCTTCTCATTACCAGGCATTTGTGTGAAGACAAGTCCATTTGCACCACCCAATTCTGCTTTAACCTTTAACAATGGGATGAAAAATTGAGAACAATTCACTTGTCCCTCATTTATTATCATGCCGCCAATTCCAGACGATTGTGAGGAGATGAATAAATATATGTGTACCACAGGATGCATGACAGTTCGGTGTAACTGTAAACCAAAGCCATGCACAGTGGAGTAGGAAAGTAGGAGTTGCAAATGTAGGAAGTTGAGTGACACTTGCATGAATTAGTAGCTGAAATTTGATCGCAATTTTAACGTTCGAGCTGATATAAAATCAACAGTTTGGTACAATGCATCATATATGTACTCCATGTATGTGCGTTATCATTAGAAAATATCAAATATTCTACAAACCGATGTAATGTCATTTTGAGAAAGTAATGTCCCTAGGGTATCGAATAATTTCCATACAATTACTCTGAAAAAATCTCTTGTTCCCTCCAAATACCATATTAACGATTCCCCTATAACACATTCTGCCAGTCATAATGATCTTGCTGTCATCTTTGATTCGAAACTCTCGTTCTCTGACCACATCTCTGCAATAGTTAAGAAATCAATGCGTATGCTGGGGCTTCTTTACCGATTCACTGAACTACGTACTGTGGCATCATTAACAACATTCTATAGAACTCTAATAGCACCCAAGATCGAATACTGCTCTCCCATATGGGCCATGGCCGCACCTACACATCTCTCTAGACTTGAGTCTGTTCTCAATTTCTTTATTGCAATAGTACGTTTTCGTGTTCCCGCACTTCGAATATTACCTAAGGAGGAAATTTTGCGATATCTTAATATCCAGACGCCGGAAGTACGCAGAAATAACTCTGATTTGAAGTTTCTTTATAAGATTGTTAATGGGAACCTAAGATCAGAAACCCTAATTCAATAACTATCCTTACATGTCCCTTCCCGCAAAACCCGGAATACCCACCTATTCCATCTTGCACGCCCTAGGTTGGCAATTATACAAAGGTCTCTTTTTTCACCGAGTACCCAACTATTATAATATTCTAACAAGTGAGGTGGACATTTTTTCGAGCTACCCGGTGTTTGAAAGAGCAATAAAACGCGTGCTGGCTAAATAATATTACTTGTGCACTCTTTGTTAATACTATCGATGTTACTGTTGTTGTTTATTTTTTAAATTCTTTTTCTTTTTTCTTTTTTTCCCGCTTGTTGACACTTCCCTGTGTAAAATGGCACAATTATGCTGTATCTGGGAATTTGTTCAATAAATATCAACTTTGAGCAGATACCTTGAATGGCAAGGAATATATATATAAAAGTAATTTTGTAACACTGACAACTGGGTGCTTGAAGATTTAGAGTCCAGCAATCGCTTTTCTAGAGCATCGAAGAATATTCATGCCAACTTTCATAGAAATTTGTTGAGCGGTGTGCAAATTGTTGTCGAACAAACACATATTTTGAGTTCCATATGTTACAAAAAATACTTTTGACCGCCATTTTTTTCTTTTTCTTTCTTTTTCTTTTTCTTTTTTTTAAGTTCTGGGAAAAAGTGAATGTTACAGCGTGGCATACGGCAGATTTGAATTCGACAACAATAAATCATACTGAAACTGCACTTGAAGTGTTTTTCCTCACAAATACCTACCCAAATTTATCCCTGAGGATTTCTCCATATGCGCACCTGAATACTACGGTACCAGTGATTTTTTTAAATACCATTGATTTATGAAATGCTTCCAATCTGAAGGAATTTCTTGAGATCATTTTTCCATTAACTACTTGTATTGCCAAAATATTTCTTTTGTGTGTGTATTCGTATCTAGTAATATATTTTTGTCTATCTAGATACATACAAAATATATACAAACATTATTATATATATATGTGTGTGCATGTTTTTAGTGTATTTTCAATATGTTAATTAATAATAAGTAATTTTAAATTCAGAACTTTCATTCATTAAGAAAATAAGTAATTACTGTGATTTCAAAGATATGGAGTAGCCAAACTATATTTTAGATTTTAAACACAAACATATTCTTCAGCTCCATTGATCAATATTTAGAAATTCCCAAAGAAGAATCCTTCTGAATTTCCGTTACATTTCACAAAATATTTTTACCGTAAAAGAATCGACATTAAAATGTTATTTGTGTGGTCACATACAGAATAAAATTTCAAAATTTTTTATTACTACTGGAAATTAAAGCTGTCATTTGTTTCGAACATTTTAATAGCACAAAGTTTAAATAAACCTCTTAAAAACAGCTCTTATTTGTAAACGAATAGATAATAATCGCTTTTTCAATGGCCTGTCCAAAGAGCTTAATAAAAATTCAGCGTAGCATAATAGAAGCTGCTTCTTTTATATGGTAAAAAAGCAAGCAAGATTGGTGAGATGACTATAGTACCGGCACCGAATTCTACTTCGCCCCGGACGCCGAAATCTCTAGCTAGAGCTCTGGCTATAAGCTCCCGTATGCTTACGTTGGGAACTAAAGACGGTACAGTCATTTGAAACTAGCATAATTAATTAGTCTAATAGAATTAATGCAGGTTGTGAATTGACCAGTATTTTAAAAATGGAAACATCATGGTAATATCACCTTTTAAAAATGGAAAAATTACAGCTAAATCACAGGGGGCTGATTAATCTGAATACATATGTGGTATTGTAGTGTTATCAGTATTACGTAGAAAGTTATATGGACTCTAACGAATCTGATTCATAAGATCGTGATACAAACGAAAAATAACCACTTCGAAAAACATATAATATGTAATATATTTTGTTGCACTAACATGAACGAAGTTTCAAAGATTTTAAATGTACAGCTTGAAATCATTAACATGTCCATCTTTACAAATGCAGAAGACATCTATACTCCGTATGATACTCCATCGGATCATGTACACGTCTGATCATATCTCGGTAGGTGTCAGCAGTGCTACTGAAGATCAGAAAGAAATGGAGGACCAAAGATATATATATATATGGCCTACAGGGTCGGATTTAGGGGGGGTGCACCGGAGCACGTGCATCCCCCTCCATTCTGAATATACAGTATTTAAAGTGAGAAAATGGCAGTGAAAGTAGCAATACTTTCCTAAAATTTCATGTCATATTTCCATTTCGGGCTTAAAAGAAAGTGTAGTTTTGCTAAACACAATAGTTTAAGTCAATTCCTCATACATATCACAGATGCCTAAAGGTATTTAAAAAATTTAAATTTTATTCAAATGTACTGATAGTTATCGGTGCACCGCCCTCAGAAAATCCTGGATCCGGCCCTATATCTATCTCTATCTAAGTGTATATATATATATATATATATATATATATATATATATATATAGAGAGAGAGAGAGAGAGAGAGAGAGATAGATAGATAGATAGATAGATAGATAGATATAGATATAGATATATAGAGATATAGATATATTTCACAAAGTTCGTTAAGAAGAAGTTGCATTGAGTTTAAATCTTGTAACTAATACTACGTAAATAAGTTAGCATACAGACTGAACATCATTCAAGTTTAGTGCTGAATTTAGGTTTGACGGGGCCCTAAGCTATTGAAAGGGGGCCTTTATACGTCAAACTTTCTTTTCCAGTGACAAAACGTCGCCGACTTTTAGGTGTGAATTAATACTATATGCTAATTTATGGATCTAACGGATATCTAAATGAAAAAAAGCATATATTACAAGCAAAACTAGGAAGCGGTGGCTCCCAGTAAGTACGCCAGAAATTTTTACTTGGAGGGGTGTTCAAAATAAAAGGGGGGGTGAACTCTCAGAATAGTGATATAATTTTTAAACAAACTCAAAGAAAACAGTATATTTTTACGCAACAATTGCAATACTACTACTACTACTACTACTACTACTACTACTACTACTACTACTACTACTACTACTACTACTACTAATAATAATAATAATAATAATAATAATAATAATAATAATAATAATAATAATAATAATAATAATAATAATATCAGCTCTTCGCAGCGGTAGATTCAATAAAATAAGTTCACACATTTGAGCATTTATCATTATTATTAAACTAAGTAATACAGTGAAACCTCTCAAAACGGACATCGGTGAAATCCATTGTTTATCCGTAAATGAGAGGTGTCCCTAAAAGGAAGAGTTCTCTCTCATAACACCACACCACACATATTTATGGCATGGAAGAATAAGAAAGTTTGTCCTCTTACGAAGATGTCTAATATTGAAAGATGCCCGTTAAGAGAGGTTTCACTGTATTAGGAATTAACCTCCACTGTTTTACCCAGTAATTACATGCGAATTGATTACATACGAATTGTTGTAATTATTTTGCAAATTTCTGCTATTATTCCAATTTATTCACCCCAGCAAGTTTTAGTAGGTGATTTTTTTTTTTCAAAATATTAATTAGGAAAAAAAATCCCTCGTCCCATGCTGAAATCACATTCGTTTAGTAATTAATACTGTACATAGTTCCAATTTCATTATTTTAATATTCTAATCCTGTTGTTAACGTTAATTGTTGTAATATTATTTGATCTCTTAATCTCCTCCGTTCCTGCCCCTTCCTGGCTACGTTATTGCTCTGAATATCTTTCATAAGAAAATTATACATTGATTTAGTTGTTTTCCAGAAATCCAGTTTTTCAGTTTACAAATATGTTGTACCTTTGTGTTTTGTCTTCTTTAATATACCCTAATTTTGGTATCGGGTTATTTCCTCAAGTGCGTTTTCCTCAAGTCCAGAAAATGTGGGACATTTCCTCAAGTGCCTTATCTTGATATTGATCATGAACTAGAAATCCAAGACAGAGATACAAATCTTGGCCAACAACAAGAATGGGGGGATATGATTTCTATGCGTGATAAAATAAATACAATATTGTCACTGGTTGGTTAGATAAAATTTTACTATTAAATTTTAAGAATGAAGGTCTGTTATATCAAAGGACATCTGAATATTCCTAAACTATATAGACTACACAAGCTTTCAATTTAGAATTCAATCATAGCAGTTTTCACGTTTTCAGTATCCCATTTGAATTACGAAGGCAAAACCCTGCATCTGAACCATTCAAAACAAAAGGTTTCTTTAAATACTCAATAAATAATTACAGGCGATATTGTTTTAAATAAACTGTCCTATACGTACGATTGCCTCAGTAAATCATATTAGTTTCTTGGATTGTGTATAATATAATTCGAATAAGCTGATTGAAGAAAACTATAGTAAATTCTCCAGTATTGAAAACAAAACAATATGGTAATACACAGTGGTCGAAGTGAGACGATATACGGTGGTATGCCATACCGCATACCAACTCTGGTTTTTCAGTAATGAGGACACACCGTCGCTGTTTTTTTAGTGATCAAGACAATATTTAAATGACCAGAGGTGGTTTAGCACTCAACAGGTATGCTTCAGTTCAATGCTTGTAAAACATACTGCCTCTTTTTTTTTTTCACTTCGAGCACTGGTAATACAGATCTCGATAAAACTGAGTCACACTATTATTTTTAAAAACTATTATGTTTTGACCAAATAATGTACATGCATCACAAGATCTTTTGGTCTAGTTGACAGAACGAGATACAGGATAGATTTCCTGTAAATAAAACCCTAGGATTGCTACACATAAATTATTTATTATTATATGTTTAATAATAATGTTATGACCTCATAAATTTATCGTGTTATGTTTAGCACCTAAATATACCATATCAAAATTCTTACTATTCTATTTCTTAGTGCTTCCCATGTTCTAGATTAGTGCTATTTAACCGGGGGTACGCGTACCCCTGGGGATACGCGAAGATGTTTCTGGGGGTACGTAATGCTGCCTCTGGGGGTCTGCTGGAAATGTCCGTTGACAGTTCACTGCAAATGAAATTGGATAACTTGTCAATTTGTGACTTCTGTATTTGTGCTCGAAAAGAATAAAATGAAATTAGTGACAGTGCTATTTGACAACTTCTTCCATTACATCAACATGTGTGTGTGAACAGTGTTTCTCTGCATTAACATCAATAAAAACGAAACACAGAAATTGCTTGAATCCAGAATCCGCTCTGATTCTCGCACTCTCGAAGATTCGACCAAGAATAGAGTAGTTGGCGTTCCGGAAACAAGCTCAGTTATCTCATTAACAGGTTGGGTCTAAAGTTACTTTTAGTTTTTGAATTTTTAACATTGTCTTCAGTGTACGAATTATCAGGGAGGATGAGGCGAAAATCCTCTTCAGTAGAACTGGATGTCCCCCATATATTTTTAAATTTCTCATGTTAATTTTTTCGTATGTGCACTTATCCCCCTATAAATAGTGTTTTGATTGGCCCACAGATTGTCATTTTGTTGGGTCTCTCTTTATCCCCCCTTTTTAATCAACAAAACGTGTATTAAGTTTAATAAGTTCATTTTGATTTAATTTCTCTTAAACAGCTTCAGGAGTACACAATTGAATGGCGAATTGTGTCTAGGGGTACCCGAGAAAAAAGGTTGAATAGCACTGTTTTGGATCACTATGTTCTATACAGCATAATAATGCCTTATTTTAAATTTATTTAAAAATGTAGAATATCATCAATTCTACGTCGAATGGCTTTTAAAAGAAAACTGTTAATCTCACTAGAATTTGTCATGTTTTCAAATGATGAAAATAAATTTAAATAAATACATAGGTATTATGGAACTTTTGGGGTACTACACAACTGTAAGTTCCCGACAGTTACAGCTTCAAATCACTGAAGACCTAAGCGATTTTAATAATAAAAATAATGTTTCTTGTAAGTGCAAGGTTTTAAGCGCTCAAGGAAACTTATTTACTTTCAGTTCAAGATACAACCGGAAAGTCTTTTCACTTTGAAAGATTAACAAGTAAAAGAAAAGGGGAAAAGCCAGCCAGGAAGGTATCATCGTGTTAAGACTGAGAAAATTAGCCTGCCTAATCAGGATATACAGACTTGAAATTTGAATCCAAGATCTCACGATTGAAAAGAGCAGCGCAAACTGTTTACCTCACACTCTTTTAACTTGATCTTATACAGAACTACTAGTAAGCTTACGTGTCAACAGAAAGTTTGACCAATGAACTAAAGTTTGAATTAAAATAGATCATTTCCTTCAAAAGTGATAATAATATTTAAATTATTCAACAAATATTGGAGGAACATGGTTCCAACAGTGTCAATAGAAACTCGGCAATTGATTAATGTAACTTCTCATTGTCCGTGTGAATTGGTCCATATCACAATACTTTACCCAGCACTTTTAGATTTAAGAGATTTAAAGAATAAATCCGTGTAGTGATTCTGCCTTGAGATTTGTTTCTAAAGAACAGTTCAATGAATTCATTGTAAAACAGACATTTCATACTCTGCAGACATACCTTACGTTCATTTTCAGTTGGATTAATATTCTAAAACAAGTAACATTATATGCAATTTTGTTCGATAAAGTATGATTTTATTTGACACCCTGCAACCCTAGTTATCAGCAACAGCTCAAGTACCACCCCTCTTCTTTCTTGTATTAGTTAAGAATTTCAGAAGTTGTTCTCCTTCTTTTGGTTAATGATCGTCAGATTAAGAAGAAAGATAAGCACTTGAGGAAATGACACCTTTCTGGAAAGTTGGGGAAATAGACAGTTGAGGAAATAACCCTATTTCCTAATTTTAATAATTCCAGGACTCATAGTAGTCTGATCTCTTGTAAATAGTTGAAAAGTGACCAAAAGCAAAGGAAAAATTAACCAAAATGTCATCATGCCCCTTTTTCCTTTTTCGATTTCTCCATCACCTCTCTGTTTGTTCTTTTGTTTCTTCTTTACTTCTTCTTTTTGAGCTTCCTCCTTTCTTAGGTTTTCCAAGTATGCATTGTAGTTACGGCAAGCAGACTTAGCAGATGTAAAAAGCTTCTAAGTAAGTGGAACCAGTTCTGGCCTATTTCCGAATTTCTTCATCCCAGACATTATATTTAATTTCGCATTAAGAGTTCTCAAAAACGTGAAATATTCAAATTCATCACCTACTCTTAAGAAGAACATACAAGAAGCATAACACAAGACGAACATGATGAACCACACAAACACACACGCACACAACGTTAAACGGAGCGTTAACTATTACGAGAGAAAACTAAAAGATTATTATGATAGAAGAAAGAATAGACACAGAAGAGTTCTCAATCCCACCTTGAGGGCTTAAGCATCCACCAACCGTCCACTGTGCTTTAGAAAAAATAAAAGCTGAAGTGAGAATAAAGCTGGCTGTTTCACATATGGCAGCAAGTACTCAAGCTTTCAGAAAAGTAATGAGTAACAAGTTTCTGCCTTTTTCCATTTGTTTTATATTTTTCTTAGAAAACTGCCAATGCAAAATATAAATCACACGAAAAAGTCACTTTACCTCTCAAAAAAGTAACTTTTAGTGACAAATTTGAAAAAAATAACTTTTAGTGACCAACTTGAAAAAATTAAATTTTAGTTTAAGAAGTGACTTTCTATGAGCCCTGTTCCGCTCAATGAATTTACCTGAATAAAATTATACTTTACAAAAATTAAGCTAGCGCCAAATGCGATCCTGCATAACACTACACTCAGTCTAAAAAATATATAATTCTTACTTTGATCGATCTTTTCATTTCTAAAACGTTTTGACTACACACTTCTAACGTCCGTCCGTTGATACACCACTTGCAGAGCAGGCTCGAAACCAGCCACAGAGCTTTAGGGTCCATGAATATGTTAGGAGGGGCCAAGTCATTAAAAATTCCCTTACAAATATCTAAATTGTGCATTTTGTATTGAGGTCTGGAGGGGACATAAAAAATTTAGGGAGCCAGGCCCTCCCTATCCCCCCCTCTAGTTGCGAGCCTGTTGCAGTGTAGCACTTACCAACTGAATCTGGTATAGGCTTATTACTATATTGTCACATTTTCCCTTATTGAGGAGGAGGTAGGTGAATGACCGCTCAAGACGTTGCCAATTTCAGTCATCTGCATCTGTCCATCAATCTCTTTTCTCGGAAACGACCGCGGAGCCCAGGAGTGTAGGTATCAGTGGTCTGTTTTGTCAATTGTTTCGATCGAAACACCGCCCGAAACAATGAGGACATGTGGTTTTCGAAGCCGTACATGAGAACGAGATCGCTTCGTATTTTGAAGTGAAATAAATAAATAAGAATATTGCCTTCTTTCCTAAACGCTAAACCTTTTTTAACTTGAAGTAATAAACAACCTATATAATACTGATTGATACAATTGGATTTGGAGGAGTATTCCTTTTCCATCTAGGGGTGTGTAAAAAGAAATTTGGAGGGGTGTTAGGGGGGTGTTAGGGGGGTGTAGATTACTCCCTCGTGGCTCCATTATAAATGAAGCTGGATAACAGGAGCCTCATTACAAGTGATGTTAAGAAATAGAGCCTTATTACTTGCTTCATAAAAGTCTAGTACATAACAATATAAAACACCATTGTTGTATGTGCGTTTTATTTTATTTGCTTTTTCTTGTTATTTGGAAAGTATCATACATTACAATCAGTTTCTTCTTTATTTTATTTTATTTTTTTTTACCCCAAGCGAATGAGGCCTTAAGGGTCTTCACTACAGCGAAATTAAACTACAGCTAATTTTAGAGTTTTTCTGTAATATCTTCAAAACAAATAAAAATATTGGAAAAGCAGAAACGTAGTGAACTAGACAATACGATTTTGTATGTGATACCGTTATCACAACTGATCTATCTGCTTTCGATTTGGAACTGAAGATAAATTTAGCATTTCTTGCGGGTTCTGTAAATAGCGGCATAACAAAAGCAGATAGGTGAATTGTGGTAAAGGTATCAGATGCAAAATCGTATTATCTAGTTCACTACGTTTCTGCTTTTCGAATATTTTTATTTGTTTTGAAGATATCACAGAAAAACTCTGAAATTAGCGGTACTTTAATTTCGCTGTAGTGAAGGCCCGTAAGTCATAGATTGTTTAGCTTATACGTAAGTCCGACACTGCAACTGACAGTAAACCATGGAAACTACGCACGTTGTGGGTTGTTTGATCACTAATACATTATAGAAGTTGTTTTTTTAAAAAATGCTTCAGGGACATTTTAACAACACTGAATTTTGTTGATAATTGATCTTCTAATTTGAATGACATTTCAATTTTATTTGTCGTCTATGTGTTACTGTTAAGAGTTATATGTTTCAGCGTTAGTAGCATACGTGTTTCCGTTAGGAGTTTGTGTACCACTGTTACCGTCATGAAAAGACAAACAACTAAATAACTAACTAACTAACTAACTCTATGGTCTATGGAACCCGGAGGCTCAATGCCACGTTCACAAAAGCTAAGCTCTCCACTGACTTCTATCCTTAGCCAATTGGATCCAGTTTTTACTTTCTATTCATATTTCTGCGAGATCCATCTTAATATTGTCCTCCCATCGCCGCATAGGTCTTCCTAGTGGTCGTGTTCCGATTGGTCTTCCAGTCAAGACTGAAAGAATTCCTACTTTCTTTCATCCTGGCTACATGACCTGCCACCTGAGCCTCTTAGACTTGATGTCCCCAACAATGTTCGGTAAACCGTATAAATTATGTAGTTCCTCGCCATGAAGTTTCCACTATTCCCCATTCCTGTCCCTCTTGGGTCCGAATATTCGTCTCAGGATCTTGTCCTCAAATACTTTCAGTCTACGTTTTTCCCTCACGGTAAGCGACCATGTTTCGCTACCATACAGAACAACAGGCATGATTATCGTTTTACATATTTTAAGCTTCAAATTCTTCGACAGAATTCGCGACGATAAGACATTTTGAACTGAATAATAACACGAATTCGCTGCTTTTAATCGGCATTTAATTTCTTTGTGAATATGATTTTCGTCTGTTAATATTGATCCTAGATATTTGAAACTATCCACTTTATCAAACCTATTATTTAATATTTTAACGCATCCATAATTTGCAGTATTACGGTCCCGACGCACTTCTATGTATTTAGTTTTATTTGCATTTACTTCTAAACCCAAGTCACTGCAAGCGTTTAATAAGCTCTCTGCATTTCTTTCTATTGTTCTCCTGTCATCCCCTATTAAATTTACATCATCAGCATACGCCATAACCTGGTGAACACCATTCAATTCTGTGCCCTGGTTGCTATCTTTGATTTTCCTTATAGTGTATTCCAGGACAAAGTTGAATAATAATGGTGACAACGCATCTCCTTGTTTCAGGCCATTCTCGACGTGGAAGGATGCTCGTGGACAAAAATTTTCCTAACCGAACTTTACTTTGGGACTCATTTAAACATATCTTAATTAATCTAGCTTTTCCGGTACTCCAAATTCTGTAAGGACGTTGTATATAATACTTACAATTTGTAAGGACGACGGACGGAACTGTTCCGTCAGCTTTCTTTAATATATAAGCACTAGCTTAATAGCCTTTCTTAAATCTGTTGATCCCCGTATACATGTCCCGAATGTTTTTATTTTTACTATTATCTTCAAATTCCTTAATTTTAGCTTTCAAAAAAATCGCTTTTCGTTGTTCTAAAAGTTTTGGAAATTCCCCGCCTGATGTTTACGAAATTTTGTGTAGTTTTTTTTTTTTTAATTCGAATTTTGTAGCCAACGTAATTTTGCCTGTTTTCTCTTCTCTGCTGGTTTAATGCATTCCTTGTCGAACCATGATTTGTTCCTATTGGTACTTCCGCGTGTCCCAATGTTTCTTTTGCTGAAATTTTAATGCTATCTTTAATTTCAATCCAAGTATCCTCAACACCAGTGCACTTCAAATCTTCTAAAACCGAGAATCTGTTCGGAATTTCAATCTAGTATTCCTCTCTTACCTGGCTCTCTTCTAATTTCTTTAAATTATGTCCCTCCGTTTTCAGACATCGAATTTTTCCTTTATTCAACGATAGTCTTTCTCTTATTATCGCTGCTACTAAGTAGCGATCGGTGTCACAATCAGCCCCTCTAAACTAGCAAACATCAATTGTGTTAGGTTGTTTTCTCCTATCTACTAGAACGTGATCAATTTGATTATGTGCTTTTTCCGTCTGGTGAGGTCCAAGTGTATTTATGAATGTCGCGATGTGGGAACTTTATACTCTTCACGATAAGGTTTTTGGATATTGCAAAGTTCACGAGTCTAACACTGTTGTCATTACTTTCGTTATGTAGACTTTCGTTCCCTATAATCGCTTTGTAAATATCCTTTCGTTCTACCTTCGCATTGAAATCTAATGGAATTTCCATATGGTATCGTGGGAATTGGTCAAATATCCGTTCCACTTCTTCGTAAAAACTGTCTTTTATATCGACATCCTTATCTTCTCTTGGGGTATGTATATACATTTAAAACAATAATATCACACCACCGACCCTTAAGAGTAATAAAAGAAAGTCTATCAGTAACAAATTCAACCCGCTTAATTGCTTATATTCTTCGTTTTTGAACGAAAACCCTTGTTCCTAATTGAAGACTCGTTGTAGAAAACAATTTAAGTGCCAGAAACAACAGTTATTGTAACAGTAGAGACAAATGATAGTAAATTGTGCCCAAGCGTCACAAAATAGAAAATACTACTGCTTAGAAGCACAACCTAGCATATAGCGAAGTATGAAAATTAGGGATGCGCACGAGACAAGATTTGAGACTGTCTCGACTCGAAAATGTGCTGTGAAAGTGATGTCTCGACTCGAAAAATATATGTTTTTCTATTGGAAGAGCTGTGTCTCGACTCGAATTTTGTCAGGAAAATTCTGTCTCGACTCGACTCGAATGCATCCCTAATGAAAATCTAACTTAGTCATAAACGTGTTTAAAAAATAAAATAAGTGAAACAATTTCAAGGTGGCACTTACGTTGTTTTTTTACAGCGAATCTTCAATTGGCGATTTTTATTTCCTTCCCCGTAAAAGAACGTAAAATTTTCCGACGTCACAGTTCCATTTCCTTCCCACCTAACTTTCTGAACTCCTACTAGGTGGATCATGTATCTCTATAACTCACTCATTACGGATTTTACGAAGACAAACAACAATAAATATATGGTTTCTTCAAACTGGTTGGACTCTACAACCAATGTCTCAATGTCAGTGGCAACTGTGTCGAAAAATGGTGCTATATGCATAGTTCATGATGACACAGTGTATTTGTGTTTAGAAATAAAGTTTGCGACATAATCTAAAAGAAAATGACGAAACTTACTTTCCAAATATTCCTCGTACAAGTAACTTACTGTCTTCAACAATATTTCTCTTTTAGATTATTCGTATGCTTACTCGTTAAACCGTTCTCGCAACCTTCCTAACTATATTTTGAACGCCTCGTAATACTCTCTCTTGTTTACACATAATCTAACCTAAGTGTTAGAAATCCAAGGCACTTATCTCCCAACACACATACGACACTCCCAACACAAAAATTTTCTGTATTCTCAAAACTTCCTTATGCATTTACATTACAATTACTTGCACTTTAAAGTTACCTTTATGTGTTAAACTCCCCTCAGATTGATGAGTTTTAAAACCTTGAACGACGATTTTAAATTAATCTTTCTTTGAACTTGCTTCTTCCTAGACTTAAACTAATCTTCCAAGATTTTGTGTGCTAATATTGAGTATTAATTAGAGGGAGTGGAAAACTACAAACATTACAGAGACACACCTGTAATTTAGTGTTTTGTTCTTGAACTTTCGTTCTTTATGCATCAGTACTGAAATAATCTTTTTTCTTACTAAAGTAAATATATTGTAATATTAGTCTTAACAGGAAAAATGTCCAAATCAAAGACATATAGAAACCCATCATGACGCTAGAGGGAAGCAAGGGAGCGATCACTCCCAGGAGCATCGTCGTTTAAGATTTGCCTTGTGGGTGGGGCAAATCCTAGATCTCAGTAGATTTTCAGGTTTTTCATTGGTATATTTATTCATGGAGGACAATTCTGCTTGGATAAGAAATTCAAAATAGCTATTTTTTTAATATTTTTCCCTCTATTAGATCTTAATTACTGCCTACAGGCCGGTAGACAGCCCAAAAAAGGAAGGGGGCAGGTAGAATTTAGGGGGGTGGTCCGATCCAACCATCTTATAGTTCATCACTGTATTATAGTTCATTTGCAAGCCTACCGTGAAAATTTAGGAGGGCATTAGAAATTTAGGGAGGGCAGCCCCCCTAGACCCCCTGGATACGGGCTTGACTGTCTCATCTTTTTCACCTCCCTTCGCGAACCCTACTAGTAGTGATTCTGCCTTAGAGAAATTGAAGCTTTACTGATTAAGAATTACTCAATAACCACAAACACTAAAATTCTCGGAATATGAGCCATCTGAAGCTTACAACATCCTCTAATTCAAGACATTTTTTATAATCTAGAAATTTGAGTATCCAACGATTCCGACATCACAAATTTGTCTCATATTTCTGGCTCATAAGAAAAGGCAGACACTCAATTTCTAATTTGTTGTTGTTGTTGTATTTAAGTTATTGATAAACATTCAAAATGGTGATAGAAAGTGGGAAAAATGAACTAACCTTACTAGATTAAAGTCGAAATCTAGGTATTTAATGAAATTGAATCATTATAAAATAATTAGTGGAATGAGAATGTAGGAGAGAAAGAAAAAACTTGAGAAAATCCTCGAACACGATATTATTCCCTACGAGACCTTGTAGGAACCTGGGTCACCTAACACCAGAAGGGTGCTCCACCGCTGACCCGAAGTGCGGGAGAAGGGGATACGGACAAAATCTTGCGGCTGAAACATCGCCGCCCAAAATCTCGCCGGCCAAAACCTCGCCGCCCAAAATCTCGCTTGGCCAAACCTCGCCGCCCAAAATCTCGCTTGGCCAAAACCTCCCCGCCCAAAACCTCACGTGGCCAAATCCTCGCCGCCCAAAATCTTGCCAGGCCAAAACCTCGCCACCCAAAACATCGCGTGGCCAAAACCTCGCCGCCAAAATTCAGTGTAGTATAACAATATCCGCTGCTTTTCTTATAAGTAAAAAAGAAAAAAGTAAGGAAGAGCTTGGTGTGGTGAGAGTAGGGGCGCCGAAATCTCTAGGTACGTCTCTCTCTCTCTCTATATATATATATATATATATATATATATATATCCCACTTCCCCTCCCTTTTGTTGTGCCGACAAAGTGAAATTATAAAAGACATCCTAGGCTCGAACCTCATCAATGTTGAAAATTTGATTGAGGTCGGTAGGATGGCTAAAGAGGTATAATGTAACAAACATAGTCATTTAATTTTTATATATATAGATTTCCAAAGCATGCATTAGAATTTTACTTGTCATTATTTTAATGTAATTATGTGTTATTACTAAATATATACATATAGTAATATATAGAACATTCTACATTGAAGAAATCGTTGTAAAGAAGTTTTATCCTGACGACATTTCTTCCCAGGCGACACTACGTCTCGCTTAATTTAGACCAGGCAAGATTCTGTGTCGCGAGATCATTGCAACGAGGTTTTGGTCAGGCGAGATTTTGGGAATGGCGATATTTTAGGGCGCGAGGTTTTGGAAGGCGAGGTTTTGGCAAGGCGATTTTTTGGCCCGGCGAGATTTTGGCCCACGAGGTTTTGGGTGGCGAGGTTTTGGCCCCGCGAGATTTTGGCCCGCGACGTTTTGGGCGGCGAGGTTTTGGCCAGGCGAGATTTTGTCCCGCGAGGTTTTGGGCGACGAGGTTTTGGCCAGGCGAGGTTTCGGCCTTGCGAGATTTTGGGCCGCGAGGTTTTGGCCAGGCAAGGTTTTGGTCCGCGAGGTTGTCGCCGCGAGATTCTGGCCGCGAGGTTTTGTACCCAAACCGCGGGAAAAGGTATGAAGAGACATTAAATCTACCGGTACTCATATCATTTCTAACTTCATGTTTAAGTTAAAAGTTTAATATCTTTTTTCACCTCTTGGGCTATATAGAAATTGGGTTAACATGAGTTCCAAGCCATATAAACTTCCATCACAAACTGAACTCATGTTTCTTGGGCTAAAATCCTTGTTATATATACTAACCTAGTAATACGGGCTGCAGGCCAGATATGGCTTCTTGAAAGGTTTTATCCGGCTATCTCTATGATTCCTAATCGATGAATAAAAGGAAGAATAATATATTTACTTCGAAAAGATGTATTAGAAACAGCCTGACAGATGATAATTTATAATTTAACTTTACTATTGAGAATCAATGCATCCAAGTTCGAACCAGATGATGAATAACTTCAATCTGAAGTAGGGATTAGTATTATCAGAATTTTAGAAACTGTGTAATTGTTAATAGATAGAGTAACTTGGGTAAAGATGCCCCATTTTTACATTATTACTCATTTTCCAATCCTGCAATTGAGATGAGGTTGTTGAATTTATGATCAATTAGAAGACTGATGTCTTGCTTGTAATATCTCCAAAGATAATTTTATTTCAGTAAATTTAAGAACTTAAAATAAAGCATTTACAAAAACCTTCAAATGGGACATCTTTGGCATGCATGTGGGGGAAAGATGCCCCAGTTTCATAATTTTTAATAATGTGTTCATAAACATTATAGAAACAGGCAACTATGCTTTTATACCACTAATATTACTAACTTTAATTTCTATTAATTATCCACCTAATTATAAAAAAAAATTTCAACAAAATGACAAGTATTCTACATGTATATTTTCTAGATCCATTTGTAAACAATGGATAAAAATAAAAGAGAAAAAAGATTTGTGGACCTTACATATTGTTATCATTTGTTCATTTTTTTTTTAACTTGGATTCCTGCGATGACATTAATGCAGTGACTTGCAGTAAACCTACAGTTTAAATCCTAACCACTGTAATCGTTCAAATTTTCCAAGGCGTTCACACCGGGAATCGAACCCGTGCACCAAAGGGACACGTATTAGCAACTAGACTAGAGGGGAGTACGGCTTTCTTTTAATATGTAAAAACCTGCTCTTTGAAGAAGTAATGCCTTTCCCTATAACAACTTGTTAGCTACAGCACTGTTACACCTATGATAATATCTGATTTATTAGTGGAAATGCTCTTCATTTTGCAATGAAGGGATATTTGATTCAGTCAGAGATTTACCTTTTCAAAATAATTCAACCAGATAAAGGAAGTTGTGACAAATCAAGTGTGTCGCAGGACCTCTTCCCCAAGGATATCTTTTTAGTATTTTGAACAACCCTCATACATATTCAGTTCGCAGAAATGGCTTAAAACTCAATCCATGCACATTCTTTTGATTCAGCTTGCTAGCCAACTAGTGTCATATGCGTATACGTAAAGTCCATTCAGTTAAACGTTGATCCCGTAAGGAGCGAAAAGAAAAGACGTTTATAAATAGAGTATTGGATCATTGAAAACAGCAACCCAGCCAGGAAACGAAGCCACTTCTCCAAATGGGAATTTGCCGTTTGCTTCTGAGTGAACAATTAGTTACAAATTATTACAGAACAATTAATGTTTCATATTCAAAGCAAACATTTTTTAAAACAACGAACGTACAAATTCTTGCAAGACGTCATAAACTAATTGTCCCGAACAGAAATCTTAAACCTTTAATTTTATAAAGTGGGCCATCTGTGCTTCAATTTCATTAGGGCAACTTTCCCAATTTTGAAGCAAAGACATCCCAGTCGATCACGTGACATACTCATGGACACGGAAACACAGCAAAGCACATTAGAAAATGAAATGAAATCTTTGAGTTTTACGTCCCACGCTTATGCCGGTTAGGCTAAAGGAGACGGTGATTATGAGAAATGAATGAAATGGTGGAATGAAGAAGTGGGAGGAAATGGGGGAACCCCGAGAAAACCCACACATACGGTGCTTGTCCACCACAAAGTTCACTTGGCGGGAGCAGGGTTTGAACCCAGGACCGCATGTACCAGAGTTGAACGCTCTACCACTGAGCCATCGCGGCCCAGAAAGCAAACCAAAGCACATTAGTTTGTAAAAGACTGAAGTTCTTAAGCAATTATGTTTTATTCATATACTTCTGTTTAACTATCGTCAAGAGCATTACTACATTTCACTCTCTAAAATTATAGACACTGAAATAAGAGAAACTTAGCTCTGTGAGCAGGCCTGAACAAAAGCAACTTCTTTCTCTGATGCAACTTCTGCATACACGGTGTATATTTACTCAAGACTGTGTACCCTTTCACGCGCATGGTAAGTGCTGTGACCACGAGTCACAGGCATTGAACAACTCGAGCAAGGGCAACTTCACTCAGTGGGGCATCTTTACCCAAGATACTATATATTGTCCCCCCTAAAGATTTTTTCTTTAGTCTTCTCCCAAAGGGTTTGACATCTCTACTCTAACCCAATTTTCCAAGGATCTCACATAATTTCTTATTACATGATAAGGCAGAGGATCCGAAATTAGAGATTTAGTGGATCACTTTCTTATGATAAGTATTTTGCAATACGACTTACCCTTTCTTTAACAAAAGGTAAGAAAATATTTTCATGTATACGATCTATACATTTTTCACTGTACAAATTGTTATTTTTCATAATGATCATCATTATTGTACTATTCTGTCATTATTGATAGGTTATTGGCCGCAACTGAGAAGTTTCCATGCTCCACGCTCTTCCGCTAGCCTCTTCGTCTTCACGTACGATTTTTCTGTTTTGATATTGTCCACGTAGTCTCCGTCGCCCTTTCTTTCCTGCTACCATTTCCTTTAGCACGTCCTTCGTGATACAATTCCTTCTCAACCAATGTCCCAACTAGTTTATCTTCCTTTTCTTAATAATGTCCAAAAGTGTTCTTTTCTCTCCCACCATGAAGTTAAATAAAATTTAGATTGTCTTGCAGAGCTCAAACTATACCCTCAAGGATTACCAGTCCCCATGATTATTTCAGGGGCGGTCCGGGGCGAAATTCCTCACAGACCATACCCCATCAGGATTCTGCCGTCTACAGTCGGACAATTTCTCCATGCCGACCAGATGCCGCGGTCGGATTGCCGGCGCCAGACACCGGCGTCTTTCCGCGCGATTTTCGACCGCGACAAATAGTTGCCTTGCCGAGCAGTCGGCAAACAGCCGGAAATGAGCATTAAATGTGTCGGCGCCGCCGTCGAAAAGAGGCCGGCATAAGGAGTGGGCAGAAGGTTGGAAAGAGGCCTTCTCGACCGTTTTGCTGACTCTGACGGTCGGCAACAGTCGGCAAAGAGTTGGTAAAGGGCATTTTACGGCAAGAGGTCGGCAACTTTGAACAACTAGATCGTCGTGCCGCCGCTGACGGGTGCCGGCTGCCTCTGGCGGCCTGCCACCATCGACGGCGGCAATCCCTTTTTCCGACCGCGACTTCCTGATTGGGTAAGGCTCCCCAGGAAAAAAAAATATGAAAATTGTACTGCCTAGAAGGCTGTGAACCATCTTCTGAATCACTGTGTTAAAGAAAAGGTTTCTTGTTAGGTTGGAGTGAAAACCAAGTGCAAGAACTTCATACGCCCACTTCTACGACTTATAATAGTTTCTATACAGCTCGTTGTGCACCGTCTATGATTGAAATTGGTCACGAACCAGAAGTTGGAGAATTATGGGATTAAACGATTTTTCCTCTCTTTATGATACACGAGAAAGAATCATTTAAGAATTTCAATGATCTGTATTATAAAATTGAAAGCGACTATGTTTGTGACTCTTAATCTCTTGAAGCACAAGACCGACCTCGATCAAAGTTTCAACATAGATGAGGGTCGGGGTTTGTGTGATTTCTATCGTTTCTATAATTTCACTTTGACGGTAGAACTTATAGGTTGAGGCGGAGAAGGAGATATATAAAAATAAACAAAACTTAATAACTCTAGAACCACCCGACCGATTTCGATCAAATTTTCAAAATACATGGGTTTTTGGATGAAATTTATCATTTTACTTTCACGGTGCAATGTACGGTAGGGGACAGGGGATACAATTTAAAATGATCAAAAATTACCAATATTAATGTCGAATTTATAGCTTTCGGGATTGCTGAGATGAACAGTGGCACTTTCGATATCGTGACCCGAAACTTGGGAGAGAGGGAGGGGGATATATATAAAAATCATCGAAAATGAACGATATTAACGCTGAATCCATTGTTTTGCTGTGATGAACAGTGACATTTTCGGTGCCGTTTAAATCCAAATTCAGCGTCACAACATGGGGAAGGAGGAGGAGGAGAAATATAAAAATGATGGAAATTGTCCGATATCAGAGTGCGCTTCAGTAATAGTAAAAAGTGACGGACTAACTGAACATATTACCAATTTTGGCAAGTATCTACTTTTGGCAAGGCAGTGACAATAACCGATTCATCTGAACCGGTTCCCACAGTTACAGTTACAGTTCCCAAGAACGAAAGACAGAAAACAACATGCCCTGCGGAGCTCTAACCCGCCTTCACTCGCTGACGCTCGGTCGACAATACTATGTGTATCAGGAACGGCAAAGACATTAGCCACGAATATCTCTGTGATAAGGAACAACAAAGAATCAGTGACAACCTGTGAATAATATTAACAGTGACAGCATATCATTGCCTTGCCCAAAGTAAAGAGTTACCCTAATTTTTCTTAATTTAACCCAGCGAAGCTAGTAATTAATGCTAGTTTTAACTAATATAAGTACTTCATTCTTCTAGGGAAATTAGCAAACCATGATTAAATATTGATAAGCATCTGATAAGAATAACGTGCTTTTATTCATCTACCTTATGTCTAATTATAGCTAATTTAAAAGAAATATCGGCACTAAATACACGCGGAAGCTTCATACTCACGACTTAAGCATATAAGTGATTAAATTTTACCCTATAAAACTTCGTTACTGTATTCCTTTCATTCTGTTACAAAATCAAGAACCATAAACAAAACATCAAACGTTAACATGGAAATTGAAAAACATGGCTTGTAATTTGTTTTATTTTATCTCTCGTTGCAAAGAAACAAAAGCTATTACCAGGAAACTTCTGTACATTGTTTCATGATCTGACTATATATAATTTCAGATAAAAGGAAGCAGAAAAATCATTCTCTTTTCATGATTTCTGTTGCAGCTCTTTCTTCGTTTTCTTTTGTATCTTGTTTAATGTTCTAAACACAAGACGTTATAACAATATTACGCGGAGATTATTTGTCACGTTTATGTCAAGAGTCCAGAGCGTTATCTAAATATCGAAAGATCAAAAAACTGTTCAGGAAGAAATAACGCACTCATTTGGTGTATTGATAGCTTCTCTTCTACCGTAAGATTGAGCTCTTCCTTAAAATAAAATGGTCTTGCGAGATACACCATGTTTCATTACGTATTTCCAGTGTTGCCATAAGTTATTTTCAACACTTGAAACCGTGTACCACGAATGTTTGGCTTTTGGATTGTGAATGCACAGGGACTTATATAAATATATGGCTTTATGGATATGTGTGCACAGGGGTGTAGCCAGCAGGTTTGTGTAGGGGGGGCCCGTCGTTTTTGAGGGGGGGCCAGCTACAATGTACAAAACCAAAAAAAAAAATGTGTTGCTGCTAGTGTTTTTGAGGCCTGAAAGAAAGGAAAATTTGGTTTCCTTCTGGAAAACTGAAAACGCTATTTTAGCTTATTATTATTATTATTATTATTATTATTATTATTATTATTATTATTATTATTATTATTATTATTATTAATAATAATAATAATAATAATAATAATAACAATAATATTATTCTCCATAAATTATATTCAAGATAGTTTTTATTATGCTTAATCAAGAACTACTGCCTGGGACTAAACGCTACACTTTTGTGCATAACAGTAAAGGTAACCAAGAAAGTTCTGTCCCTTTTTGTGGAGGTCTGTGTTCAATTGGACCTTACACCTTGAGTTGAATGCGAGTGGAGATACGGCGAACGTTAGTTGTTGGTGTGGATATATCCAACATTCTACCTGGTTGTGGCAAGTCAGATACACAGTGAACTTACATAAAGACAGAGGGAACATGGGACATCCACAGAGCGTCATAAGAGCATGTATGCTGAACGAATTCAAATGGAGGTCAAACGCCGCTGTAGCGGGACAGAAGATATGCCAGGCCTTTGGTGAGGGTGTCGTGACGACGCGGACAGTGCAGCGATGGTTTAACAAGTCTAAGGACGATGACGAAATACCCGAAAACACCACGTGCCGGAAGACCAACACATGTACAAAGAGGAACTGGGAGTGTGTGGAGAAACCAGTCGGCAGCACATCTATCAACTTGGGAAGCACTATGAGGTTACGTCGATGAGTCTCACATGTTTTGACTCCGGGCCGGAAGGCAACGCGGCAGTCGCCTGTGTTTATTTACTGTTTCGGAGCCATTTCTGGACAGAGCGTTGACATGTGATAAAAAGTGGGTCCTATACAAAGCTCCACGGCGCCGTCATCATTGGTTAGCATCCCATGAACCGATTTCAAAACAGCCGAAACCAGCACTGTACCAGAAGAAGGTCCTTCTTTGTGTTTGGTGCATCGTGCATCGGGAACTGCTACCAGCTGGTCAGAGTATCAATGCAACTGTGTAGTGTCAGCAGTTGAGCTGTGCTCAAGAAAAACTCAAAACTCTGGAGCCATCACTTCTGAATTGCAAATGGGTCCTCGTTTACGGGACAATGCTAAGTCCCACGTGGCTAGGATGACTCAGGACACCATTCTCCGCCGTGGATGGGAAACAATATTACAACCACTATATATTCTCCGGGTATTGCACCGTCCGATTATCACATGTTCCATTCTTTGGACAATCACCTTAGAGGCCGCCAGTTCAAATCCCTAGTAAAAGTCCAAAATGCAGCTGATACCTTCTTCTTTTCACGGCCCACCGAATTCTACCGCGATGGATTCCATGGCCTTCCAGAACATTTTCAGGAGGTCGTCGATGCTGATGGGGACAATTTTTGATCTTTCAGGTTAGGTGTTCGAAGGTGGTGGGTGAAAAAGCGACAAAACGTTTCTTGCTTACCTTTATATTTAAATTTAAGACCTTGTACACAGAACCTATCTACACAAGATTGATTTTCTTTGAAATTTCACTTAATTTCTTTACGGTTTCCTGACAAAAATACTTATTTGTTATTCGTGACTAAAAAAAAATATAATTATTTTATTACACTGAGTAGAAATAAAAGAGGGAGCGAATTAAATCCAAATTGAATAAAAACATTGTTTCTCCCAAATTTTTCATCCTATCCCAAATTTTTAAAACACTTGTTAAAGCATATAAAAATATACTGCACTTACAAATCAGTTTAGTATCTTTGTTTTATGGCTGTATTTGTAGTACGTTGTTAAAACGTTTGTCTTCAAACTGTCAAATATAAATCGCAGTAAATTGTGTAATCTGCTGTCACAAAAAAGTATCCTATTTTTCGATCGGTATAAGGAAGAGATACTATACTATTTTTCGATCGGTATGGAAAAACAATATTTCTCCATACTATTTTACCATAAATTATTAATTGTCAATAAACTTTGTTACTTTTATATGAATGAATCGAGATAATTTTACTATGATGTTTTAAAAGCTGGTCATTTGGGGGGGGCAGGAATCCATTTGGGGGGGCCGGGCCCCGATGGGCCCCCCCTTGGCTACACCCCTGTGTGTGCATATGTATGTTCGAGCCTAACTCTGGAATGCCTGCAACAATTTTACCAAACTTGCTACATATTTTACTTATTATATGAATAATAGTACTTGAGGTAAGACACTCTGGCACATTGAGGAGCAGGGGGAGGGGTAGACAAAAATGATTGACAGTGTCGATACTCTTTAAGTCCAAGTTCAGCCGTCAGTGGGATAAAACCCCTTAGCACAGCTAGGGAGAGTGGAAGGGTGACATATAAAAAGGATCGAAAATGGCTTATGTTAGTGCCGAATTCATAATTTTCGGGGTCGCTGATAGGAACAGTACCGGTAACACTCACGATACCATTTACAATCAAATTGAGACCCCATTAGTACTCCAGGAAGAGGAAAAAATGGCGACATGTAAAAATCATCGAAAAATGACCGGTATTAGCCTCGAATCCATAATTTTCGGAGTTTATTGACGACACTTCCGATGCCCTTTACGTAGCCTTTAGTGCGTACACCTAGGAGGAGTGGGAGAGGGAACGTATAAAATGATAGAAACCGACCGATATTAGTGTCGAATCCATAATTACAGGTATTGCTGAGATGAATAATGTCTCTTCCGATGACGTTTAAGTCCATCCATATTAGCATCCCTGAAGGGGAAACGATGACATGTAAAAATAAAAGAAAAGTACCAATATTAATGTCGAATCTACGGTTTTCGGGGTCCCTAAGTTGATAGGTGACACTTCCGATACCATTTAAATTCAAGTTGAGTCTGTAATGTAGGTAAGACCTCCTAGCGCTTCTAGGACACGTAGGTTGTAGGAAACATGTAAAAATAATTTTAAAAAATGACCTATATTAGTATGCAATCCGTAGTTTTCGGGGTTCCTGAAATGAATAGTAACACTTCGTATACCGTTTAAGTTAACATGTAACCACCATTAGAACTCCTAAGGCAGTGGGAAGGAGTTGGCATGTAAAATAATCATAAACAACCAATATTAGGTCGAATCCTAAGTTCTCGATGTCGCTGAGTTTAATAGCCAGAAACGCGATAGCGTCAACTAAAAGTTCTGGACTCATTGGCATAGCAGGTGACAAGAACAGAAAAACAAAATTTCTCAAATGACCGAGTATAGTGTCAAATCTGTAGTTTTCGGAATCATTAAGCTATTAAATGACAAACGCGATGACATTTAATACCAAGTTAGGTATGAACGGACATGTCAGCTGGATTGGGAATTTACAAAAGCAAAACGAAAAGGCGTTGCTCGTACATATATATACAGGGTGTTTCAAAACAACATCGAAAACGTTTGGAAGGTGATTCCTGACATCAAGCTACGACAAAAAGTATAGACCAACCTGGGTGCATAAATGCTTACTATCGGAGTTATAGGTTGCTGAAAACATGAAAAAATGAAATTTAAAGGTCACCGTATTTGTTCTATGGAGTCTGTTAAAGGAAACAAAGTACAAGATGACTCGTCTGATCACATTGTGCACTTGTAATCATTAGCAGTCAATTTTGTACGTATGTTCTAGGCACAAGTTTTCTTTCAGTAAAGCGTTGATGGCGGTTATCAGTTTGGAAATTTCTGGCTATAAATCTCTGGTGTTCTTTAAATGTCTTTCTCGCATTTCTGTTTTAAATTTTACATCTTATTTGTACCATTACCTGTCATTATATCACTGAATAAGCAACGGAATTCTTGTATTTCTTCCACTAGTTGATATTTATGATTTATTTAATAAGGTATCTTCTGGATTTATGGTGTCTGTTCATCTATATACAATACATGTGTGTTTGGACAATGTTGTATTTAGTAGTGTCATTTGTAATTCAATTGATCAACTTGTCCCTTGTGACAGTTACTTTCTTCTGTTTTTTTTTTTTTTCCTCTCCTGCACGTGGTCATAACAATCAGCCAAGAAGGACTGTTTCTACGGCAACAGCACGTTCAGCCAATTATAGTGGCTCATTTCTCTCGCTCTGCAGTGGTAAACATTCCACCCTCTCCGCACGTTGCCATTTTGAATATAAACAAATGCACATTGTTTTAGACGAATGTCGACTTAAGTAGTGGATCTTTTGGTTATTTAGAGCATTCTTTTTAGTTATCTTTTGTGGAATTTAATTTTATAAAACTGAGATTTATTTGCAGTGAATAATTTCGTGTTTCGTGTAGTTTCAATACCCGATGCAAGAGCTGGCAACGTAGCATTGAGCACCACGTGCGCACAGCGAGCTGTCACAAGGAACAAGTATCAATTGCAGCGTTTGCACACGTCCCCGGCAATGCCGGATCCGGTTCCGACAATGCCGGCGATGGAGTCGGCGGCAATGTAATCAAATGGTAGCTGGCACACGCTTTCCGACCCGGCAAAAAAGCCGGTGGAACTCCCGGCTCCGGCAAATGCAGCCGGACTAGCCGCCGACATGTCGGTGCCGGCTCCGGCTCCGGTTTTGTCGGCGGCAATGTTTTATTATGCGTAGATGCACACGCAGCCGGCAAAGACGGAGCCGGCTTGTTGATAGGTTTCTTCAATCTAGCTACAGTGAGTGAGTGGCAAGGCGTTGTGTATTCTTGTTTCTTTTTCTGTATTTGGATTTTTTGTTTACTTCAGGTTTTTTGTTATTTTCTTTTTTTCACATCATATGAATATATAATAAGGAATGAAATAATAAAAATGGCTGTGAGGTACCACAGATATAGTGGCTTGCTATTTACATAAATTCTCAGCAAAGGACATTCGGATCTTGTTTGAATTATCCAACTACGGCAACGCGTAAAGTGAGTTTCACACATGTATGTATGTATATTAATTTGTTATCTTCTACAGCTGAAACTTACTTAAACGATTAAAACAAAGGGGTCGTTGGATTCGTTTTGATAGAGAATATGTCTTAGCATATATATGAAGTCATAATTTTTAAAAAATCAACTTGGCGGAAATGAACAAAATGGAGATACGAAGAAATTATGAATCTAGGATAGTTGTCCAGTGCTTATTCTGTTAATTATGCAACCCAGTATGTACGGTATAAATATCCATCATAATCGTAGAAGTAGGCATTTTCAAGCATAACAAAGGTTGTAAATAAAATTAAAGTAAATAAAAACTACAACACAGCTACAGAAAGAACTGAAAATGCACAAACAGAACAAGAAAATTTCTATTCTTGTGGTTGCATACTGTTTTACCTTATAGATCGTAATAAAAATATGTACTCTGTCTTGTCTGGTATTTGTTCCATAGAACGATTGTATACTGAGTGAATAAGCAGCCGCAATGTTGCCTTTGTAGAGCTTATTATTATTATTATTATTATTATTATTATTATTATTATTATTATTTTAAATAGCTTGATCTCAGCATGTTTCAATTTTGAGAAATTTAAATAGATGTTAAAATTATGGCAACAAAAGTGAAAAAAAGAGAAAGAAACCAAAAGAAGGCCATATACCTCGTGCGCACACATCCACACACACAAAGAGCAAATATACCTTTGTGTACTAAGGAAAAGATATTTGGGGATTTAGACGTTAATGCTCCTACGTCACTTGATTGACGTGATACAATTAACCTTGTTCTTTGCATTGAGCTATTTCTCAGATATTGAACGACCCTTCCATTTATTCAAGTCAGTCTGTAATATTACACGGCTCTTGCAAAACAAAAAAAAAAAAAAATCTGAACAACGCTGAATATGATTACTAATTCGTTGTACTAAGAATCGAACGTTTGTTTAGACATGCGAAAGTAATTAATAAAAAAAATTCGAATCATATATACGCAGCTTTTCATATAATGTATAAAACGGACTCATGTTCTCTCCTTCACGTTCAAACTCAAACTACCTTTCGGCACCGGCATTACCGGGATGTGTGTGCAAAGCAGCGCCGGCTCCGGTTTTGCCGGCTGCGTGTGCAAAGCAGCCCCGGTTCCGGTTCCGGCATTGTCGGTGCCGGATCCGGCATTGCCGGGGACGTGTGCAAATACTCTAAGTTCTTGCTTGGAGAGGGCAACATACTTGCCCGCTGTCAGTAGTTTACATTTTACATCAGTACTAGCTGAACTTGCGCTCTCTACCCAGCGCGTCACTCACATATGAGCATGAATCTCCTTGTCATTCCTCACAACATCTGTACATGTTCCTTTACAGACACAAGTGAAAGACGTCTTGATACAAATCTGCAAGGGATGTCACAAAGGGAAAGTTTTCTCGATTATTTTTTCCAAAATCTCGCACTGTTTGCAAGATTGGAGCGTACTTCTGGAGTTTCTAGTTCATGTATGATCAGTGTTTTCTTTCTTCTTGCGCGCAGTGTGTAAAAAACAAATACATTACACACACAATCAATTATAATGCCAGTGATATATGGTGTTCATTGGGCAAAACACTCAAAACAATAAAGATTCATCTTAGACTGGAGAAATGGTTATCCTTCGGTTTTCATTATCAGTTCGCCATGAAACAAACGAAGGAGAGATATACTAACCCCGTATACAAATGTTTGGTGTTGGAATGTGTAACTCGTAGGATATGGTGCTTTACTTTTTAAAATTCCAGTGTACCCCTAAAAAATGTAATAAAAAATAACGATCATATTTTAAATATTTAATTAGAATTGAACAATGTACACAAAGTTTGCAATCGATCAGTGAAAACGTCATCTTTCTGGAGCTTGTGGTTTCCGAGATATCCTGGCAAAAGAATTGGCCAAAAACATATAAACGTCCATAAACATATAACTTAAACATTTCTTGACCACAAACATATAAATCTAACATTTTAATATATAGATTGATTGAAATATGATAGGGGGAGGTAAGAGTGACCACCTGCCCTCTAACTAACGGCCCTGATTAAATTCTAAACTAAATTTTAAAAATATTCATGGACATGCAAAATAAATATTTATGATATTTCACCAACCCTGATTTCTTTCTGATTTAAGACTTTTTCTGAACGTGACTTGATTGCAGGCCGAGCGTCTGATTTCACTGTTTAGACGCATAAAATTGTTATACCTTCCTTGAATGGGCCACGCACAACACGACACTCGTAAGAATCAAAATGAAATACTTTTCTCTCTCTCTCTCTTTTCTCCCTTCTCATTCGTTTTACATAAATCGTGCAACAGTATATTTGTTGTAACTCTCCCTTCCCTCCCGACGGTACAGTATTCTTAGAACCACGTGTCGCGATGTAAGTAAACAAAGAAAAATATTGAAATAAGGGGAGTGGCAACCCAGATCAACTGTACGTCCTCTAATTTCTTGTTTCATGATTTTGAGATTCTTCTCTTATTAGTTTTGGTATAAATATTGAATATCTACTGTATTTACGACATCCGTTCTGTAAATTCAAGGACTTCTTTTTTACTTGTTTAACTGTTAATGTTGATGTCTTTGGCAATAATGTGCCATGTGTTACAGACAAGAAATTATTATTGTTTGTTGTTGTTACATGCGGTGACGGGTTGGAAGGGAATTGAAAAAATTTTAATGCATTGCAAATAATATTTTTGGGAGGTGGTTTTTGCGTCTTTAAGGTAGCCACATACGATCTGGAAATCCAGAGAGGAATAAAATTTCTGAATCGATCGAAGAAAAACTTCTTACTAACAGAAGTTCAGGAAATTAGGACAGGAATAACTGTGCAGTTAGTCCTCTCTGGCTTTCCTAAATGTGTGGGTAAAAGCTGCGCAGTTTTTCCTCTTTGCAGGTCGCCACAGACGTTCCGAAAATCTGTCGTGACTATTCCTCTTCTTGTGCACCGCCACTCTCTGTTTCATCAAAGAACATCGTTCTGTCATCCCTTTATTGTGGTCTGAATGTGTACCCAGATTGCAGATACTGGAAATAGTGTCAGATTACTAAGCGTCCATCTTATACTAGTGATACAAGAAAATCCTGAAAGGACAAAAATAGCTTAGCGAGATTTTGAACAGAAAAATACCATTTATATCGTAGCTATCCATTATTGTACTTAATTTCATGAGAGTTATAGCACGGCCAACAAGAGATGGTCTCTGACGTTTCTTACCACATGCGGTGGGACATTGCAGCCCCTACTTTGATACCAATGTTACCAACCACGATCACTCTGTCTTATACCATTAATTAAATTGCCACTATAGTTGCACTGAAAAAAAAAAAAAAAACCTTGACACGCGAGTAGTGGCTATGTCACTGCGAGCTGTCAGAGATGTTCTCTTACTGGACGCACTTTTATAGAATTAGATGATACCCATTCTTTTATTTTTTAAAATAAATTTTAAGAGAAATTTCGTTAAAATTCTCATAAAAGTTTTAAATCTGATTTAAACTACTCGCTGAACAAAATAATACGTTTATTGTAAAAAAATATTAACGTGTAAAAGTTTCGCCAATTCACTTTGGCTTCATCAGCAGTGTCGCCAACATCCTCTGAAGAAAATAGTCAAAATGGCCTTCAAAAATAAGCTTTCTTTACGCAAAAAATGACTACATTTTGAACTGCTAACCTATAACCTACATTGTAGATTTTAAACCCCTTTTTTGTGTAGGATTATAAGTGAGTTATAGTAAAATTTGAAGAGTTGAATTTTATTCGCTGAAGACTAACAAGCAACATGCATGACTTTAAATTACAATAAAATCCACCAACTCATCTAATTTGTGAAAGTCAACACCTATATTGTCAGCTGGATTGAAATAAGTCATCATTGATGACGTCCCAGCTAGGTGAGGCGCTGGAACTGGACGCACCATCGTTGGATTGTGGATTGGTTATGTTTGTGTGAATACTTGAAGAGGTCGACTATTTCAAATATCTCGGAAGTACTTTGACGAAAGACGCATACTGCACTAGAGATATCAGGTCGACAATTGCCATAGCCAAAGAAGCATTCAACAAGAAAAGGTCACTCTTCACGAGAAGCCTTAATATTGGACTAAGGAAGAAATTGGTCAAGTGCTATGTATGGAGCATTGGACTTTGTGGTTCAGAGATAGAGAAGAAGTTAGAGAAGAAACGTTTAGAGAGCTTCGAAATATGGTATTGGAGGAAGATGGAGAAGATAAAATGGACAGAAAGGGTAACAAACGAAGAGGTTTTAAAACGAATAGAAGAGAAGAGGACGCTTCTGGTCATCATCCTTCGTAGAAAGGCCAATTGGATTGGACACATCTTGTGAAGAAATTATCTTCTTCATACTGTCATGGAAGGAAAGATGGAAAGAAAGCGAGTAGTAGAAAGAAGGAGAACACAACTAACTGATCGATGACTTGAAAAATAGAAGAAAATATTGGGAGTTAAAATAGGAAGCTAAAAATCGAGAAAGGGAAGAAAGATTTTCAGCCCCGAAGTGAATATTAAGAAGAAAAGAAGAGAAAAGAAACCCCATTAGTCCCAGGACCTGTCAATAGGCAAAATACTTAATAATAATAATAATAATAATAATAATAATAATAATAATAATAATAATAATAATAATAATAATAATAATAATAATAATAATAATAATAATAATAATATGTTTGTGTAGACTGCCATTGTCCCAATTTTCAGTAGTACTTTTTTCAGCAGGCCATAGTCCTTACAAACTTTTATTATTTCTCGGTACACCCACCTGAATCATCATGATTGCATTGAGAGTTTCCATGCTAATTAGATATCGTATTTGTTTTCTTTAATAAACAAAAAACAATGTCTGTGGCTTGAGGAACCGAACAGTTTACTAAATTTGTATTATAACAATTTTATTCTTACAAGGAAATGCGAAAATTAAAATAATTGAAAAGTAGCAAACGGGGCCGTTATGGAAGCGAGATCAAAATTCTTTCTAAGTCGATACCTAAGTATTGTTAAGTACTTGTAAATCTGTCGGTGTGGACAAAGAAGAAGAATGAAAAACAAGTGTCTGTTGCGTAATAAAATATCCTCTGTCTAGAGAAATCAATACGATAATATTTAATGACAAAGAAGATAATTTAAAAGAAAATAGGCTTTATTTTCAAAGAAAAAGTATTTTTAGAATTAATACAATTTCTAATAAAAAAAGCCAAAAATGGTAAAAGAGTGCCATAAACTATATTTAAGGCTATAAGAATTTCATAGATTTGTATGGCTAATTGCCCCTCCAAATAGGCTAGATTTAGCCAAATATAGGCTAAATTGGCATCGCTGTTCATCAGGCGTTATAGATACAATTATCAAATTTCATCTTGAGAAATCCCGGACATATTGAGAGTTGAAGTCAAGCTAAAAGATAGACATGCGAAACTAGTCATAATGCATCCCTTTTACATACCCACATGCAAGGGTAAACTCTCAATATTAAAAATATTTATATATTATTTGTTATTAGCGTAACAATGTAAAAGAGAATAAGTGAGAAATTATACTTTTAAAGAGTTGCATTGCAGAAGGGAAAAAAAAGTCAAGAATGCTTCTTTTCAAAATATAAACTATTCCTCTCTTGTAAAGGTTTTTTTCTTATTCCCTTTTAGCGGGAGACCCGGGTTCGATTCCCGGCGGGAGCTCATGTGGTTCGGATTCCACGTTAATCAGTAGGTCCACGTCTCATATAGCCTCGCTGCTGAAAGGGACGCTAAACTAAAAATCAATCAATCAATCTTATTCCCTTTTAGCATGGAACCTCAGATTTACTCTTTAAAAGTATCATTTTTTACGTATTCTCTTTTACTTTGTGACTCCAGTTCATCGAAATTAAACATGTACACTCATGCCCAAAATTATTGTCTATAAATATGTTGAAGTAGGAATATAATTTGATAACGAATTCGCCCGGTATTTCTTATAATGTTAGTATGTGTATAATCGGCAAAGACATGTATGTGGCAAATTTCATGTCAAAAGAGCAGTAAATAAGAACAATAAAACGAAAATAAAACTTTCTTCTCCATTTAGGAACATTTTGTTTTACTCATTCTAATTTTCGTACTTGTAATTCTTTTCCTATGAAATTTATCAGAAATATACATTTCCCGATTATACACATAGTATCAGTATTAAAAGTACCCTTCAAAATCATTATCAAATTATATTCTTACAAGAAGACAGTTATAGACATGCGACAATAATTTTGTACATGAGTGTACATAGCATGAAATTCAGTTACGTTAGACATACGCATTGCATGAAATATTACTAAAATGCTTACCAAGTAACTTCAAATATGTTACTTTCTCAAAGCTCATATTATAAAGTTAACTGCCATTTAAGTTTTCTTATACTTAAATGAATACTCTCTATTACTTTTCTCAGCTTCAAGAAGCAAGGGTTTTGTTGCTAAGTAGTAATAAACCTACGAATAGAGTACAAAACAGTTCATTATTATTATTATTATTTTTTAAAAAAGTTGCGGTATTTAAAATTTCTGAAAAAGGAAATTAATGGACAAGAATTATGAAAATATTCGGTAGGTTTGTTTGAACCACTACGGCTTACATACTTGATACAAAGATATGAAAAGTAGTTTTATATATTTTTCATATTTCCGGATATTTGGCGTCCAGAGTAGATGTTGTACCGGGCTCCGGACGAATTGTTTAATTCCCGGAACGTCCGGGTGAAACCTGGACGGGTGGTAACCCTAGATACAATAAACGTACTGTTTTGTACAAAATACAATATATTTTAACATATTGTTTTGCTGAGTGAGTAGTTTAAAACATATTTAAGTTTGTTAAAAGCAAAGTTTGCTCAATGGAATATTAGCCATAAAATTTTACTGATAAATTTTTCAGGACTTGAAATAAATTATATTCCTTGATAATGTAATTCAAAATGATTTAATTATTTTAGGTAGTAGATAATAATAGTAAACAATTTTTTTCAAGTAAGAAGAATAAAAAATGGTGGTCTTTACTAATTCGAATCTACTGAGTGCGAAAAAATAATTAGCTTTTCATTATCACACTTCACTTTTTATATCAAATGAAACAAAAATTGTTCGACAAATAAACATGAGTCGGAAAACACTCCCTTGATGAGTTATCAACAGCCGAAACGTGAAACATCACGTTTTGGAATGGCCTGGCTTGGAATCTATAGGACCTATCGCAATCGATTTAAGGAATTGCACAGGAATTAGTATACGCTGTATCTACAGTTAAATATCCCCGTTTTACAATCCTACGGTATCGGCATTTTGTATAACGAATTTTGTGGAACGGGCATACTAATTTTTTTAGTACGAATTGAGCATTCTGGTACAGGAAGATTCTCAAAAATTGATATTTAGATACAATGTAGAGTACAATAGTTCCTGTCTAATTCGTAAAACTTTTACGACAGAAAAAAAAACTTTGTGTTTTACGTCCTACACTTATGCTGGTTTGGCTAAAGGAGACGGTGATGATGAGAAATGAATGAAAATGATGAAATGAAGAAATTGGGAGGAAACTGCTGACCCGCGAGAAAACCAACGCACATGGTGCTTGTCCACCACAAAGCTCACTTGGCGTGAGCTGGGATCGAAGCAAGGACCTCATGCACCAGAGGTGAACGCTCTACCACTGAGCCACTGTGGCTCCGCTTACTATAGATCCCATTCCCATTTCTTCAAACCAGGGTGTTTTAAAACGTTATGTTTCTCTTTGTAGGCGGTTTATAACTCTCAAAGGGGGCATTTTCAACCCATTTTATTCGAGTCTTTTTCTTTCAATTGATATTAAGAATTTTGGAATTTCCTTTCAGAATTTGGTAACGTAATTTCTAAATATAATGTATATCTGTGTAGTTTTTAAACAAATATGTAAATACACCTGTATGGATGGAAGCTTCACATACAGAGTGATCACAAAGTCCCGTTACACCCTATGTATTACATAAATGTTAATGAATTGTTTTTGTTATTGTTCCAGGAGAATGGAGTACCAGTTAAATATGCTACTGCCGTTAGAGAATATCTCAACTAGTTTTTTCTGATAAATGGATTGCACGTGGTTCTGTCCATTTGGCTACACCTTTGGAGTGGCCACCCTGAAATCCTGATCTGTCACAATGCATTATGGGAGTTCATTAAGAAAAGGTTGCTGCCAACTGTTACGAGACAGTTGACGAACTTAAAAGGATGCTGTTAGAGGTACATTTACTGCTATCACGCCAGCAATGTTGAGGAGAATCTCACATTGCACATGGAGGAGAATCATCATATGTTATGGAAACGATGCTGTACACACAGATACTCTGGAATAAATAGTAAAGAATAGTCACGCTACCTCAAAGTTGTCCTCTGCCATGATCCAACATAAATACAATGCGACCATCTATGAAAATGTGGACACGCGATAGAGGGTAACGGGATTTCGTGATCAATCTGCACATACTAAATTTCGGACTACCCCTCTCCCCAAAACAAACTTCATAGATCCGAGATATATAATGAAAAATGTTTATAACCCATGTTTAAATCGAGAGTCTCAATCCATATCCTACTCATGCTAGATTTTAAAGTTAAGCCAATCTCTTCACTTTAAATTGTGCTTTAACCGTAATAGCGTGAAGAAATCATTTTACTTAAAAATTATGTGACTTATGCCGAGTTGTTTTGACGTATTATTACCGCCATACTTAAGGTCTGACTACTGCAAGAACCATACGTTAGTCAAAATCTTTAGTATGACACTAATCATGCGTCAGAATGACTCTGCATAAGACCCTATATTTCTCTACCACTTTACGTATCTGCATATTGATTTTCGTGCTTGGTAACAATTTGCAAATATTAGAAAATGCAAATTATACATGAGTTTTTTTTTTAAAAAAAACTAATGAAAGCACGTGGGCGAGTGACAAATTTTATGGGTTCTAAATTTCAAACAGCTTTATTATAATAATGCAGCGTTGCAAGTTGATCACGCGAATGAAAGTAAAAGTAGAATGGAATAAGTGTTTTGACAGACATGAAAAATCAACAATGAAATTTTTTACACTCTCCCACTGTGTTTATTTATGCATGTTCTCTTTTGTTTTTTTTTAAATAAAAGAATAATAATAAAAACGTGGTTTATGGTCTTCAGCTGAACAGGGATGGAGTTCTTTAGAAGTTGACTAAATTATTTTGTTTTCGTTTTTAACACGCAAATTTGAGACTGTGTTTATCATACATACACTTTAGGTTAAATATATTGCTTTGGAATGTACTTTGCGTGTCAGTAATCGCTCATTAAAATCACATTAGAATCTTCTTTTATCTCAATCTTATCGTAATGGGCGCCTTTCCGTCGATAAGATGATAAATTGTTATTTTTGTGTCCAAAAGATGAGAAAATGTAACTTATATTACTAAGATATTAGTGTCAAAAAGGAATTTTCATTTTTTTATTTTTTACTTCGAGAAGATCAATCTCCTCTTTAAAATAAATAAAAACTTTATACAATGCATACCTAATTAAGAACATTCAAAGTATGTATATATACGATCGT
Source organism: Thermobia domestica (assembly GCF_964235325.1). Taxonomy (NCBI): domain Eukaryota; kingdom Metazoa; phylum Arthropoda; class Insecta; order Zygentoma; family Lepismatidae; genus Thermobia; species Thermobia domestica. Next base: position 250,802,834 of record NC_137458.1, on the reverse strand, counting down.
GTTTGTTTTTGCATAGTTTTAAGCTACATTTCAAAATTTCTTGTCACGCTGCGAAGCAAATATATGCTTGATATTCATAGATATTTTCCCAAGAAGGCTATTTAATCTTTTGTTCTTATTTTGACAGAGTAGAAAAATGCTGTAAACACTATTCATTCTCTTCGGTTTCCATACTGTGTTAGTAGGATTACGAAAATAGTGTCAAGAGAGTGTCATAATTCATAAATTTCCCGCTGTCCAGCTATTGTATATACAATAATTGAGTATTTCTTAAAATCTATTAAAAGATCAAACAAGTAAAGTGCAATTTGTTTTATTAAAGGAATACAACTCACATTTACAAGGTACAGTCGTGTTAAAAAGAAGGTTTATTGTCATCACTCACAATTCTTCATATTCGCCATACCTGCGTGTTAAAAAAAAAGCTCACAGTATATGAACATTATAAGTTACTTCACGAAAACAACTTAAATAAAACTAGTCACCAATTTAAAACCAGGTCAACTATCAACTAATATAAAAACTATTAGGAATATTACGTTCAATACTTTGACTTCCCATAGTTTAGTATTAGATTCTATAAATTATGCTCACTGAAAATAATTATTTCTTGAGCTAATTCTAATAGCAAATTTTAAAATAATTTTTTTAAAGAAAATGTTTCGTTAGGAGATGTAATATGGAAGTGTATCAGAGGTGAAAAAGAAAGTAGATTAGAGATGACACTGCCAATTTAATTTCAATACAGCCATCACGAGTATAAATGAAGATAAAAGGCAAAAAATGTCTGTGCTTCTACCTTGTTTCTTAAATGGAAACACGAATCACGCTATACTGCAAAGCTACTACTAATATATTTAGTTTCGAGATAAAATTCTTATAGATGATTTGAACACCTTCGCACAAAGAAACTCATTTTTTCCAGTAGGCTATGTATACTGTACCTGTTGGACTTCTGGAAAGAAATGAAATCTTTAAGTTTTACGTCCCACGGTTATACCGGTTAGGCTAAAGGAGACGGTGATGATGAGAGATGAGTGAAATCAAGAAAGTGGGAGGAAATGGGAGAACCCCGAGAAAACAAACGAACACGGTGTTTAACTTCTGGAAGGAGATCTAGTGTGCCAAAATATACTAACGAGAACTATTTACTCCATCTCGTATTTGCTAATGAATGCAATATTAAAAAAAAAAAAAAACGTTTTGATGAAAAATAAATCAACCAAATACAAAGGCCAGGGACGTACACAGATAGTGAGTCGTGTAGGCAAGAACCTCCCCTCAGACATCCCAAATTTACTATAAATTTGGTCTAATTTTAGGGGCAATTTAACAAATTTTAGGGACAAGATAACAAATTTTAATATAATTTATCTTCGTATTGAATTTGGACCCTCCCGAAATAAATTCCTGCGTAGTCCCTGTATAAGGCTGCTTACAAAATTACATATTGTAGGTTATGCTATATTGTATAGTTCTATAATAAAACTTTCGTGAAATACGAAGTTCATTAGAGTTATTTTCAACAAACTCAGCTCCAAACAACGAAAATACATCATGAGATAAAATCGACTAGTAAGGTTAAGGCGAAGAAAGATTTTTCGTAAAAGATGTATCTCCGCAAATTTCCCCATCGGGGGGATTTTATCTCCTATCCTCTTATTCTTGAGCATGACTATTTACTTCAGCTGAAAATAAGGAACATACTAAGTTTCAGTTAAAACCAGATGATGTTACAAAAGTTTCTGTTGCTATTTATATAATTGAATGTTAGAGGCTTCTTTAAGGTCGTTTCAATAATACTGTATAGTTTTCTAAGAATGGTCTTTTATTGTAATCAGCGACCGAAACAAAGTTTTGTACGAACAGAAATATCAATAGCCTACACTATACTATCTCAATAATAGAAAACACAATAAGCATTTTGCATAACGAAATTCTCAAGACATTCCCCAGACAGCACAATGCACGTACAGTATCCGTATAATACATGTACAATTGCACGGATGCAACATGTGCATCATCTGTAAAAATGCACGCCTGTACATGTGATGCACATATACATGCCAGGTTCTATTCAACATCTTCACGTGCACAGAACATGTGCAATGCACACGTACACGTCATGCACAAGTGATTTACAGCTACCGCGCAGGTGATTTACAAGTAGCACGTATTCGATTTACATGTAGGACAGCGGTGATTTACACGTTGCACACAGGTGATTTACATGTAGCACACAGGTGATTTACATGTAGTAACCAGGTGATTTACATGTAGGACAGAGATGATTTACACGTTAACACACAGGTGATTTACACGCAGTACCCAGGTGAATTACATATAGGACAGATATGATTTACACGCAACACACAGGTGATTTACACGCAGTACCAGATGATTTACATGTAGGATAGAGGTGATTTACACGTAGCACATAGGTGATTTACACGCAGTACCCAGATGATTTACATGTAGGACAGAGATGATTTACACGTAACACACGGGTGATTTACACGCAGCACCCAGATGATTTACATGTACGATAGAGGTGATTTGAAGCAGTACCCAGATGATTTACATGTAGTGCACAGGTGATTTCCTCGTAGTACAGAGGTGATGTAAAAGCAAATTTGAGATGCAACGTAAAAAGGAGTTTATATATTTGGGGTCTTACGCAGTAACACCATCTATAACTGCAAATTTTTTTTTTTTTTTTTTTTTTTTTTAGAAAGGAGAAGAGAGAAATGGCTTCTTATAAGGATAATGGTTTTCAAAACTTTATTACTTCTCCAGCCTCTCAGAGGGTTACGCCCTCTCTTTGGCATGTGGTTCTCTAAACAAAACTACAATTTGGAAAATAATTTGTTGGGCTAAGGGAAGTTTGGGTAATGTCATCAGTTGAGAAAGGGTATATCATCATTTATTTTCCATAATTTATGTTAATTAAACATATCTTTATTATAAAGTACACAAGAACAGGCTGTGAAATGGAGGTGCGAAAAGTGAAATATAATGATTTTAAATATAAGATAAGAAAAGGATAAATACTGTGTTATAAGATAAAGAGTGAAATATAAATTGAAAAATAAGTGCAAATGTGCGATAAGACAAAACTGTGCGATAATTGTGGCGGTGAGCAAAACAAAAGATATTGATGATGTAATATGAGATGAAGTGCCATCACATCACAAACACAAAGAAGTTAGTAAGACAGATGTAGGTTAAATCTTCTGTCCCGGGGCGACTCGGGACTAATGATCACAAGGGGAAGCCCTAGTTAGTTGTGAGGATGTCTGTGCTAAGATGGAAAAACGTGAGGAATATGAGCATGGATGATATAAATGGCATAGATGTCGCGTTCTGCTACTGTGAGGTTTGCATGGCGGACATATAATGAAATGAGTATATTCAAAGGGGTATGCTTGTAACGATATGCGGCATCAGTGAGAGCATCCGTTCGAAGAATATCCAAGAAAAGTGGATGACCCGTTTCTATGCGAGATGTAATGTACCGATTACGAAGTTGTGCAATATGCTCTGTGATCTTCGGAAAGTTGATGTATTCATACGTGAGCCACGTAGGATACGGAAGTTTAAGTCGGTGGGCTAGACGAATAGCGTGACGCTCCAATATGCAAAGTTTTTCGTAGAAGGAAACAGAGGCATTGCACCAGGCAGTGTGTCCAAAGGTGAGAATAGGACGGAGAAACATTTTGTAAGTATGGAGTAGAACATCGGGTTTGAGGCCCCACGTAGTGCCCGTGAGACGACGTAGAAGATTTAAACGAGTAGTCGCCTTAGTTTTGAGCTTTTGCAGGTGTGCACTCCAAGTTAGTTTGGAATCAAAAACAACGCCCAAGTACGTAGCAGTGCTGGTAGTGCGTATTTGGTATCCATCAACTGTTATTCGTAGCAGTTTCGGGTTACGGTAGACTCTGGAACGTCTATGAGGTGGTATGAAAACCAGTGCTTGCGTTTTGTCGTTGTTAATGGTTAAATGCCATTTCTTGCACCAAGTGATGAAATTATCCAGAGTTGACTGGAGTACAGCGCTGATTTGATGGATAGTGTTACCAAGTGCAAGAAAAGCTGTGTCGTCTGCATATTGGAAAGTAAATACATTACGTGGTACTGTTGGAATGTCAGAAGCATAAAGAATATACAATAATGGACTTAGAGCCGACCCCTGTGGAACTCCAGTAAGCGGAAATATTGGCCAGGAGAGTGCTTTACCAACTGTGACATATGCAATGCGATTTGTAATGAACGAGTAAATAAGCCTGAGATAGCATGTGGGAAGTTTGAATGACTGTAGTTTTGTAATAAGACCATAGTGCCATACCTTATCGAAAGCCTTTTCCAAATCCATAAGAATGAGGCATGATGGAAACCCTTTGTTAAACTGATTTGTAATTATGGTGCTGAGACGAAGAAGCTGGTCATTTATGGAAAAACGAGGCCGAAAACCTGCTTGGTGGATAGGCAGTAGAATAGTAGTTTCAAGATACTTATGAAGACGAGAGACAAGAATTTTTTCCAGAATCTTGCTAAATACTGATGTGAGTTGGATTGGTCTGTAAGAGCAAACAGAATGGGCAGGCTTATTTGGTTTTGGAAACATACAAATTTTAGAGATTTTCCACTCAGAAGGATAGAATCCAGTTTGGAGTATGAAATTATATATTGTAGTCAGTATCAGGAGAAATGAGTATGGCGCTTCTTTGATGTGTCTATAAGAGATGTTGTCAATCCCAGGTGCTGTGTTCCTTTTCCGTTTTAGAGCCAATTGGATTTCGTTGGTAGTAATAGGTGTAGTGTGTGGGTGTTCCGGGTCAATCACATGTTCTGTGGAAGGTTGCAGTGCAGGAATACAAGACAGATCTGTCCGTTCAGAGCGTTTAGAGGCAGCTGTTGGCGTAAAAACGGTCTGTAGTTGTGTAGCAAAGGCGTTGGCTTTTTCTTCGTCAGAAAACAGAGGAATGTCATCTGCAACTAACGGGTAGGTTATCGTGGTGGTTTTGCCAGTAAGTTGATGAAATCGCTTCCAGTAGCGAGAAGGGTGAGCTTCCTCGGATAAAGTGTTACAGGTCTTGATCCAATTACGGCGTTTATAAGCGACAAGATAGTTATGAACAGCTCTTTGCCATTGGCGATGTTGATGAAGACATGCTTCATTCCCGGTTCGATAATATTCTCGAAGATGCTGTCGGGCTTTCTGGATGAGCGTAAGATATGTCGGTGGTAAAGCCGGTTTGTGAGAATGCACTTGTTGCATCGGGATATTCTGATGGGCACTGGTTTGAATTGCCGTAGTAATAGCTGTAAGACAGGCAGTAAGTTCGGTTTCAGTATTTGGAGGCGTAATGCTAGAAAGTGAATGTTCCAGGTCTTCCCTAAAATGAGCCCAGTTCGCCTTATCATACCTCGGAACCCGACGAGGTGTAAGTATAGGACGTGGGGGTTTTCCTCGAGTTAATGTTAATTTAACTGGATGGTGATCACTTCCGATGGAATCTAGAACGGCAAGCTGACAGTCATTAAGAAGATTGATAGAGGTGATGACGACATCTGGTGTAGTCTGGCTGATAGGTCTGGTATGTGCAGGAAGAACATGAAGATAAAGCTGAAGATTATTAGTTATGTACTCGTGAAACTCTGTTTTTTCGCGATCAGTACGACTATGAATATTAATATCCGCCATGATGAGAATATTCCGATGGTTAGTGGCTATGTAACGGAAATATTCTAATGGTATAGGTTGTCGTGGTCGGATGTATATCGTACTGAAATTGATTATGATCGATGGAAAGTATAAAGTGACTAACAGGTATTCCGGGAGATGCCCTAAAGCTTGCGGAGTATATGTACGAACTGGATATTTTGGAAAATATCCGATTGCAACTCCCCCTTGGGCACGAGCAGCTTGATCTTGAAAGTCGCAGCGTTGTAATTGATATCCTGGAATACGAGCACATACATTCGGCTTCAAAGCGGTTTCATTTAGAGCAAAAGCACTAATATGCTCCTCTAATAACAGAGTTTCAAGTAATAGTTTATGTTGCTTAAAGGATCGAATATTGACAAATAAAAAACTAATCCCCATTATGAAGAAGACGGTGTATATGGTTTTAAACCGTGGTTTCCAGCGATCCAATATGAAAATGAACATAATTATTAGAATAAGTGGCATGAAGATTAATGTTAAAAAGTGATTTGGCTGCAGAAATGATATGTTGTATGACATGAGCTCGCTGAAACGGAAATATGTTTTGCAATACTAGACTAACATAGCGTATGAGATCTTCAACTGTGAGCGAGGGTAATACTGATTGTGTAGGTGGTGTAGTTTTGTCTGCTGTTTTCAATGGAACAGTAAGTTCTGGATACTCAGGCGTAGGTGCTGGTTTAGCCTTACACCGATAGCTATATGTGGGGTGAAGCCCACTGCCACATGTATTGCATTTAGGTGGTCCTTTTAAGTTGGGGCAAGTTTTGGTTTCATGAAGGCCGGAGCAGTAACCACATTTAGGTTGATTACGACAATTGCCCGTAGTGTGGTCGTTGTACAGCTGACACTTTTCGCACCGGATTGGTAGCGGACCCTGAGTTTTAGATGGTTCGACGCGATGAATTTTCTTATAGATAGGTGCTCCAAATCTGAGAAGATAGTCGATAGTATCTTGCCGCTGCGATAGAACTCTTACCATATATGTAGGACCAGTGTTATTTCGAATGCGAATACATTTGTCCACTGAAATGCCTTCTTGTGCTAATTCCTCTTGAATTTCGGCGTCAGTTAGATCAGGAGAGACACCCCTTATGACTACCGACAAAAACGGAGGTTTTCTAGGGGGTGGCTGTTGTTTGGGTCGCTTGTCCGTGAGTTTAGTGAGTTTCGCGTTCTTACCAAAAATTTCATAAGAAGCTTTATTACGGATTGTAATTCCAAAATTTGGATCATTAGATTTTAAGATGTAGCCATTTTTGGTTTTAACGATTTGTACTAGGGTATCTCGAACCCGAGGAACATACTTAGCAATTTGTAGAAATATCATTTTAGGGTTTGTGTACTTAGTGTCATAATCAGTAAGTATGAAATGGAAAAGAGAAGCGTGATTTGATGAAACTGCAGAAGATACACCAGAATTTTGTCGTTCAACCTCGATATCCATGGATGTTATTGGTGAGCGAGACCGGATGCGTTTCGCGGATTGCGTAGATTCGCTTGATGGATGTCTATCTCTAGATGCACTGATCGGTTCATGGCCCCAAGAAAAATGCCGAGTGCGTGTGGATGGTTGTGCTATTGAAGTGCTGGGAATTGGAGATAAAGATGGTAAGCCAGAATGTCTGCCTAGATTCGTCTGTCCAGTGGTATTGCCTGAGTCCGCCATCGTAGATACGTAGTCTAGGGCCGAAGCCCAAATGAAGATGAAGATGAAAGAAAGAATGATAAGATGAGGTTCAAAAAGCAAGCTGCCCTCCGAAAGTGAAGACTTTCGTCAACCCTCTAAATGCAGTACGTGTGCTTTGCTCACAAATGCGTATTGCAACACTTGATCCTCGCTCGCACATTAACTCACATAAGAGAGGTTAGGCCTCTTGATTTAGTATGCGTATAACTGCAAAGACATCACCTTCAAAGTATATAACAAGTAACTAATAATTGTCAGTGAGAATTGAGGTTTGGAGTTTATTATTTGCAACGAGCAGAGCTTTAGGTAGTATCTTTGACATGTTTGCCAAGTAACAAATAACGCAACATATTCTGCTTTAATCGGCCATGGAAATAATTTTGTAAACCTAAAAACTGCCTGACTGTAGTTACATCAGTACAATGCTGCCACCTGTTTATCTTGTATCCTAGCTCAATGGACGTTATGGAGTTTTTACAATCATTCAGCTGTTATTCGTCGAAAAGTCTCTATAACACCGCCTGGAGGAAAAACGACACCTACTAAAAATGGAGATTACTTTCTGTTGATGAGAATGAGAGTAAAAGAATGAAAGTAAAAGTATACACTTGCACGGTATTATGGACGTCTCATACACACGTGCAGTAGCCGTGCAAATACCCATGTGCACACAACGGCTTAAGCACCGGTAATTTAAATGTGCTTCATCCACGCAAATGCACATGTGCACATGCACGGCTCAAGCATGGGTTATGTACATGCGCTGCATCCACGCAAAAGCACATGTATACATAACGGCTACAGCACGGGTTATATAAATGTGTGCTTCATCCATACAAATGCACATGTACACATAACGGCTTAAGCACGGGTTACGTACGTGCGCTGCATCCATGCAAATGCACATGCGTATATAACGGCTTAAGCACGGGTTATATAAATATGTGCTTCATCCATGCAAATGCATATGTGCACATAACGGCTTAAGCACGTGTTACGTACGTGCGCTGCATCTACACAAATGCACATGTGTATATAACGGCTACAGCACGGGTTATATAAATGTGTACTTCATCCATGCAAATGCACATGTGCACATAGCGGCTTTAAGCACGGGTTCTGTACTTGTGCTTCATCCACGAAAATGCACATGTGTATGTAACGGCTTAGGCACGGGTTATGTAAATGTGTACTTTATCCATGCAAATGCACATGTTCACATGCACGACTTAGTCACTGGTTATGTACCTGTGCATAACCCACGTAAATGCACATGTGCACATACACGGGTTATGTATGTGTGCTTCATCCACGCAAATTCACGTGTACGGCTTATGCACGGGTTATGTATGTGTTCATCATCCACACAAATGCACATGTGCAAATGTACGGCTTATGCATGTATAGTGCACATGTGTCGTACACGTACGTGTTGTCTGGGTCATACCCCCATATCAAAATATCTAAAATGGTTGACAATTTCATTACAATTTTGTGAGATGGCAGGGAGAGCAACTCTCACTTTTAGTGAAGTTTGTCTTTTCTAAACTGGATTCAGAAGTAAAACTGTACGTAATATTTGCAGAGAAAGAACACATGATATTGTTCTTTTTGAGAACTGTATATTAGTTTTTGCTTGCGCTCACTTTTGCAATTATTTTTCGAGTTCTTGTAGTATTTTGGGTTTGGTTCTCTGACCAAATAATTGACGTTTACTTTCTCTTATGGAATCGGTACCACTCTCTATTCTTTATTTTCTTTTTGAAGAGGTTCTAAGGGCACGAACCTTATTAAATAAGTAATCTTTTCGGCAACTTAACTTAGTAGTGATATAAGGGGCGACATAGAGCTGTGTAGTGTCGATGACATGAAAGTTTTACAAATAAGACAGACCGTATTAGGAGTCGTTCTTACTTAAGCGAATTCAAACAGGCAATTAAATATATTGGTGCAAGAATTTTTAAGTTTCGGTTGTACAAGCTACACGATTATTTTGTCTCATATGGCTTTTGTACACATCAGGAAAATAGCTAATTCATTTTAACGAATTTTGTAAATTTCACTCCGAAAAAGTGAGCATAAAGGAGGTAACCATCATTATGGTACCTATTATACTTTTTGAGCTGTTACACTTAATAGCACAAAGTTATTAGGTAGGCCTATACATTTTTTGTAGATATTAGGCGTCTGTAATTTAGTATAAACTCAGTATAAAGAATGCAGAAGCAAGTGGCACAAAAGGAGGATGGGTCAGAAAACATGATCTGTGGTAACGCCAGGGAGCATTTTGTATTCTTAAATAGTGAAAAAGCGTACCTTATAATAACCAATCATACACTTAGGGCGAATGCTGCATAGTCTCTGACAAAGTTATGTTGGGAAATTGAACTATTGTTACACTGCTGATGCTGTTGTTTCGGCGATTAGCCTGACAAGAAAATAAAAAATATATTTCAACATCAGAACCGAGTTTTGATTGTTATAGCCAGTCCCAAACCCATTTTTAGAAAGAAAGATGGCCATGTTTGAGAAAAATGAAAATTACATTTGTGATCCGTTCATTAACAGAAAACTTTCTTTTGTGGGCATCTAAGGTCTGCAACGAAAGCGCCCAAAGACAAAGTCTAAGGGTGCTGTAGCAGAAATCTTCTGAGGTTACTCTCACTTATAAAAAAGCATGTTATTGCTCACTTGTGGTCGCAATAAGCAGAGCTAAAGATAGCCTGTGGAATACAGATTTTATGATGGGGTAGTCATAGCACCAGAGGCAGACAAGGGAGCTGAGAATAGTAGCAGTCGGCAACGGCGGAAGATACAATTTACAACAGATTTCAGCCATTTCTCGAGATGTAATTCAATAACGGTGGCTTCTCTCGCTTCCCTCAGTTGGAAACCCGGTCCGGCCGTTTCGAGGACAAGAAGAATATGAAGATGGCAATAACTTCTGGTGACGGAATTCTTCAGTTGACTATTTGGCAATCACTAACAGACCAGTGCCCAGCAGATCTGACCACCAGATAACGCTTAATTGATGTTGACAAAAGGCTAACGAGACTTCAAGTAATATGCGCCGGTTATAACTGAACTGGAAGTCCGGGGGACATTAGTCTATCTAAGAACCTATACTCATATTTTCATAGTGCTATGGCATTCAATCCGACTCTTGGAGCCACTGCGGTCATGTTCATGAAAAAAAAAAAAAAAATATCCTGAAAATGCTGCTGTTTCAACGGCAAGGCTTAACTGAATAATTTTCATGTAAATTATGAAGATCCTACTAGTTCAATATCATTCAAGCAATCCTGACAATTTAGAAAAATAATTCAGACTACTGAACACTGGCTTCACTGGCTAATATTGATGCATATTTATTGTAAAATAATTGCGTGGTTGAGGTCTTTGATCAGGACCGGGTGCTGTGAGGTTTTTTGATCAGTGCACTAAAACACGTTCCATATCTATTTTCATTTTAAGAACTGAGTTTCTAATTATCCACCTCCACGCTTCAACAGCATCATAAGCAGGAAAAGGATAGTTAACACACACATATAAAGGATGAAGAGGAATAAAAGGCAACTTAGACAATATAGGCTTATATTGTCCCGTCTGTCTCAAATTGTCGTCTTCCTATTACCTACGTCCCTTTCTGCAATGTACCCTCTAGTAACATTGATGGTCTCTTCTGTATGTGTCTATTATCAGACCTAAGTTATAGTATTCTCGTACGTATGACATTCTGAGAAAAATATGATCATAATTGAGTGATTTCATAATTTTGTTTGCATATTGCTGAGGACATCACTGTAAAATTAAGTTGTCGAAAAGATACAGATGGTGATAAGCTTCCACAAAGAAGAAACTCAAAGGACGCGGTACAGTGCACATTACTGAGGTAATGATCTGTGATGTGTCTGTTTTCAAGGAAGGTGTGTTGTTATGAAATATAATGACGCAGAAAGTTAATTTTGGGAAGGTTACATTGTAATGCGTATCTTCCGATGCATATTTCAGTAGTTTCAGCATAGTCAAAAAGTGTTACGAACACGTATTTGCTGTTCAGTGTGGGGAACTGGTCGGAAACCCTACAGTGAATGTAACAGTCCGAAGATATGTAGCGAGACAACAAACAAACTGTGTATCTCCGACTGAACTGAATCCGAAACGGACCCAGTAAAGGTGATACTACCGGTGTTGCATGAAATTAAGACAGTGATGACATCAAAGAATCTACCCACACAGTGTTTTATGTCTATTGGTTGCAAGTATCCCAACTACCATCTATATGCCATTCATAAACTCTGGTTCACAAACTTGTTAATACGTTGAAAGCAACCATTTGGTCCAACACAAAATCAACTGTAGGCCTGCGCCACCTGACTGGAGACCGGTAGATATTGTAGTCACCGTAAATGAGGTGGGGATATATATGTAATATATAGAGAAGAAGTCGATACAAAATGGATGAAGCTATTTTGTTCCTCAGGTCAGTGCACCGAAAGTTATCCGCGCGGTTCCATGAGTATGACTGCTTTTGTCACTGGGGAAAATTACAGCTATTTCACGTTGTGAACAATGTGAAAAATAATTCTGCGTATTACCAAGAATATGATTTGGCGGTCATTTACAACAAAGTCCTCATATAGTATGAAGAAGCGGACACCAAACTGGTGATACTGCTTCAGCACAAGGCATCCAATCACACAGCCAAATCATCGCTGGCATTCTACAGAAGGATGGAAGCTAGAACTGAAACTATAGCGATTCCGTTCACCGACATTCGAGTGAGGAGTCACAAAGCCAAGCCGGTGGACTGATGTGCATTTGGACTTCTAAGATAGGGCTATTGCTTTTGTTTTAGTAAGGTATGCATAGTTCCGACCTCTCGAAAGCGACCCAATAAGAGTGGAATAAAACTGTCCCTTGTACACCTGCAAAAGAGTTTTCTCTAGTTAAAGTGCACTACCAGGAAATCGTCAAGAGTACTGATCATCGCTTCCAAAACATTTGATAGTAAAGGGAGTGTCATAGATGGGTAAACAATTGAAAATCGTCGATGTAGAAACCTATCAGCCTCTGTATTACCTAAAGTTAATAAAATATTACATTTACACTATTATCGTCGACAGCGTCACAAACTGTCGTATCTCAGTTTTCTAAACTTTTCAGGAGAGCGATTTTTAGGTTTTTACACAACTTTGAACAGCCATAACTCAAAATCTATTTTACCGAAAGGAGAGAAAATTTACCAAGTTATAACTTAAATCATAAGAAATCAGTGTAGAAAGTTTTATGGAATTTGCTTGTAAAAGCTTGTGGAAAATTTGGCGGGAAAGAGATACGACAGTTTGTGACGATGGTAATCCTCTCTTGTATGAAAGATACGACGCATATTTTTTATTCTGAGAACTACATTAATAGATGAACAATCGGAATATATTGCACTGTTATTGAAGAACTTCGTGTTTATTACACAAAATAATTTAACAAATGCTTCCTGAGATTCTTGAGGGTAAAACGAAATTCCTGAGAACACACAAGAAACGCAATATTAAGAGCATACTAACCATAACATAAAATAATGCTATCAAGTTGTCATTGCCAGAATATAAAATCTTGCAAAGTAATTTTCAAATTGCATGCTTTGATATTGCACTTGAGAAGGATGGTTAATGTGGTAAGTTTCTGTAAAATTGAACATGTTCAGGGTTTCGAATGATTGGGGTTGGGCCCGGACACAATGATAACGAGTCCTCGTAGGCGTGGGAGACCCGGGTTCGATTCCCGGCGGAAGCTCATGTGGTTCGGATTGTACGTTAATCAGTAGGTCAACGTCTCATATAGTGTCGCTTCTGAAAGGGAAGTTAAAAATCAATCAATCAATCAAAACGAGTCCTCGTACTTCTCTGGAGTGATAATTTTTGACAAGTCTGCAAAGTAGGAACTTCTATCTGGTGGATTCAATCTGCGTTCTTTTCAGGGAAATAGTTACGTAAGTGTCCTCAAAATGACTTGTCTTAAACTGAATGCAGTTCGGATAGTCTTTGTTCACTTTCGCTTCGCGTATTTCCGTCCAGTTGATTGGATCTCCATTTTCGTCACGTCTAACTGACAGAATACAAAGACATTGGGACAGAGATCTAGTCTCATACATCAATTCTGTCAACACGATGAACGGTATATGGGTTCTTTTTCCTTGACAGTTTAACAATCGGTTCAAGTTGCGAGGGTACAAAATTACTGCCACAGTGCTTAATAGATGTGCTTAGAGCACTGTGGACTGAATCTCCCTCATTTTATCCATGCCGAAATTCAAAGAATCGGCGAGAAATTTCTCTGATGTTCTTACGTGTTTGCACCGCATACCCCATCATAGCAGCCAACCTGAACTCCTACTAGGTCCATCCTTTATTTCTCTAACCCATTCGTTACGGATTTTCACGCGCCTCCCTATAAAGAATTTTAATATTCCATGTTCCAAATCTCATGTCCATTTTCTTTTGCTGATGTCGTGTCAAGTTATCGGTCTTGGTCCGAGGCTTCTGTGATTGTTTCTGAAAAAGTGTCCTTTTTTTCTATTACATGATGAGTTTGTTAGCCTCACCCAAACCCCTAAGCTGCAGGGTCACTCCTTGTCTTCCCGCGACTGCTTATTCAGTATCTCCTCAGCTAACCTCTATATCTAAAGGCCTTCTCCTCGATCCGCAACCTGAGGCCGCGGTGGCTCAGTGGTAGAGCGTTCACCTCTGGTTCATGGGGTCGCGGGTTCCAACTCTGCTCCCGCCAAGTGAACTTTGTGGTGGACAAACAGCGTGTGCGTGGGTTTTCTCGGGGCTCTCCCGTTTCCTCCCACTTTCTTCATTCCATCATTTCATTCACCGTCTCCTTTAGCGTAACCGGCATAAGCATGGGACGTAAAACTCAAAAATGTCATGTCATGTCGATCCGCAAACTGAGGACGCCCCATGCCGTGTAAATATATATGTATACAGCCGCGCATTGATCAAGTATAACATTCTAGCTTATAAGTTTATTTGCTTCGGCTGTTCCGAGCTTAAGGTATAAGTAGGAACAAATGATAAAGAGAATAAGTGGATAACAATAAGAAATGATATAAAAAGCAATGAGTTTATCAGTACGGAACTGTATACCTACTTTTGGGCTACTTTGTATATATAAACAAATTGCTTTGAATATAGGCGTATCTGTCCAGTTGCGAAAGATCTGTTGCTCACAAACTGTCGTAACTCAAGATACGACTGTTTGTGAAAATGGTTTATATGCTTCATCTTAAGATACGACACAGTGACGTCATCACCACCGTCAAAACAACGCACATTACAGATATGTCGTTTTGGGAAATTGTAGAAGTCAGTGTATGCAACCACATAGTAAAATATCTCAATTTTCGATTTTTTTGAGATACGACACTTTGTGACGCTGTCGACGTTATATCAAGCATTTTATTTTAAAAATCTATTATAGGGATATACTGAAAGTTTTCAAAATAAATCATTATTGAATAAATAAGTTGCATACGAAGACTGTTCACTCTTATTTAAACCAATCACAAAATACGTATTTATCTGTGAAGGAATTCGGATTATAAGCTGTTTAAATTCTTGTATGGAGGATATGTAGTAACTGAGGAAAATAAACTTTTCACTCTTAAAATGTATCTTAATATAATTCATTAGTTTCTTCATTTCTATATATAACACCAACATGAGTACAATTCTTCGCATGGGAAAGACAGTTTATGAAAATAAATTCAAAAATTAAAATATTATTGAAATTGTCTACTTTTTCCTTTAGAAGTGGTATTTTCAAAAATGCTGAGACACATTTACACTGATTTCTGCAAGGAGCTTATATGCTGAGTTTTACTTGCCTAACATGAGGCACTTTTTGAGACATAATTTTTTTTATATATATAATTTAATCCTTGTACTGCCTGAGAATAGACGTTGTAACCAAAAAGGATAATAAAAATGCGGCTCGAATCTCGTGCTATGTTTGAAAATAAAATCCAAAAGACTAATCTGTTTTGTGATGGAAAGGCCAGAAACAAATCGATTTCAATAATTAGTATAATATTAACATGTTTTGAAAAATTTTAATTAAGTAAAGAAAAAATTATATTTAGGAAAGGCAATAGTCACCTCAGTGGTCAAGCGCTTAGCTCTTTCGCGAGTAGTTTGAACGTAGGGCACCTAAATTTATTATAGGTATGCGTTTGGGTTATTTTCGGAGTTCTCGCACTATTTATTATAAAGAACGTAACAGGGGGACCCACCTATTTCCAATTTTACTTTGATTATATAATGGCTAAATAGATGAAATAACTTCTAATGTTACACACTGTGAGTAAGAAAAAAATCTTACCTTGTAATGTGTTTCACTGTTCTCACGCAGTGGGATTTAGTGCAGACATCTCCGTTACATATATACAGGATGGACATCTAACCTAAGATGTCGTGTCTCAGTCATTTAATTATGTTTAGAATATTTGTTGCGAGGAGATAATTCTTTAACAATATCCGCATTTGTCAAGGTAAAATCTCAATTGTTAGCTTCATTCAAAAATACGAATTCTAGAATATTATTAACTTTAAAAAGTCCAAAGACGAGACACATTTGTATACCAATCAATAGATGTCACCAAATCTGAACAAACTTTTCATTATGAAATTAGCAAGATGGTTTTTGAGAAATAGCACAAAAATTATAATTAACTTTTAAATTAAATTTTTTGTTTACGTATAATTTTGCCAAGAGATACGATTTATATCAATTGATGAATCACATCGAATTGAACAAAACTAAAAGGTTGCGGGTTCATTTTCATGCGTAGTTTTTCAGAAAATGAGAAACATAATCCTTAATGGCACTGAAAAGTATATCGTCATTGCCAATGTTAGCAGATAGTTCTTGTTCTACTCTTTATTTATATACATACTTTTCATGCACACTCATGTCCAAAATTATTGTCGCATGTCTATAAATATGTTGTTGTAGGAATGTAATTTGACAACGAATTCGCCCGTTATTCCTTATAATGTTGGTATGTGTATAATCGGCAGACATGTATGTGGCAAATTTCGTGTCAAAAGAACAGTAAATAAGAAGAATAAAACGAAAATAAAACTTTCTTGTCCATTTAGCAACATTTTGTTTTACCCATTCTAATTTTCGTATTTATAATTCTTTTCCTATGAAGTTTACCACAAATATACATTTCCCGATTGTACACATAGAATTAGTATTAAAAGTACCCTGGAAAATCATTATTAAATTATATTACAAGAAGACAGTTATAGATATGCGACAATCATTCTGGACATGAGTGTACAGTAAAAAAAATATAATTTTAAACAGTTGATTGTATATTTTTTGTTTGTCTACTTCTAACAGTGATATACCTAATTGTGACCTAGATATCCTAACAGTGAGATATTCCTAACAGTTGCGTATATACTCCTTAACAGTGACTAACATACAGAACTTTTAAGTAAGATACAACTGATTTTTTTTAAATGTAAAGCTTGATTCTCCAATCGTTATTCCCTCATAATTTCGTTCCCTATACTGCAATATAGAAGATAGATCTGCGCGTTCCGTGAGCCACTCGTGTGATATAAGTATGAATATAGTCTCAACTTCTATGTACAGATTGGTGGTTTTGCACTTTGATGAATTCTTCCAGGTGGGTCTCACAAGTGCGGGTTTCGTTTACTGTTTGAGGCTGGTAGTTTCTTTTAGTACGAGTTTGTTGGCTTTTTGGAGTAGCTGATCAAACAGCCGCTTATGGACTTGTGTTTGACCCAGTGTGGTGACCCAATATTTCGCAAGTACAGTAGTTCAAACATTTTTCATCAGTGAGTACAACATTTCTCTTGGTGGGTACTCCAAATCTCTGGCATATGCTCGAGTGCGCATTGGCGAGAAAAAATATCGCACTGGTAACATTTTCAACAAACGCTTGGTCTCTGGTTGCTCCTACTTTGTATGGTTTTCAGTTGAGGGTTAAGCCTTATGACGTAGCTTTGTTATCTTAGCTGGATCATAAGATAATAAGCGGATATAGGTCTTTTCAAAATTTTGATCTTTTTGCGTTGTGGATGTGATATCTTGCTACTCGAGTTCTTGTCTGATCCGCAGATTGCAGGTCACTTAACAAACAAATTTACAATGCAGGCGAATGCGTTCCTCGTTCCTAATTTTGTTTGATTGGCTAATGTTTGAGCCATGTGTTTTATAAGTGAGAGGCTGTGAGTCTTCTTCTCTGATGCGATGATATTCGCTTTTGTCTGAGTAAATGATGATGGAATAGTGATTGAATGTTGTTTGAGTTTTCCTGTGATTCGTTCTTTCATTTTTTGATTAATCTCTTGACGAATGTCACTGAAAAAATAAAAAGTAGCTCACCTGTTTTAGGGCACTGATTCTTGCTATGTTTATACTTCTCCGTTTCCGCAATCTTTTCTTCCTTCAGCGATACGCGATCCTGAATTAATCGAATTCTCCGTACGAATCCTCTCTTTGATGTATTTAGATGGATTACATCTGATCATATTAGGAACGACACTGTCATCTGGGGAATCATGCTAGAACGATGCACTTACTGTCCCAAGAAGTACTGTCCTAAGTAGTAGATGGGTAGGGTCGTGAGTGGGTGTCATCAAATAGAGTCTCATTAAACCGCTAGTTGGCAGGGCATGTAATGGCCCTTTTCTTGCTCGTTTTCCTTTCATGCACATGGTGAAATAGTGTCGGGAGAATGGGTTTACACTCGGAGTAACTACTACGAAAGCTTTTATGGTTCATTACACAAACCAGAAAACCATGAAGAAACAACTACTTTTTATACCTACGAAAAATACCAGGAATAGGGTACCAAGGTGGGCGACACCCGCAGTGCTCGTGAAGATGCGCTTATTGACGTGCCAGTGAAATTCGCCTATCCAACATGCAATGAGCCACATCAGTTTGGCACCTTCAACTGTGAACAAAGTCATACTAAGCGGATCTGCCTGAGCTGTTTCCGTAAGACTCACAGACATCATCTGCTACGTCTCGCATTACAGAACAAAAAAACAAACTGGAAAAAACTATATGAAAAGTTCCTGGTGCGGTCGATATAACAGTCAACACAATGAAGCGTACATCCATCTCCTTTCTGGTTGTCAGAGTTGAGCAACTGACATACTAAGAACCACTGCAACTTTGTTCGCCACTGCCAAGGAAGTTTGCTCCTGAGTTTATGTTTGTTACTGGACTCCGTTACGAGAGGAAGTTGCTAATACGTAAGGTTGAAGCTGAACACAAGCAAGACACTTTCAGGAATCTATTGTGACACCTATCTTCCGAATTGACATTTCTCAATTTTACACTGCGGACTCCAACCAGGTGAGGATCCATACGGACAAATATCCATGTCGTGCCGATGAAACATCCGTTCTATCAGGAAACGGAACGGAAATTAGGACTAAGAGCCTTTCCATTTGAAGACTTATCTCTGAAGAGTTCTGATACCTGTTCAATAATTTCTGCCGCTTCTCCCTGTTGAAAAGACGTCTCCAACATCGGCATCCGCAAACCGTTACAGGTCTCTAAAACGCTTGCAGGGGGTGTGGGATCGAATTCTATTGCCTGTGCTTCACCGGAATCTGCTCCAATGTCGATATCTGGTGATAGCCCGCAGTACTGAGAGTCCAACAGAATGCCATTAGTTGTGGTGGCGGCAAGGTTTATTGTAAGTTGGGTTTTCTCTAATATCAGTACAATACAAAGTGAACAACTCTCTGTAACAAATTTGACTGGAAATAGTCTTCAAATAATATCACGTTACAAAAAAAATTAACTCTTCATATTGAGCTGAAGATAGGTTCATTGTTAATGGAAGTTGAGTACAAATTGGAGTTTCAAGACATTTTTTTTGTTTCTAATGTTGGTGTTGTTTTCTGTTAATTTTTGGCTGTGACTTCACCCAACATATAGGAAGAGTATAAGTCACCTTTAAAATTTAGTTCAAAGTTGAGAATCTAATAATTCATATTAAGGTATCTTGGTTCTCTTCTATATTCAATTATTTACAGAATTAAAATATAAGTTATAATTCTAATAGTATTATCTACGAGAGAACACCTTATTCTACCATTCTTTACAATTAACATACCGTACTCACTAAAACAACATAAATCGCAGCAACACATTCACTATATACTATGGGAATTGTGACATACAGTTGAGGAGGGTATTTTTTAAAGGGAACATTTCAATATCCAATTTTATGCTAAATTGATCTTTAACAGTTTGTCGGATTATGCGATAGGTTTGATGCAAACGGGAAGGTCTTTGGTAGAAATCATAAAGTTAAGCACGTCTATAAGGAAGGAATATATTCACATCGTTCATTCACTTCTGCTGCAAAATTAGCAATTTTGGAACATTTCATTCCAAAGACTAAGAAATCCTTAATTCGCGTGGAAATATTCCTTTTCGTAAATAAGCTCTTCAGCTTAAGTTATAATCCCAAAACACAGTATCATTAAAATTTTAAGGTTCTCCCACCGAGAATTGAATTTTGGACGCGTGAACCAAGACACGCACGCTAGTCATTAGACCAGAAGAGAAGCCGTTAATTAGTTGTTGTTTAATAAAAGATCTTCACTTCTATACTCAATGAAATACGGTAGACTTCATCTACTTTGGTAATTATTCAATTCCAACTTATTTGATTTTATTAATGGTTAATTTTAAAAAAAATACAATTTTCTTAACAGTTTGTCAGTGGTTTCTAGTTTTAAATATAATATGTGGAATTAGGTTATCAATCCCTCGTCACCATTATCGGCGTAATTCTTATTATAATTATCATCATACATTTCTACTACTATTACTGGCACTCTATTAGCGTTGAAAATTCGTAAATTAGCATCTCTCCAAACCGATTTGACATTAACTTTCTTGGCCTGATATTGGCCTGCCAATGTGTTCTATCAACTTCAATATTTCTCTCTGTCTCTTCACTTTTATTTTCCTAATACCTTCAATCACGATTATGACAAGGAACGGACATGTATACACGACTCCAAAAGTGCATTACCACCTGCAATTCTCCTTTTCCTGCAATAGCAGGCAACCCAAAAAGCTCGGCGGTTGGGTTGGTTGCAAATTCGAAAGGCGTTGGACTAAACCTCAATTTTGTCACAAATATATCAGTGTGGCAAACTGCAAATAAGAGAATAAATTGTTAAGAATGACAATTTTATTATTGTGACGGAGTTGGATGACATCAAAAGTTATAAAATGATTTACTTAAGCAGTTCAAACAAGATGAATGGTATGAAACAGATATAAGAAGAATGCATTTCTCTCTTTCCCCCCACCCCACCCAAAAAAAGAAACTCAAAAAGGAGTTATATAATATAAAGGTTTCATATAAAAGTCTAACAGCAGAAAAACAAATAGCTAAACGAAACGAAAAAGAGACAAACACAGATTAGGGGACACCAGTGTCATAGCAGACTTGCGGCCCTCAAATGCAAGATTAGGAAATGGGACCTAAGTTGTAAACCCCATTGTCATAATAATAATAATAATAATTATTATTATTATTATTATTATTATTAAAAAGTCGTCTCCTTTTGAAAATCTATGAGTCTGCCTAAGAGCATGAATGCATATAGCGATCATGTGTGCACGTTTTGTCAATGAGCGGTCCCAAAGGCCAAAAGGGGTGGCAATCTCCAAGAGAGAGAAATAAAAAAAACTTTCTTATAGTAAATTCTAGTTCAAAGTTCGAAGCACTTGCTTTTGCAAGTGATTTTTTTGTTTGTTTTTTCAGGGAACAGAAAAGTTCTGGCGCCTAAGAAATTATACCATATAATATTGCAAATTTAAAAGTGGATGTACTTACATTGCAATTTGTGGTAATAAAGATATTATGATTAGAAAACAATATTGTAAAAAGTAAGTTTAATTTCTTCATCCATCGCAAGTATCAGCGGCCCCTTATATCTCGCCGCCCCCCAAATATCGATATCGAAAATTTAGAATGATATATTCATGTCCATATATTCGCGATATCGAATGCTGATATATGATAATATAGATATCGACGATAGCGATGTATCGACATATCACAGGCCCAGATCCAAGAAGTGATGCTTGAAATATACTGAAATCAACAATCAAATTCTAAATAAGTTCTCCATTTCCGTATTCAAGGTTGAGGGGTAGGGTGTGATCCTGAATAGAAATTTTAAGAAAAACAAATGTTAAGATAAAAGTAGGTTTTCCGTCTCCCCTTGAATACAAAAATTAACAGAAAACAATTACTGTAATTTACCTTTTACTTCTGTTTCTGCTTGTTATCACAAATCTACGACGTACACATACTTTACATAGTATACCAAAACACTCCATAACTTTTCACAATCACGCAAGCCGGAAGATGAATTTCCTGTGATATTAAAGCGGAATGTTCTACAAAATAGTCATAATTCATTGGCCATATTTCTATCAGTACTTTGGTACGGACTAAGAGCTACAAGACTAACAGAACTAGAAATTAGAGATTTCATTCCTTTTTTCTCTCAGACTAAAAGACTTCTGCATTTTCCTGAGATTTTCATTTTCTTAATATAAGTCCCCTATCCTGGGCTAATTCTGGCTACCGCGGTTTCGAGGTAATCGGTAAACAAAAGAGTAAAGTTTGTCGACTCTCAACTCTCGACAGTTTGTGAAAAGGTAATTCACAGTTAATGTTGTTATATCTTCGTTACAAAAACACTTCTAGTTGACTCTATTCATGGTGAATTACTGAACTTATAAACATTTACAATTATTGAAAAATGAATAATTATTTGTAAACATAAAAAGTCGTTACAGTTCAGTAGAATGCAGTAGTAGATGGAACGGAATGAAAATATTGTTTATTTGTTGAGATGTGCAACCTGAATGTGAATAATAAGAATTTCCCATTCTCTTGTCCAGAGGCGGATCTACGATGGTCTTCTGGGGGCTCGTTGGTTTGTAATACACCTACTTAGAGCTACTTTTAAGAGCTCCAAACTCTGGAATGGGTTTTATTTACACATAAAATAAGAAAAATTCCCTATCTGGGGGCAATCGCCATGATCGCCCCCTGGATCCGACCCTGCTCTTGTGTCGCAGATTTTGAAGACATTTAGTTAGTATATGCTCCTGACGATGCTGATTAGGGATGGCCACATCTGGATATTTTTTTTTATTCTGATATCGGATAGAAACATATCCGGATTTGCAATATCCAGTTAACGGAAAAGAAAACGGATGACGGATAACGTATATTATCCGGATAACGGATGACATATAATATCGGGCTGACGGATAATATCCGGATAACAAATGACGGATAATATCCGGATGACGGATAACGGATGATATCCGGATGACGGATAATATCCGGATAATGGATTTGTCCGGATAATTTAGAAAATTAAGATAACGGATAAGATCTGGATAATAGAACATTCGGCCAACTAATTACATACGGACTACGAATAAAGAATAATATTCGGATAACGTATATTGTTTTAAAAAGACACTATAGAAGAGGGACATATCAGTCTTTTCTGTTCATGGAATTATTAAAAGACGATCATTGGGCAGTAATCTTTAGCATTGAAACATATTGCTTCTTAGAATGTTTCCTAGTAACATCCAATTTTCTTGTTCTTGTTGTGGGTGCGGTGGCTCAAGTTTGAACCGCTTACTCTGGTGCGTGGGGTCCTTATTTTTTCGATCCCCGGCCAAGTAAGTATGCCGTGGACAAGATCGTATCTGTAAGTTCTCTCAGGGTACTGCCGCCTCTTGCCACTTTTCATTCCATCAATTCTTCTATTATCATTGACTTGCTGTAATCATTGGGCGCTGTGGTTCAGTGGCAGACCGCTTCCTCTGGTGCGTGGGGTCCTTATTGTTTCGATCTCCGGCCAAGTAAGTTTGTGGTGGACAAGATCGTATCAGTAGGTATCTCAGAGTACTCCCGATTCTTTCCACTTTTTATTCCACCAATTCCCCTATTAGCACTGACTTGCTTTAATCATTGGGCGCTGTGGCTCAGTGGTAGAGCGCTTCCTATCGTGCGTGGGGACCTTACTTTTTAGAACTCCAGCCAAGTAAGTTGTGTGGTGGACTGGATCGTATCCGTGGGTTTTCTCAGGGTACTCCCGCTTCTTCCCGCCTATCATTCCACCAATCCCTCCATTATCACTGACATACCTTACTCATTGGGCACGGTGGCTCAGTGGTAGAACACTTCTTCTTGTGTGTGGTGTCCTTATTGTTTAATTCCTTGAAAAGTAAATTTGTGGTGGACAAGTTCGTATTAGTGGGTTTCCTCAGGGTACTCCCGCTTCTTCCCACTTTCCATTCCACCAATTCCTCTATTATCATTGGACGCAGTGGCTCAGTGGTAGAGCGCTTCCTGTCGTGCATGGGGTCCTTATTGTTTCGTTCCCCAGCGAAATAAGTTGTGTGGTGGACCGGATCGTATCCGTGGGTTTTCTCAGGGTATTCCCGCTTCTTCCCACTTTTCATTCCATCAATTCCTCTATTATTATTGACTTGGTTTATTCATTGGGCGCGGTGGCTCAGTGCTAGAGCGCTTCCTCTGGTGGTCCAAGTAAGTTTGTGGTGGGCAATATCGTATCCGTGGGTTTTCTCAGGGTACTCCCGCTTCCTCTCACATTTCATTCCACGAATTCTTCTATTATCATGGATCTGCTTCAATCATTGAGCGCAGTGGCTCAGTGGTAGAACGCTTCCTCTGGTGGGCCAATCAATTTTGTAGTGGACAAGATCGTATTCGTGGGTTTTCTGAGGGTACTTCCGCTTCTTCCAACTTTTCATTAGACATTTTCTTCTATTATCATTGACTTACTTTAATCATTGGACGTGGGGCTTAGTGGTAGAGCGTTTCCTCTGGGGCCAAATAAGTTCGTGGTGGACAAGATCGTATAAGTGGGTTTTGTCAGGGTGCTCCCGCTTTCTTCCACATTTCATTCCACCAATTCCTCTATTATCATTGACTTACCTTAATCATTGGTCGTGGTAGCTTAGTGGTAGAGCGCTTTCTCCGGTGCGTGGGGTCCTTATTATTTCGATCCCCGATGAAGTAAGTTTCTGGTGGACAAGATCGTATGCGTGGGTTTTCTCAGGGTAATCCTGCTTCTTCCCAGTTTTCATTCCACCAATTTCTTTATTATCATTGACGCTTTAATCATTGGGCGCGGTGGCTAAGTGGTAGAGCGCTTCCTCTGGTGCGTGAGGTCCTTATTGTTTCGATCCCTGCCAAAGTAAGTTTGTGGTGGACAAGCTCGTTCCGTGGGTTTTCTCCGGGTACTCCCTTTTCCTCCCACTTTTCATTCCACCAATTTCTCTCTTATCATTAACTTGCTTTAATCATTGGGCGCGATGGCTCAGTGGTAAAGCGCTTCCTCTGGTGGGCCAGGTAATTTGTTGTGGACAAGATCGTATCTGTGGGTTTTCTTAGGGTACTCGTGCTTCTTCCCACTTTTCATTCCACCAATTTCTCTATTATCATTGACGCTTTAATCATTGGAATCTGTTGGTCAGTGGTAGAGCCCTTTCTCTGGTGCATGGTGTCCTTATTGTTTCGATTCTCGACCTAGTAAGTTTGTAGTGGGCAAGGTCGTATCTGTGGTTTTTCTGGAGGTACTCTCGCTTCTTCCAACTTTTCATTCCACGAATTCTTCTATTACCATTGACTTACTTTAATCATTGGGCGCGGTAGCTCAGTAGTAGAGCCCTTCCTCTGGTGCATGGGATCCTTATTGTACCGATTCCCGACCTAGTAAGTTTGTGGTGTTCAAGGTTGTATCCGTGGCTTTTCTGAGGGTACCCAACTTTTCATTCCACAAATTTTTCTATTATCATTGACTTACTTTAATCATTGGACGTGGTGGCCTAGTCGTAGAGCGTTTTCTCTGGTGGCCAAATAAGTTTGTGTTGGACAAGATCGTATCCGTGGGTTTTGTCAGGGTACTCCCGCTTCCTCCCACACTTCATTCCACCAATTCCTCTATTATCATTAACTTATCTTAATCATTGGGCGCGGTATCTCAGTGGTAGAGCGCTTCCTCTGGTGCGTGAGGCCCTTATTGTTTTGATCCCTGGCTAAGTATGTTTGTGGTGGACAAGATCGTTCCGTGGGTTTTCTCCGGGTACTCCCTCTTCCTCCCACTTTTCATTCCACCTATTTCTCTCTTATCATTAACTTGCTTTAATCATTGGATGCCGTGGCTCAGTGGTAGAGCGCTTCCTCTGGTGGGCCAAGTAAGTTGTGGTGGACAAGATCGTATCCGTGGGTTTTCTCAGGGTACTCGTGCTTTTTCTTACTTTTCATTCCACCAATTTCTCTATTATCATTGACGCTTTAATCAGTGGGAGCTGTGGCTTAGTGGTAGAGCGCTTCCTCTGGTGCGTGGGGTCCTTATTGTTTCGATTCCCGGTCAAGTAAGTTTGTGGTGGACAAGATCGTATGCGTGGGTCTTCTAAGGGTACTCCTGCTTCTTCCCACTTTTCATTCCATCAATTTCTGTTTTATCATTGACGCTTTAATCATTGGGCGCGGTAGCTCAGTGCTAGAGCCCTTTCTCTGGTGTATGGGGTCCTTGTTGTTTCGATTCCCGTCCTAGTAATATAGACTCGCTATTGAAAAGGATACCAACCTCCCAATGGATCAGTGGGAACTCGATGGCTCATTGATGCCAGTGGTTGATACTTTGTAGTCTTGAACATACTCGAGAACTTGAAGAGAATAGGGGTATTTAAAGGCCTTGTTATCCTTGCACCTGTGCTACTGGCTGCTTAACCGCCAAATTTTCTACTGAAATTGAACTAAACGAGACCTTTTATCCAGGTAGAGCGAATTTTCAAGCGCAGTGGTCTAAAAATCCAGCCGCTGCTAGCTATAATTGGTTGGTGGTTTGGCGATTTCCAATTGCCTTGGATTATATGGAACCTTTTATTCACAGCGGTTTGGTCTACGACTTTTATCTGCTGTGCTGACTCTCACGATTTACTTTCATATATAGAATTGCTTGTTATCTGAAATTGCCGAATCGAAACAACTGGTTTCAATACGAACGTTACAAAACCACTGAGTATGTAGCGAACATTGTCTTTGATGTATTCCCTTCCCTTTCCAGTATCGTCCAAAGAAACATCTGTATTATTATTATTATTATTATTATTATTATTATTATTATTATTATTATTATTATCTACTTTTTAGCTAGAGTTGTTTTTATAGTCCGTTATTATTAATATTATTTTAAATATTTTCTCCTTTCTAGAAAATTTAAGTTCGGTAATTTCAGTCCGTATATCGATCGAATGCAAGAGACAGTGTCAACCATAAAATATTTCTCTCTATTTTGTAAGCATCTCAAAATACTACAAAATGTACGGAACTGTGTAACCCACAGGATATTATGAATTTAAGTGAAACAAAGAGATGCAATGAGATAGTTAATACTTAGTCCTTCCAACCTTAGCTCGGAATACATCTTCCATAAGTAATGGACGTGATACAATAAGGTCCTGGCATCTGACGAGGGATATATATTGCTCCATGATAGATGAAGTACTGCATCCAGTTCTGTTAAATTACTGAGCAGCCAGTCAAGAATGCATATCTGGATTTCCAACCCGTTCCACAGGTTTTCAATCGGGTTCATGTTTTTTTTTTGCAGGCCAATTCAGATGTACAAACAGCTCAGTCTTGTTCGTAAATCACGGTCTTCCATTAAGGGCTTGACAACACTCTTCAGATGTTCTGATACACTTCACCAGCTCTGTGACGTTTTGAGGTAACTAACGGGCCTGCGCTATTTCATCCAAATGCTCATAATGCAAGCACACCGTTGCCACGAGTTTGCAACAACACGATGAACGCAATCTAGATGAAGAGCTTTTGTGCTATTCCCTGCGCACTCGTCTTTTAACATCGGTTGTAAACAGTGTAAATCTGCTCTGATCGCTCCACTCTACCTGTTTCCACAGTTCCACATCACATTGAAGGTAATCTTTCGCCCAGACCTGACGTTGTTTTTTGTTTGTCGGGGTCAAATACGGTTTACGCGTAATATATATCGAAAATAAATAAAGTAACAATACTTCTCCATAAATAAATGAAATACAATTAATTTTAAGACTAAAACACATATCAAACATCAAAACATTTATACTAGCTTGCATAATCGAGATGACAGTTGTAGACTTCAGAGCTCAGAAAGCTTTTGAATGTTTTCTTGAATAGATTTGGGTATTTCAAGTTTCGTGAAAACATTCCTAGCGACCTGTGTTTCAGTCCCTCTTGATCTTATGACCAAGTGCAGAACCTCATATAATTAAACAGAATCTTAAGCTTTCCATACTTCGCAACCTTCTCTTCCATCGCCATTATAACCGTTTCATCTTCTTCATACCTGATAGTAATGCCAGTTACATATGTATACAGGTCATTTTCAGCAATTAGATAGGTTTTTAATCTTCATTTTTCATATCGAACTCGAGCTCTTTACCAACCTGGTATCCCTATAAGTTGCAATGGTGTTCTACAATATTAAAAATCTGATTTTGCCTGTAAATACTCCTATTGCCGCGATAAAAAAGTATACCAAATATTTAGCAGATTCCGTGATATGGGCATTTGATTATAACAATTATAACTCTCACCAATTTTCATCCCTTTTCTTCCCTTCTACATAAATATCAAAAAGATCTGAAACATGTATCTAATTATTTTAAATAAGAGATCTATATACCAAATTTCTGGTCTCTAACCTTCGGAAATTCCGTGACATGAGCATTTTAAGGTAATAATTGCCATTTCTCTTCCTCTCTCCTCTACTAGTCGAATTTCCAAAAATCCTTCCTTAGTGAGATCTTACATCACACCTCCTATGCCGTGTCCGAATTCCAAGTTTATAGCTAAAGCGGTGTCGCCTGGGTGTTGATGAACCAGTCAGCCACTGATTCATTCAGTCAGGACTTCTTGAATAGCCGATAAACAGATTATTATTACTCGAGACTAGTTCATTCTTTTTGCTTTATACCCAAGTAGAAGATAGAAAGAGGGAAACACATACGGTTGCCAAAGAACGAGAACCAGATAGAATTGTCGTGATAGACTCAAGACGAGACACAGCTCTACCAATAGAAACAGATACACTCCGAGATGAGACAGTATCAACTTTTATCTTGTATACTTGAATACTGATGTTTAACGATAGGGACGAGCGAATTTCAGCGAGATTTCTTTGAAACTCAACTCGACTCGAAACAGATATTTTTTAGCTCCATTCAACAACTCTACTCGTAAAATTTCCTTCAACTCGACTCGAATCCGGTCGAGATTCGAATCGAAACGAGCCAAATCGAACCGAAACCTGTATGTAGTTTCAAGTACTCTTTTCAGGTATCCTATATCAAGTATAGACAATATATTATCAATGATACTATTACTACTACTACTACTACTACTACTACTACTACTACTACTACTAGTAGTAGTAGTAGTAGTAGTAGTAGTAGTAGAAGTACTTATTATTATTATTATTATTATTATTATTATTATTATTATTATTATTATTATTATTATTATTATTATTATTATTATTAATATTAGTAGTAGTAGTAGTAGTAGTAGTAGTAGTAGTAATAGTAGTAGTAGTAGTAGTATAACAAAACCGTGTATAAACATGAAAGATAGGTGTTTTGTATCTGAATAGTAAAAACTAGTTGACTGCCGACCACGGTAGTCGTGAAGTCTAGGATGCAAGGACATCGTATATGAAGTTCTGGGTTTGAGTTCCGAAGGAGAAAGTACATGTATTTGGGCTCGAGCCAAAAATTGTTAAAAGTTCTAGGCCGCCAACCAAACATGTTCAAAACTGCTCGCCCTGGGTTTAGGGTTGTCAACGGATAGAGCACCACAGCTCAGAGCTCATTCATTTACAAGTCGAACCGAGAAGTAAGCCGAGCCAGCTTGTGCCTTTTGCCCAGTTGAAACGACCGAGCAGATGACTCATCTCAACCGGGCCGGATGAGACGAAGGCTCACCCCAAACGAGCCAGCTCGAGCCATCGGCTCAGTTAAGCCGAGTCGAACTAAGCTCGTTATAAAAATATCTTGTCGTCTTATTATCGAGACGAAACGAGATGCGAGCAGTGCCCCTTCTCGTTAGCATCACTAAAAGTATTCCACATTACTACTTACATTTCACATGGTTTCTGTTTCCCAGTCTAATTAGGCCATGATTTCAAAACAAGTTAAAACGTGCTGAACGAGCGAGCCATTTACTAAATTCGACTCGACTTGGAAAACTCGACCTCAAAAAGTGGCTCGGCTCGGAACTCGACTCGAGAAAATTTCATTTGAGTCAACTCGTGTCCAACTCTACTGATGTTTGTTTGTTGAGGTTCAGTATCCCCTTTTGAGCAGCGAAGCTAAACGAGACCAGGTCTTCCAGTTTAAGGTGGAATCTTAACCATCGTAATGCGTTCAAAAATTTAGTGATCTCCCGCGGGAAATCGAACCATAGACCACGTACACCAAATGCGCTTGCGATTGTTAGTAGGTTAATGACGGGTTAGAATATTACAGATATAGACCATGGAACTTGGGAATTTCTGTACATAAATTTGTAAATTACAACAAATCGTTTGATTATATGTTACATTATACAATAATATTCGTGCGTTACTATTAATATTGTTTGTTTTTCTGCACATACAAATTGACCTACGATCAAGCGCTCTTCACTTACATTACAAAAAATCTTTTCCTAACTGTTCCTTTATGTAATCATTTTCATGAAGTTTATCAAGCAAGAAATTACTGGAAATCACGCGAGATATCGAAAACGTTGATTGACTTTCTGTTACGATTCACAAAACAAAGATGGATAGACCCAGTTGTCTCAATGTAGTTATTATTTATCTTTGGTTTCGTAGATATCCAGGTCAAAAGAACCACTCTTAAATCATTGTTGGGCGGAAGTGATTCTACTTGTAAATCTCTGATTGTGTTTGTTTTACCACCTCAATAGTCATTCACTTTGAAATCAATTGCAGCGTGGATTTTGAAATCATTTCATTCTTTTTAATTTATTAGCCTATGTGAAAGTATGTTCGCTGCATTCAGCTTTATGCACTTTCTTTAAGTGTTGGTTTACGGAAAGAAGAGCATAGCGTAGAGCTGTTAGTTTATTATAAGCGTACTCGAGTCCGGAACAGCAAGAATTGGCATTATGAAGTAATTTATGAGCATTATTCGCTTGTATAGCTTGGAAGAAAGATTTAAGTTTCAATTCCATAGGCTGCATTGAAAGTCATTTTTGTGTGTGTGTGATAATTTGCTAGGTGTTGCATGTTTAGCAGAAACTTAACACTTAGTATTATATTCTATCTAAGCCTACGGCTGATCAGATGTGTGATCAGCACATTGGTTCCCATAGCCCTAAGCCGGCCCTAAGCAATTTATCGACCCGTACATTGGCATCATCTGCTACCCCCTTTCTCCAGAAAGAACACATCTTAAAAGCCACGACTGTAAGTATGCTGCCCCATCATGAACAACGAACTGAAAGACCACTCGCACTCAGACAACACTAAAGACTACAAATACAGTCTCGTTGTGTCTGTTTTATTCTCTTTAAATAATAACCTATTATGCTAGTGAAAGATAAAGCAAACACACCTGTAGAGGAAAGTTGATAATTCTCTTTATAGAATTCAATATCGAGCTTTAATCTCAGTATATCAGTACGCAATTCTAGTGTAACTAGCTCTTTGATCTTTATTTCTTGATTTTTCTTCTACGTCTATTGTTATTTAAAACGACTTGTTTCCATCTTCAACGATAAGGAATTTGTTTGTGACAAGAACAAGACTAGTTTTGATGTAAAAACTGTAATAACTAACTACATGGAATAGATGTTCGCTAGTGTTCGAGAATTTTTTTTCTACACCAATCAAGCAATTCATGCTGAAATTTATTTGAGCGTTTTCTTTAGCACTGTTCATGTTACCTTAAACGAATGCGATATAAACATGATTTATGAATGTAGTAGTCAAATAGAAGGTTAGCTTAGTAAATTTAACTACATCATCATGAAGTCTGTTTCCAACAAGAAATATTTATTTTATGTAGTATAATTATCACAAATTTCATCGCCCCTCTAAACTTGCCCCCCATGCAAATGCAAGCGTTGCACATATGATAGAGCCAACCTTGTTCATTGTCATCATTTCCAGATATCTAAAGTGAGAGAAAAAATCCTGATTTTTAGTCTAGAAAATGCGAACAGGAAAACTTTAGTAAGATTCTGTGTTATACATTAGATTTTTTGTACCCGGCTACGTACAGGTTTGCTGCTTAGCCAAGTCCAATCAAGCAAATAGATGGAAATCACGTGCGTCCTCTGTTAGTACGTGCAGGATATAGAAAATAATGAATATGTACTTTGGTAAATATTATCTAGTTATGTGCAGATACTAGAAAATCTGCACCACAACACGAATTTTCTAGGATTGCTCTTTTGCTACCGTGGCAGGCGCAGAGCCAAGAAACTCCGCTGAAGCCTGAATCTACGGATTTCTTTCTTTTAGATGCGCTCAATTTTTATTTCCGTGAATACTTCTTAGACAAGACGAGACGAGAAATAAAATTTTCCCGTCTTCACTCTTAAATTTCGTAGACGTCTCGTCTCGTTTCGTCTCCATCCTCGAAGAATTATTTCTCGTCTCGACTCTCGGAATTATCTGATATAACAACATTTAAACCACATTTCTTTTAATTGGAGAACTTTAAATTTGGGGGGAAGAATGGTAAATTTGGAGTTGACGAATGGTAAATTTGGGAGAGAATGATAAATTTAGAGTGGAAGATTAGTAAATTTGGGGGAGAATGGTAAATTTGGTGGCGAACAGTATATTTGGTGGGAGAATAGTAAATTTAGAGGAAGAATGGTAAATTTGGTGAGAGATCAGTAAATTTGGGAGAATGGTCAATTTTTGGAGGAATGGAAAATTTGAGAGAAGAATGGTAAATTTGGTGAGAGAACAGTAAATTTGGGGGAAGAATGGTAAATTTGGTGGGAGAATCGTGAATTTAGGGAAAGAATGGTAAATTTGAGGAGGAAATGGTAAATTTGGAGTGGAAGAGTGGTAAATTAGGGAGGAGTATATTAGATTTGGAGTCGAAGAATGATAAATTTGCGGGGAGAATTGTAAATTTGGAGTGAGTGGAGTATTTCCTATTCAAGGTGTAGAATGGTGTCCCGCGTCATCGTAGCCACCTGGGAATTAGAATGTCCTGTAACAGGAGGGCCACTTTGCGATTCAGAAGTGCTGGCTCCAGAGTTTTAAATTTATCTTGAACGCGGTTCCACAGCTGACAGTTCACTGTTGCATTGATGCTCTGGCCAGCTGGTAGCAGTTTCTGATGCATGATGTCGCGAGAAATCCACCAAGCACACAGGGGGACCTTCTTCTGGTGCAGTGCTAGTTTCGGCTGATTTGGAATCGAATCATGGGATGCTAACCAATGATGACGGCACTGTGAAGCTTTGTACAGGACCCACTTCTCATTACATGTCAACACCCTGTTCAGTAATGACTCCTTCCTCAGACGACACAGCAAAGATATACAGGTGTCTGGTCGCGTTGCCTTCTGGCCTGGAGTCAAATCATAAGACCCATCGACTCAACTTGTAATGCTTCCCAAATCAATAGAGATGCTGCCGAATGGCTTATCCACTCACACTGAATTGTTGTTCCAATTCCTCACATGTCTGGCCATTACTCGAATCAATTGCTGCCTTAAGATCTTCATTTTGTGCATATGTTGGTTTTCCGGCAAGTGGTGAGTCTCCTAGTATTTCGTGACCGTCCTTAAACTTGTTAAACCACCTCTACACTGTCCGCGTAGTAAGGAGAACCTCTCCAAAGGCCTGGCATATCTTCCGTCCCGCTACAGTGGCGTTTGACCCCAGTTTGAACTCGTACAGAATACACGCCCTTATGACGCTCTGTAGAGTTCCCATGTTCACTCTGTCGTTACGCAGGATTAAGGTGTAACTAAATTACCACAACCAGGTAGTATGTTGGACATATCCACACCAACAACTGACCTTCGCCTTATTTCTAATCGCATTCAACTCACTATGTAAGGGCAAATTGAACACAGACCTCCACAAAAAGAAAATAACTTCTTTGGTTACCTTTGTACCTAAGTATTTCATGATAGTTTGTCTTTATCACTTTTTACTTTACAAAAAGTAATTTATATATGTATCATGTTGCTGATATGTTGCCTAAGAAATAAACTTACAAAAATATAAATTCAAATTTATTTTAAAGACACGAGTATTTCAAAGCTACTGTAAAATGATACGTTTGAATACTTCAGTTAAAACTGCAATTTATTTTCATTGTACCATATTAGTGAAAAATAGCCAGTGTTATATAACAAAGTTATAGGGGGACTTGCATCTGTGGACCTGATAAGAACTCTTCCTTTGTATTTGTCAAAATTTACTGTTACAAGATTACTAATAGAACTCCAACTGACCAAAGCAGTATATATAATTTTAAAATATATATACTGCTTTGGTCAGTTGGAGTTTTATTAGTACTCTCGAATTTTCCAAAGCTACAATGAATAATTTACTGTTACAATTACAAGCTGTACAATTTTTGTTGAAATTCCTAGACTGAGCTCGAATTATCCTTGATATTCCACTATGAATGAAATGTCAATACATTTAGTCTCCAAAAGAAAGCCAATAAACGTGATGGAAAGCAGAAACACACAAGTGATTACTCAGATTCAGAAACGTGTTTTTATGCGATAGCAATATATTGCAAAAGTATATAAACCATGTCAAGAAAGCTCATACTTTTCCAGAAGAGGATTTCTATTGAACGAAATTGTTTTCCTCAAAAGAAATATCATATGTCTAACAAATTGCTGCATTTGTTTTGTGGAATCACTTCTGTTCTGTGTACGTTGTGTAATTTGTTAAACGATATATTGGGAGAGGAAATGAGTGGTTTTCTGCATTCCTTTACAGAGCTGTTTGAATCATGGACTAGAGCAGGAAAAATCGGTAAACATGTCCATTTCTTGCTTTTTATTTTGTTTTATACAGGGTAGCCATAATGTTCCTTTACTCTTGCACTCCTTTCATACCTGCATTAATAATACTTAATAATCCTTACAGTTGTGTCCAAAACGTTCGTATGTGGACCTCCATTATCCGTACACAGCTTGATACACGTCTATGTTCTCCTACTCCTCCGCTTTAGCAGCTGCGGTGTCATATGCTGGGAGGCTTCAAGCACATTTTCCCGCAGAGCATCATTGTCTACGTTCCGCCCGACGTGTGATTTGATGATACATCACAACGCATTGTCTGGTGTCATAAGATCCGGACTTCGAGTCGGCCAAGGTTAAGGGGCTAGTGAATTATCTGTCCCACATCCTATCCACCGGCAAGGGAACAGTGCGTTCAGGCGTTCACGAACAGCAAGCGTAACATGGGCGGAAAATCGTTTGGTAGACAACTATGTTGATGCCCAGATTCTGAAGTTGTGGAAGAAGCGAGTCATTCAATATCTCCAGACAAGTAACATGGATCACGGAACCCTCAAAGAAGTACTGACCATAGATGTGTTATTCTGTCACTCCCGCCGAAAGCATGACGTGCGAAGGATTGTTCTCAATTTCTTGATAAAAATATGGGATTTTCTTTGCCCTTATAAAGACGCAGTTCCTAACCCATGAACTGCGATAAACAGCGTATTCATCACATAAAGAGTGCACTTTCGAGTAGGAATGGTGGGGAAGGTCTCTTTAAAGATCCTGCATGCTTTCTGGCGGCGGTTAAGTCATCTTCAGTTAGTTCATTGATGGTCATTGGCCGGAATACGTTCAGGTCGAAGGCCATTTTCATGTGGAGCTGCATTGTACTCCTAGCAATTCTACGTTCTGCAGAACACTTTCTGGTCGACTTGCAAGGTGAATGCATCACTGACGCATTAACTTCTGAACACGTTTCTTTTGGGGTTGGTAGACGATCAGGATGAGAAACATCCAAAACACTTCCCAGGCAAAAAGCTTTCTTCTCTCATGTGATCGAAGTCGGGTGACTTGACGACTCCTTACCGAACTGTTCATGAAACCTATCATTACCTCCGGCATATTTTCGTTGATGTGCTTCCATTCGTGGACCCACTTGCCACTAAGCGCTTCTCCAAAATGAAGTCACTGGTATTTCCCATTCAAGAGCGCTGATCCTGGGGAACCGGTCCCTAGTGTAATTACGAATATACATTATTTGGCATAATTTGAATGCAATTTGTCTTAACATCCTCATATATATATACCTTCTGCGTCTGAGTGCCCCCCTTCCCATATTTACAGAGAAATCCCGTTGTTGTTCACCAAACACAGAAAAGAATGACAACGAACTGGTCAACGCTCGGATTTTATTTTAATCCCTCCGCAGGCAGTTACCTGGCAGTTACCCGGCATTCGCATAGCAATTCAAGTGAGACAACTGTTGATATGAATGATGAGGTTGGGAGGGTCAAAGCTTAAATATCTTAACATCTTACGTTGTTACAAGCATTTAGTTTTAGTGTAAAATTCCGATCATCTTGTAGTATACGATGGTGGAAGTGATTTATCTCATTTGAACAGGAAAATGGAAACACTAGGCTACACGAAGAAATTAGGTAAATAAGATCCTGTAGAGACGTGAACATCCCTATTACATTGTAGACATGTCAGTGTCAACAGTTTTTCAAATACTAAATCTTTAATGTTTAAAGTTCTTTTCTTTCGTATAAGACAATTAAATGAGAAGCCATTTAGATGGTTTATTGTTATATGGTTTAATGAGCTTAACATACATATATTCAACATAAAAGAAGTTTGAAGTGTCTACACGACTGCTTACACACTAATCTTATTAGGTTCTAGTTGTCCTTTTTGTTTCTTTCGAATTATACGCTGGTGCATGGAGTCCTTGGTTCGATCACAGATCGCGCCAAGTGAACTTTGTGATGGACAAATACCGTGTATGCGGGTTTTCTCGGGATTCCTCTCACTTTCTTCATTCCACCATTTCCTTCATTTCTCATCATCGCCGTCTCCTTTAGCGTAGCCGACATAAGCGTGAGATGTAAAACTTAAAGATTTCTTCGAATTGTAGGTAAAAGTCAACACTACCCTCTCCCCGGTATCACTTGTAAATAACGCAATTATTTCGCAATCTAACCATTTGCACAATATATCAGCAGTTTAATAATTCTCCAATTTTATCCCCCTCGAATATCCTTACTCAGCAAGTTTTTTTTAAAAAAAATCAAGTATATAGGTACAAGGTTATGACAACACTACTAAACGTCTTTTATATAAAGAAATGATAATGAAACCAGTGGCGAAACTTCAAGATCGTTTCTCTTTGTTCTAAAACTACCAAGTTCTTCTGCTTTCCTTTCTTTTGTTTGTTTTAATTAAACTTGCAAAAAAAAAAAAAAAAAAAGGCTAAATATTACACAACGGTTTTGATTGACAGAATCTGAACCATGATAAATCAAAGGCCATGACCGAATTAAGGAAATATAACACGAAGAAGGATCAAATTATAAATTAAAATTTTATATTTTCTTACATTTAATCATCCATGCCTATGCGAGATAGGGCTAAGCCGTTGCTTGTTTGCAGAAAGTGAATATACAGATACCGGTTGAAAGTACTTAGTTTTCGGAGGCATGGTAGCTCAGATGTAAGTTGATGGGTGTAGTCGAGTAGTCTGACTTCTAAGACATTAGGCTGAAGATCGTGAGGCGAAATCCATTGAAGAGTTCAAGGCTCTTTGAAGGAAATGCTTGGTTGCCCGTTCTTGATGTTGCTTGGTTGCCCGTTCGAATCCGATAGAAATTCAAAAATGGTACTTGAATATGTTGAAAAAAAAAGTGGGACAGTATTTACCTTTGATGAAAATGGTATCTTGTTCCATTCCAGACCAAGTGAGTTTGTGGTTACATCGTGTCTGCTTTCTCGTTGTTCACAGTTTTGCCAGATCTGATTGGTAGGAAGTAGCGAAGTTGTCTCCAAAAATAGTGGATTTGAACTATTTGAAGCCCAGACGTAAAACAGACATTTAGCAACTTACAGTCTTACTAATGATAATATAATTCCATATCAATTTAATGGAAAAACCTGAAGTGTGAAATGCTTCAGATTTCTTGTTGGCAACGGTCAGGCGGCGACCACAGTTTCTGACTGTTGACAGCGGGGTGTTTGGGAAAACTCCCTACTAGGTGAAGAGCAGTAAAACTGCAGTGTGCAAGGAAGTGAGTAGACTGCAATAATATAAAATGGACGACCTTTCTGATTTTCAAGGAGATTCGTGTTTCTTTAAGTCAGGTTGTAGGTTCTGAGATACACTTCACAAAGTTTTCAGTAAGCATTTCACTGTTATTCCTCACTTCTCACCTGATTTACTAAATTCATTATCAGCGAGCCATGAATTTTTGGTGGTTTTTTTATTGTACTTACTACGCTTATCCTTTATATTAATATGAATAGTACAGTAGCACAACTAAATTTAAAATGCTCAGATTTATCCAACACTTCTAAGCCACTAGGACTCGGCATTAACTGGGACAGTAACACGATCAGTGATGAGGCAGCAGCATAAATTCAACAAAGATCTAGTATTGACAATTCTGAAGATTAAAAAGAACTAAAACAATAATTGAACATAATCGAACTTGTTACTTTTTAGTAAAACTATTGTTCTCTTCGAACAGAAATAATCAACAAACTCTTTGTTGCATTATACAGTATTTACATATGAAAATAAAAAAAAGTAGGGTAGTCTTTAATAGTAATTGCCTGCAGATAATTAAAAATAGCCCAGAAGGTAGTGTGTCACCCAATTTAAAATTTATGTAGCCAGAGCACTTTAAGAATCGCCCATTGTGCTGCTTCTAGCCCAATCTGGCAACACTGTTAGTCACCTATTTCTTCCCACATCCTTATTTCTTCAATTCGTACATAGTGATTCACTTTCGCTAATCATCCGTTTCTCAATGGCGTAATCCTTTGACGATAAAATAG
Source organism: Thermobia domestica (assembly GCF_964235325.1). Lineage (NCBI taxonomy): Eukaryota > Metazoa > Arthropoda > Insecta > Zygentoma > Lepismatidae > Thermobia > Thermobia domestica. Next base: position 250,764,207 of record NC_137458.1, on the reverse strand, counting down.
AAATTGCATTTCATTTTATTATGTAGATTAATCGTTCATTTCTTTAACATAAAAAGTCGTTACCATGGAACATAAAACTGAAATATTTCATTCCTGTATTCTTTAAGCCAGTGATGATCAATTTACATAATGTACTGCGGGACAGGACGAAACAAGAACCAAAATATGATGACCAGGCAAATTAAAAGTAAACAGATAAACAAATATAAACATACAACAATGGAAATTTAAGAGCGTACGTTCATATTCTATTGTCTGAAACTTTGTTGTGGTTTGGATATAGTGCTTTCTTGCTCTACATATGTGTCAGGACTAATTAGAGACCGAGTCACGCCCACGCACTGAGGGCGAGATTGTTCCACTTTAGGTTTTCGAAAGGGGCTCAGTTCTTGAAAATAAGTGCCAAAACGTATTTGGTTACGCATACACTACAGTATTAAATGTGATTGTGTACTCTAGTAATAAAGTTATGCAATAATTGAACAATAAGGGAGTGAATAATAACACGTAAAAGTCATATAGTTTTACACATGAGGTATTCTGTGCATCAAAAATATGAATATGTTTCTGTGTAGGCCTCCCTCACTTTCTTGGAAAAAAAAATCCTGTAAGTGTTTCTGGCTTAAGTTAACAAACATTGAAAATAAATGAAAGTACTCCGCACAATTATTATGGAAATTGGATTTCGGTGGAATTACTTGAAACTGTGACATGTTGTAGATATTTAGTTCCCGAGAAAACGTCTCAATGGGTACAACCACCAATCACTGACCGTTTGGCCACTACAGAGCCACTTTTTGAAAACAGCAGAAAGTAACGGTATCTGGGTTTCAGTGGCATTACTTGAATCCATAGTAGATATTGTGATCCTGAGAAAAAGTGTTAATGGGCTCTTAATGGGCACAGCCACCAATCAGTAACCGTTTGGCCCCTACAGGGCAATTTTTTGAAAGCAGCAGAAAAACCGATATTCTGGATTTCGGTGAAAATGACTAAAACTATATGTTGTAGATAATTGTGATTCTGAGAAAAGTCTTAATGGCAATAACCACCAATTATTGACCATTTGACCACCACAAGGCTACTTTTTTTAAAAGCAGCCGAAGATAGAGATATTCTAGATTGCGCTAAAAATGGCTGAAACCGTGATATGTTAAGATACCGTGATCCTGAAAAAATTCTCAAAGGGTACAACTACAAATCACTAACCGTTTGTTCACTACAGGACCACCTTTTTGAAAACAACCGCGTTTAACAATGTTATGGATTTCGGGGAAAATGAATGAAATTCTGATGTTGTACATCTCATGCTGAGAATGAGTCTTAAAGGGCACAACCATTAATAATCCACTACAGGTCCAGATTTTTTAAAACAGCCGGGTATATCAATATTTTGGATTTCGGTGAAGATGAATGAAACTGAGTTATGTTGTAGATGTCATGACCCTGAGAAAAAATGTTAATTTGTGGCTACCGAGCAACGGTAGGTCAGTTAGTAGAGAATTTCTTCGCATTCTTGAGGTTTGGCCCGGGCAGGTGATCCTACCGTTTCGGTGTTTAGGGTTTTCCAGGGCTTTCGTTTGTTCCGCAAGATGAACATTGGGATTAAATCTATGCTTCAATTGTGTTGTCCGCTACTTTCCCCATCTCTTTTCTGGGTTGTTGGATAGGGTGAGAAGGTCTAAAACTTTTCAGGGTTTCATACAATTCCACCAAAATCCCAGAATATTATTACCTTCTGCTGTTCTCCAAAAATGTAGTCCTGTAGTTACCAAATGACAGTGATTAGTATTTGTGCCCACTGAGAATTTCTCTCGGGATCAAAATATCTACAACATATCACGGTTTCAAGCAATTCCACCAAAATCCAGAATACCTTCTTTCCTGTCCTCCTCATTTGTATAGTGACTAGTGTATGTCTTTGGTGGACAAGCTCCGGGTTCAATTCCAGGTGGGAGAGCATCAAACACATTACAGTAATTTCCGTTTTAAACTGTAAATCTCGTGTTATATAGCGTAACCTCTAACAGAGGACGTAAGTACGAAATAAACAGTTATGAAGTGTCGAGACAGCAATGCAAAAGTACATGGACAAAGCGTTCTTAATTAGAGGTGCCTGTGCAACTATCATAATAATTTGATACATTGTATGTTTCGTGTATACTGTTAACAGTTCACAAAATAGCATACCTAGCAATTCAAATATACAAGAGAGCAGACATCTGCAGTCTAATGGAGATTCCATTTAGTATATTGAGTCTGTAGAAAGAGAATGGCATACAACAAAATTCGTGAAAATATCTGACATTGACTTCAGAAACTGAAAGTGGTTTACCATATTAAAGAATATATATAAAAGTATTTAAAGGAGTGCCGTAGCTCGAAATAGCCTCAATGTATTAGCTATTGTATCAACAGAGTAAAAATTCTAAAAACTATACTTCAGAAGAGTTATTGACAAGTTGATTGTCCAGAACATCAGAAGTGATTTTATATACCAATAAAATGGAGCATTTGTTTATGAATGGATAATTTTTATTATATGCAAACATGTGTATAGTTACTTTCATTAATTTTTATTGTTTTTCTTATTTTGAATACTGAAAGAATTCTAGAATTAGAATTTCCTAAAACCAGTGAACTACCGAAAAATTATGTCATAAGACGCCATTGATCTTAATCCATTATTGCAACTAGTAGTTATAAATATATTACTTTAAGTTTGAGTATTAAATTAGCGTAATTTGAAAGTCTACCGTAGTTTCACATCTTGAAACGAAACTAACTTGTTTCTATCAGTAGCTGAGTTTTCAGTACTTCTTTGTAGTCAAATCTTTAGCTCATTTGGTCCAACCTCATGCCTAGTTGAGGAACCAAATTATCGATAATGAAGATGAAATACAATTTTTAGTTTAACACTCCACGATTATGAATTCTAAGCTATATAGGAACATTAACTAATGAAACGAATGGTTGTGAAAGAATTGGTGAAATGTGCTTTGTGAGAGGAGACTGGAGAATCCACGGATATAATGCTGTCTACCAGAAACTTACAAGTCCTGCGCTCCAGACCCGTATCCAGGGGGGTGTAGGGGCCGCCCCCCTAAATTTTTGCTTCCCTCCTAAACTTTTCACGGTAGGCTTGCAAATGAACTATAATATGATGATGAACTATAATAAGGTTGGATCTGCCCCCTCTAACTTAAGCCGGGACCCCCCCCCCCTACATTTCGGACCTGCTGCACTGAAAGCACAGGGACTCCTCAGGGCAGAGGCAACTTCTGTACCAGTATTATTGATGTACAGAAGTCAAAGATTAGCGTTGTGTTGTCTCGGCAAGGTGTCGTGAAAGTGGTCTGGTCTCGAAAAATACCTATTTGTGTTGAAGGAGCTGTATCGTCTTGAATCTTGTCATAAAAACTCTGTCTCGTTCACAACCCTGATTAGCACTGTGAGATAATTGAAGATCTACTTGAATTAACTAGAAATAAATTCAAGTCTAGAACGTCAGATAAAGTACGTTTTGAAATGATGTGCTGACCAGACAAAATTATTTTGAATGTAAGACATCAGGCCGATCCTCTTTATAGTTGTAGCTCTAATCCATAAAATTTAGGGATGCGCACGAGTCGAGTCGAGTCCAGATTTAAGCCTGTCTCGACTCGTCTCGAGAAAATGTTGTCTCGACTCGACAGTCTCTGTCTCGACTCGACTCGAATTCGAGTCGAGACGTCTCGAAATTCGAGTCGAGACAAAATATACGAGTTAAAATATACACACCCATCAGCCAGACCATTATGACTACCTACCTAATTGTTAGTATGTCCACCTTTTGCCACGAATAACAACGGCAACACGTCTTGGCATGGTCGCAATGTTCCTCGGTGGGTCGCTGGAGAGAGTTGGCACCACATATGCACACACAGGTCATTTAATTCCCGTAAATTCCGGGGAGGGAGTTATGCGCCCTCACGTCACGTTCAATCACATCCCAGATGTGATCGATTGGGTTCAGATCCGGAGAGTTTGGGGTCCAGCACATCACTTGGAACTCGCTCCTGTGTTCCTCGAACCACTCCACCACACTTGTGGCCTTGTGACATGGTGCATTATCTTGTCGAAAAATGCCACTACTGGTGGGAAACATGGCCGTCATGAACGGGTGTAGGAATATGTAGTCTGCAAGCAGCGTGCGACGCCTCGGCCGTCATGGTGACTTGCTCGAGCTCCACTAGACACATGGATGCTCACCTGAATGTTCCTACTGGTTACGTGTTAAAATTAAATAACAAAATCGCAGTGTATTCAAATTAGTTTCCCCGAGAATTCTAACTTTTATTATTACTTATCAGCTCCCAAATATAAAATTGTCGAATATAGTTATTCCATTCCCCACAGCTGTCAAAAATTTGGAAGTCGTACGAAATCAAAATCGCCTAAAAAATTTCTTGCCGATATCTCTAATGATCTAATTTATCAAGGTACTTGTGTTTCCACGTCTTGACTATTACCACTCAGCCTATTCTGATCTATCTGATAATCAGTCAAATCACTTGCAAGGAAAATGTTTGTATTACATTTATTTCCAGTTTAAATTACAGTTTGGATCTCTCATCATTTAAAAAAATTGTCACGGCCGACTTTAGTAGAAAGAATAGACTTCCATAAAATTACCCCCTTGAACAAAGTACTTACTACTTCCGAACCATCGTATCTAGCACATAGAGTATTATATTTATTTAACTTTCACTATAGAAGCACAAGATCACATGATAATTTTTTACTCTCCATATTTAGTCATAATACGAGTTTGTACTCCAAATCCTTCATAGTAAGTATTACATACCTCTCGAACAATTTAATTTGATTAATTAATAATGTTTCAACAGTTGTCAAATTTTAAGAATCTGTGAATTCCCTTCTCTTAAGAAAAGGTAAGATGTAAATAGCATATGAAGCATCTTCGTCTTACTAGATACCTGTGAATGAACACACATCTAATCAGTAGCCCTTGTTAATTTCTACAATTTATATTTATTTAGAGTTTTAGTACCGCTACATACAATATTAAATTCATGTTTTTCCATATTATTTTACTTTGGATTGTATTCTTCCTACACAGACGTTTCTTTCTTTTCTCGTAGTTTATTTCATTTCTTGTTTTGCAGTATTTGACTATTTTATTTACTTAAGTAGTATATTCCTATTTAAGTCGTTGAAATACTTTTCTTTTGTAATTGTTTATACTTTTGTGTATTAATACTGTTTTTTTTTCTTTTTTTTAAGACAAACAATGTACGTACGTAGTTGAATGCTCGGAGAAGGCTGTAGAGATATAACTTTGTCACATAAAACAAGTCATCAATTAAATAAATACTTAGTATTCTAATTGCAGAAGGTATTTCCAGAACATGATGAGGAGTGAAATGTTCCTCATTGAACATTTTTTTTTATCATAAAACTAATGAGTTTTGTTTCTTTTAAGGTTTACCTAAGAGACAAGAGTTTAGGCTCCGAAAAATGTGTCGTAAAAGTAATGTTTCCTTTGTGGAAGTACACCTGTTTCAGTTCGAAGAGCTTTGTTTCTTAGCCGTTACGAAAATATTGTCTCCTCTTCGAAAGTCCATTTCTTTCTGTTGAAAGAGCTGTTTTTCGTCTAGTTACTCGTCATGAAAATACTGCCTCGCCTTCATATATGTATTTGCTTTTGTTGGAAGAGTTCTATTTTGTCTCCAAAGTACTGTCTCGTCTTGGAATGTGCATCTGTTTCTGTTGGAAGAGCTCTGTTTCGTATCGTTATTTGTCACAAAAATACTGTCTCATCTTACAATGCATATCTGTTTCTGTTGGAAGATCTTTGTTTCGTATCATTGCTCGTTATGAAAATACTGTCTCCACCGGGAAAGTGCATCTGTTTCTGTTGAGGAGCTTTGTTTCGTATTGTTATTCGTTACAAAAATATTGTCTCATTTGGGAAAATGCATCTGTTTCTGTTGGAAGAGTTCCGTTTCGTCACGTTACTTGTCACATAGACACTGTCTCGTCTTGGAATGTCCATCTGTTTCTGTTTTAAGAGCTCTATATCATCACGAGAATACTATATTGTCTTGCTTTCTGAGAGTTATCCTAGTACCTTCATCAACGAAGTTGAAGGGGAAGAAGTAAACTTCAAGAGAAAGCTTAGTGGATTTATATTAGGTAAGATAAGACATTTCACATTGAATTCTTGACCATACGCTTAGCTATTCAAGATTGTTTTTTAATCTTGTGTCAAACGAGTGCACAGAATAATTCATGTCTGTTATGAAGAGGTTATTACAAATTTTGTAGGGAGAAAGAGGATTGATTGCCCGTATCCATAGAAGATTAGGTTCAGTCCTATTATAATATAATTATTTTTGCAGGGGAAAAGAAATCTGTCCATATTGTGGAGTTATCTCTTACTGAAAGTTGGCAGTTAAGTGAGGTTTCGTTATGCTTCGGTTCAATTTTACATAATGTGTTCCATGGTGATTAATATAAAACGCTCCACGGTCACTAATATATATTTCTAAACAGAAATATTTTGTTTTATATCAGTATTTTCCCACGTATGTGATCCTCCATATACAAGTCTTTTTTCCTAATTTTGCACATTTACCAAGAAATGTTTGGGCGAAGATATCTTGTGAAGGGCGTAGCTTGTTTTAACACATCACGATGTATTTTTTAATATGTCATTCCAATCATTTTTGTAACGCCCAACACTATACGAGATTTTTTTTTAAATAAGCACATACATATTATCTTCCTAGTAGATTGCGAAAGCCATGAATTGAATACTTGTGTTCAAAACAATAACTATGGAAAATTCACTCTCTCCTATTAGTAACTTTTGCAAATGAATTAATGATGTCTGAAATCTTTAAAAAAAAAAAAAAAAAAAAAAAAAAAAAAAGACAGAGAGATTAATTTCAACGAAAATCTCAAGCAGGTTACTGCATGTATGAAAATATACTGCAACATTCTGGTGTCTTTGGGTCTAAAATTTAATTTCCAGTTTGAACATTTTCGAATTGTCTAGATTTCAACAGTACATAGAAGTCATGTATTAGGGCACATCATGTAAGTTATTTTAGCCCGAACTTTTAGCTATCAATTTAATGAATACTATCGATAGTTAGTTCAGTCTTGTTACCAATGTTCTTAATACTGTAGACCAAGAATTTTCAACTTTTTAATTTGGGTAATAACATACTTCTGGAAAAGCATGATTTATTTGTCCCAGAAGCAAATATAAACACCTCTTTCCTTATTATCACCGATCATTATTTCAATCTTAATATTATTTTATCAACAACCTCGTTTTTCCATTGTGTATCTCTCATTTTGTTATTTAAAAAAGAATATCACGACATCAGGTTTGACAGTAATTCGCTGTAATTTACGTATCTAAGTGTTCAGTTTACAATCTTCTCTTTACGTCTGTGACCCCTTGGAACTTGATCAACCCAACGAACAACGTGACAACGGCATTTGAATCTTGATAACAAGTTCACATTGATCACAAGACAGAACTCCGTAAATGATGATAGGAACAAAAAGACAAGAAGTTTCAAAATACATACTTAATACCTGTATATTATGGCTAATTTCCAAATTTAATCATCTGCTCTTTCTAGTAACATATAATAATAATAATAATACTAAAACCTGATACCCGAATCCACCTATCTTAGGTCATACCTTGACCCATTGAAACCAACGCTGTTGCTTCATTTTATGGAAAACGGGGGAGAAATCGAGACCACAACACTGAAAATCCTTCTTTATTACAAGTCCTAAATTTGGAGGCGTAAATTGATAGGTCGTGAGAAGTATATTCAGATATCTCAGCTATTATATGGCAGATTCAATGTCATTTCTGTCAGCTTCTTGTTATATAATTGGACGGCGCGTCTCCATTTCTTCTTATTTTATTATTTAATATTGTTAGCTTACTGCTGGACATTTTGTACCGTTTGTGGTAACAAGCAAGATCGGTGAAAATAAAATAAGTTTACGCAATCAAGATTACCCACGCCCTCTGACACTGTACACTTGTGCGAGTAAGGTTTTACAATGTAATAAACTTTTTTTTTTTTAAAAAAAAAAGTCAATCTTCATTGCAGTTTAGTTTGCGTATAAGCATCTTCTTTGTTAAAAGATCAAGGATCAAGTAGGATGTCCGCCCTTCTTGTATGCACTTGTAACATAAAGGCTTCCATTCACTTTGAAATATCTCTTTAAAATCTAACTTTATTTTTAGTTAAATGGTGTCAATTAGGAAAGACCATGCGAAAACGTCAGCGATATTATTTCCAAAGTACGACATTTAGATATTGTAGACAACAAGTTTGCAATCTCTTTTTTCAGTGACGTCATCGTTGGTAAATATTGCTTTCTCTATACCTCCTTCCTCCTGAAATGAAATGAAATTAAACATCTAGTTTTATGCTCTACATTTATGATGATGAAAATGAATGATAAGGAAAAAAGTGGTGCGAATCATAGACAGTCATTTTGCACTGGGCTCGCGCTCCGGATCACTTCCCTCACTCAGGCTCGCGCTTATTTATTTCATTGGGACTCGGGCTTACTCGGGCTTGCGCTCAATTATTGAACCCGAGCCCGGTTCAGTGCAAATGCGAGTTAGGACATCTATGGTACAAACGAGAATGTGTGCAGCAAACTGAAAATCCCGAGAAAATCAACACATATGATGTCTACCACTAATACTTGGTCTAAGACCAAACCAGGGACTCTTAGTACCAGAGATGGGCACTCTACCACTGACCCACCATGGTCTAATGTATTATAATTTGTACTGTATGTTATTTTAGTAGATGTGATCCCACTGAGGACATACTGAAAAATAATATATCATTTTCCTATCTAATCTAATATAAATAAAATGGTTTGTCTGTAAGTGTGTGTGTGTGTGGGGGGGGTGTCTTCCTATTCTACCTAATACCTGTTCTGCCTAATGACTCTCCAGCACTTTGTAACGCATTTTTGATTTAATCTTATCTCTAGGCAGAACAAGAATTCCTGTTCGGCCTAGTTCCTGTTCTGCCTAATTCACACAAAAAGGGATATCTAGATTTGAGGGAAATTTATTAGTACCTATTTCCCTTTGATTTTCAAATATCATTCAAGAACTCTTTAGATTGAACGAATTGTTTCATGTGACCAAATACTCCTAAAAATCATTTTTAGTATAACAAATGTGGGAAAAGTGTCCGGTATAATGGTAAAAGCAAAACACCACAATTAAGTTGAGTAAAATGATTACACAATTTATTAGAAATAAATACTTTTAAATATCTACAAAGGAAACTTTAGAAGAACAAAGTTTGCTCTATAATAACAAATTAAAGTATCGGAAAGGAATACAGTTTTAACTTCTTAAAGTCACATATATATCTTTTCAATTTCGGAGAGAACAAAACTTCGAAACTTCAAAACACATACTAAGCCCACACACAACCTTCATTGTTATAAATGTAAACTGTAAGCTACAGCGTCTACATAAAAAAATCAAATCCAATTGACCCGACTCTAATCTACTTTGCAAGGACTTGATTCTCTGCAGAATACGCTTATATTTTAGTTTTTGTTCTCTTGGTTTCTTCCCAACTTCTAGAAGCATCATTGATCTTTCATTTTCGTTCTGCTCTTGCTGTAAAACCTGGACAAAGGTAAAATATTCGGATGTTCCTTTGTCAGCCTTTTATTAAACTTCGGATGCCAGCCCTCCACTATATTGGTTATCTTTTCTTCTCCGTTGTCATAATGGTTCCATAGTTCACTGGAAAACATTTAAGGGAGCATTAGTATTGAACAACACTAAGCAAACAAATTGTAACGTTTACGAATAGATAATTGTCTGAAATATCTGTTGAAGTTTCAACGAAAAGCGCATCACGTTTCCTGCCAAAATGTATGTACTTCATGTAGAAAAAAAGCTTTTCACAAGTTTTTACTCAGACGCAAAAGAAAAAAATAACTTTTCTTTCATAAAGCTGGTTTTCTACATGACGTAAATTACTAGAAAATATGCGTAATTTACTTTAAAGAAAACGTAACGAGTATATTATCTTTCCAATCCTGGTAATGGGTAAGTTAAGTGAAATTCTGAGCTTTGATTGCATATAATAGGTAACCTGCATCCAATGCTGAAGAGCTAGAGATAGGCTTTAGTAGCCCCATCTTGTCTACATGGAAGCTTATGATTGTATTTATGATTACAATATATGTGACTTACTAATTTTACATATGCAATTGTCTAACTAGAGTCCGGCTTCTGAAATACTTTTTTTTTTCTGCAGGTCTTTGGTAGGTTTAAAATTTACAGAAGCTTGTAAGCGGGAACACATTATTTATGGATGGTACATTTAAAGCTGCTCCACGTCTATTTCGTCAACTTTATATCTTACACGGGGAATACTTGGGGCAGGTCTTTCCATTTCTATTTTGCTTACTGCCAAGCAAAAAAGAGGACGATTATTACAGAATGCTGTGCTTAATTAAGGAGAAGGCTGTTGATAATGGTTTCACCTTGCATCCTGCCAAAGTTGTTGTGGACTTTGAAAGGGCTGCTGTCAATGCTCTATTTTGATCTTTTCTTAATGCTATTGTTCGTGGTTGTTTCTTCCACTATACTTAGTGCATCTGGAAAAAGTCCAGTCACTGGGTTTATCTTCATTGTACAGTCAAGATATGCAAGTTAGAAGGTGGATACGACGAGTAGTGCTTTACCACTTGTAAACATTGATAAAATTGGTGATATGTACTTTCATATACAAGAAGATGCACCAGAAGTGCCGAATCGAGACGATTGTCATAATTATTCGGATGAAACGTGGTTGGACGATGCAGACGCCAAGTTCACACCGTAAGTACTGTATAGTTAGGTTTACTTTTTCTTGCGAATTATATAAAACATATGTAATTTAATATTGCAATATTTTTCCCCATTACCGATTTGGGTTTAGTATATTGGTCCAAAATTGCAATAAAAAAGACAGACAAAATTATTTGCTTATGTTGATCAATTCCAGTGCTTCCTCAAACATATAGTTTTCGAAAATGGCTCTGATTGTCACTGAATAAAACGACACTGACACCATTGTCAAAAGCTCGCAAATTAATTACAGTAATTCATATGTAATTTACGTACATTTCGTATGGTATTAATGGCTGAAGTAATGGTTAGCTATGTAAGTGTAATAATTATGAATATTCAAATATTTGAGCTCCCCATGTCGATACATTTCAGTGTGAAGAGATTTTTCTTTGGTACTTCTGTCTCCTCCCACTTTGACTGCTGCGATTTTGTACCCTGTGTAGGAACCTTCAGTCTGTTTACTGCACGCTGAATTTCATACTTTTTGGCAGGAAACTTGATGCGCTTTTCGTTGAAACTTCAACAGATATTTCAGACAATTATCTATTCGTAAACGTTACAATTTGTTTGCTTAGTGTTGTTCAATACTAATGCTCCCTTAAATGTTTTCCAGTGAACTATGGAACCATTATGACAACGGAGAAGAAAAGATAACCAATATAGTGGAGGGCTGGCATCCGAAGTTTAATAAAAGGCTGACAAAGGAACATCCGAATATTTTACCTTTGTCCAGGTTTTACAGCAAGAGCAGAACGAAAATGAAAGATCAATGATGCTTCTAGAAGTTGGGAAGAAACCAAGAGAACAAAAACTAAAATATAAGCGTATTCTGCAGAGAATCAAGTCCTTGCAAAGTAGATTAGAGTCGGGTCAATTGGATTTGATTTTTTTATGTAGACGCTGTAGCTTACAGTTTACATTTATAACAATGAAGGTTGTGTGTGGGCTTAGTATGTGTTTTGAAGTTTCGAAGTTTTGTTCTCTCCGAAATTGAAAAGATATATATGTGACTTTAAGAAGTTAAAACTGTATTCCTTTCCGATACTTTAATTTGTTATTATAGAGCAAACTTTGTTCTTCTAAAGTTTCCTTTGTAGATATTTAAAAGTATTTATTTCTAATAAATTGTGTAATCATTTTACTCAACTTAATTGTGGTGTTTTGCTTTTACCATTATACCGGACACTTTTCCCACATTTGTTATACTAAAAATGATTTTTAGGAGTATTTGGTCACATGAAACAATTCGTTCAATCTAAAGAGTTCTTGAATGATATTTGAAAATCAAAGGGAAATAGGTACTAATAAATTTCCCTCAAATCTAGATATCCCTTTTTGTGTGAATTAGGCAGAACAGGAACTAGGCCGAACAGGAATTCTTGTTCTGCCTAGAGATAAGATTAAATCAAAAATGCGTTACAAAGTGCTGGGGGGTCATTAGGCAGAACAGAAATTAGGCAGAAGAGGCAGGAACCGTCTGTGTGCCCCTGGGGACCAGACGAGTGGACTGAGAGTTACCAAATTTGGGTCGCGGGTACCTTGGTTCAGGCTCCAGACCAACACGAAGAGCTTTTTACGAATTTCGAAACAGGGGTTCTCAGGGTGTGCGTTACCGGGACATGTAAAAGTAGTAGAAATTGACCGATATAACTGTCGAATTCATAGTTTTCGCGATCGCTGAGAACAATGGTAAAACTCTGATTGCATTCACCCCATTTTAATGTGTGCTGGGGGTCATCGGGGGAGGGGAGATACTGAGACATGTATAAATAATTCAAAATGACCTATATTAGTGTCAAATCCATAGTTTTCGCGGTCGCTGAGATCAATGTTGATTTTCCCACAGACGTTCATTTCCAAATATAACCCCCATGCGAAGAATGAGTATTTCAGCTAGTATTATACAGAAACATTCTAATAATTTTTCATACATAATTTCTTTTGAAACTAGTTATGCTATTTGGGGGGCATGGTTGCTCAGTGGTAGAGTATCCTTTCTTTTGTAAACACTTTTCTAAAAAAAAATCGAAGAAATATATGAATAATTTTGTTATCTTTGAAAATAGATATTCTAACTCTTTCTTAATAAGTGTTTCAGAACATGAATACTTTCAAGAACTAGAAGGAGCGCTGTAGCTCAGTGATAGAGCATTCACTTCTGGTACATGGGATCCCTGGTTCGATCCCAGCTCACGCCAAGTGAGTTTTGTGGTAGGCAAACACCGTGTTCCTGGGTTTTCTCGGGATTCTACCGTTTTCTTCCACTTTATTCATGCCATCATTTCATTAATTAATTATCAGCACCATCTCCTTTAGCCTAGCCGGGATAATGGTGGGACGCAAAACTGAAAGATTTCATTTTAGATTTTTTCCTAGTTATACTCTTACATTAGCCTGAGTTCCCCTTCCTAATCTTTCAGACAAATGTGCGGATACAATCCGTCGAGGCTATCTAGTTAGAGTACGCACGTCTGTGCGAAAGACCCAGACTCGATTCACGGTGAAAACTTATCTGGTTTGAATTCCACGTTAAGCTGTAGGTTCACGCATTGTATACAAGTAGCTTTGGTGTTAAATACGAGGTCAAACTTTAACAACAGACCTATTAGTGCGATCCTAATTTGCGAACCACTACTAATCCCAAGGAGGTAAAAAAAAAAAGGAGCTGACATTTCTAAGCAAACATGAAATCTCCCCTTTATCGAAAAGATCTCTAAAAAAACTCCTTCCCGATTTTTATCAAAACGTCCTTCACTTGGGACGTTTACAGATGTTGTGAGGAATGACAAGGAGGTTCATACTCATATGTAAGTGACGCACTGTGTAGAGCTAGTGTTAAATTAAAACTTCCAGTTCTACACTCTCCTGAAACTTTTATCGTCAATGAAGATATACTGTCTCTATGCGTGTGGTTTGAAGAACAAGTTTCTTCAAGAAGAACTGTTACAAATTCGCATGGAATCTCCTGAAAGAATCACCGTTCAAGTTATGCAAATTTAAAAAGCAAGGAGAAAAAGAACAGGTATTAAAGTAGGTCGAAACTTAGCTCATAAAATTGAACAACAAATCGACTATTTATATTCAGAGTGACACGCATTTAGAGAATATTCATGGATAATCAGTCATGAATAAACTGTATTTGATAAAACAGGGTATTTCCTTTGCACGAGGTTGTAAATATGGGAACTTTTATTTTTCTTAATGGTTCACCAAAAAGGCTGTTTAATTGAGTAGGGTAATAAGGGGTGCGTGATGTAACTAAACGATATATCTTTTTTTTCGTTTAAAAGTTGTTAAAGATTTCGTAAGCGCCTTTTGTTTCCCTCGCACGGGAACAGCTAATGATTATTGTAAACGTGATCCCAAGTTCTTTTAAGTACAAACATCCAACACATCTTCACCTACCATAGAAACAAAGACGAAATTTTTAGTTTCAATAAAAAGTGAGCGTTTCGCCTGTTAATTATACATCCATTATTTTTGCCTAAGAAACATCTCTGTTGAATAATGAAAATAAATTAATTCGTAAAGAAAAAAATTTAAAAAGTGAAAAGTGGATGGGTTAAAAATGTACTCGTTATATCGTCATTACTAAATTTTCAAGAGGTTATTTAGAAGTTAAAAAAAAGAAAGATCTTTTGTTAATTTCGATTTACATCGCGTGCTCCTCTGAAATAGGCAATTTATAATATTAACTGAACTATAGTATTGTATAACAAGGAAGTGTTGTCTTATGTGCGATGAATTGTATCATTATAACTAATACTGTCTGACAACAGAAGTATAGATTTTCAACTCTTGCTATAAGATTCGTGACAGTGTTGCTCTTCTCAAAGAAGAGAACTAATATTTTAACTCTAATTGATAAAGGTGTTATATCATCCTAGTTGCATTTTTAAGTGATTGCAAAAGACTTCTTTTCCCTTTCAGATGTGCTTCAGTCAGCACGTACAATCTCAAAAAAAGATTTTTCATGTAGGCCCTATGTATCATGTTTTCATAGTAAAAGAATTTACTTATTTCAGGTTGCATGAACTACAACACTCGGTTTATTTCTCATTAATATAATAATTTCAGTGGACTGAGGTAGGAACACGATGACTAAGTGGTAGAGTAATTACTTCTCGTGCGTGAGGTTCCTGGTTCGATCTCCGGGAAAGTAAATTTATGGTGTAAAACACCGTGTCCATGTGTTTTCAAGGGGTACTCCTTACATATTCTCACTCCACCAATTCTTCCAATATCATTCAATTGTCTAAATTATTGTCTCCCTTACCCTATAAGTCATAATGAAATTATTATGCCCTTAAGGCTACGGGAAATGGTGCTTAAAGCAAGTGAATGATAATGGGAAAAATGATGGGATAAGAAAGTGGGAGAATAAAGGGCATAATAGTGGATCATTAAACTGAAAAAAAAATCCAATGTACAGAGTTATTAACATTCACTTTTATTATTTCCTTGACATCTACACCTGTATAGTTCATGTGATGTACGAATGGCTAACGTACCTTTCTTTGTTTTGTTAATTCCCTAAATTGATTCTCGATGGGTAAAAGCTTGATTCATGAATTTTAATCTGACCCTTTCAACATCAAGGCATATAACTGCCTCGCAATTTATTCCCTTAGAATGGCATTCGAGCAATCAGTAGATTTTTATCCACTAAGTCAAGTTACTCCACCGGGGATGAAATCTGCTACTACGAGAATAAATAAAATAAAGTAAATTTAAAAGATAATACTTAATTTTCTTTAAAAGAATCATATAACAAATAAAATAAATTTTACTAAAATATAAAAAAGTCTATTTTTAAGATGCATGACTAAAGAGAAAAGCATGGGGAGCACTTTCAGATATAAATTTATTGCATGTCAGAGTGCTCCCCATGCTTTTCTTTTTAGTCACTCATAAATAGATTTTCATTTTTAAAATGTAATAGTTTATATATATTTATGCATGATTATTAATTGAAATGTGTGACGAATATTTCCGTTAACCTGGATTAAAAAGACAGTATTAATTTTGTGGTATGGATAAGTAAGGGAAATACTATAGCATGACCTTGTCCGTCTGTCGACAGTTGAGCAAAAGTGGAAAGAACTAACGAAATTTTTTATGGGCTCAACTTCATTAATATAGACTCTATTTAGAAAAGAAAATAAAACAAAATTATTCAATAGTAGAAAATATATTTAATTATGACTAAAGAGTAGAAAATAAGAATTCACTGGGTTAAAACAGAAACTTTAAATGAACAATTTTCCTTTTCCTTCCCCCAATTTTCCGGGCTAAATTTGGATTTAAATGGCATCGGAAATGTCTCTGTTCATCTCAGCTACTCCAAAAACTATGAATTCGACAGTAATATCGGTAATTTTAAATCATTTCTATCATTTTGAAATATCTCCTCCTTCTCCCTCTCCTGCGTTGCAGAGTCAAAGTGAAATAATAAAAAAAACATTCCAGGACTGAACTTCATCTATGTTGAAAATTTGATCGAGATCGACCGGGTGGTCCAAGAGGTATAAAGTAATAAACATAATCATTTTCATTTTATATATATGCTACTATGTTATTGACTGTGTATATTACTACTAACTACGTTAGATGTATTAGTAGTAACAGTTTTCGACACGTTTCCTTTTAACAAAATCCGGTAGGTATATGAATAATGAAGTACATATGACAAACCTTTGTAACTTTGAACACGTTTTAAGTTTTATTTTATTTTACTTTAATTTTCTATCTTCCTATTTGAATTCTTGAGTAAAGCATATTTTTACATGACAAATGACGGCTATGAGAAATGTCATTACTCGTGTTCTCGTTTTTTACGGTCATATTAAATATAAACCACAAGAGTTATTGAGTTGAATATTTTTTGGGGGTTCATTAGTGTCTCGTTCAAGAGTAAGGCTATATGAAACATGGACCTACAGCTTACGTAGAGTCCGAACGACATGAGTTCCCGCCGGAAATCGAATTAGGGGCTACCGGGACCAAAGTATCTTAAACCGCAAGATTGAAATAATAATAATAATAATAATAATACAGTTGTTGCAAGATATTATGTAACTACATGTAACTAAATGAAAGTACATGAGACGTGGTGACTTAGTAAAAGAATATTCACCTCTATGACGAAGGTTCGCTGGTTCTATACCAGCTAAGTAATACGTGTGTAGGAGACATGAGTCCATGATTTCATCAGAGTTTTGTTTTCTCTCACAATCTTCTCCTATCAGTTCTGCCATATCCGCCTCGTTCAACCTAAGAAAATAATCTTGGAACGTTAAACCATACGTTTCTCTTAATTTTCGGAAGACGTTAAACCAAACGTTTCTCTTAATTTTCGGATAAAAGTATTTACTATCAAGGGTCTTTAATCCATACACATAAGGAAGTAACGACTCCAATTGTTTTAGAATTTGGAATATGTTTCTCTGTATTTAAGCATTTCTGTTTGTGTATTATAGTTTCACCCTCACTCCCACCTGGATATAATATGTAAGTAGAAATTTGTTCTTAAAGCATTTTGAAATTCTGCAGCCTCCTACTTTACTCCACCTCATTCTTAGACCTTCCATGAGTGTACCTCTGATGTAAACTACAATCAAACACTAAAATATGACACACTGTGCATCCAAAAATGTATACGTGCAAAAATGAGACGGATACGTAGTAACCGAAAACGCTTTTTGAGCTGAAGAAAATGATAAGCGTGAATGTTCAAAGCTGGGTAGTTTTTTTAGAAAAAAGGCAGAAAATAAATTTATTTACAAACCTAAAAAAAATGATCACCCATGAAGACCATGTACCTTACTGACATGAAACTGATTTTGAGATGTACCTTTATCAAGCTCATCATTATAACACTATGACGAAGACCATATACAGTACAATTAACGAGATGTAGCCAAAAAATAGAATGCACTTTTAAGCTTTAATTTTTATTCGAGTATAATATTGTCCAAAGATAAGACACATAGTAATCGATAAACTACAAAGGTAACCAAGAATGTTCTTTCATTTTTTCACCCACCACCTTCGAACATTGATATGTCACCTAAAACGTACCTGGAAAGATCAAAAATTGTCCCCATCAGTTGGACGACCTTCTCCCAACGTTTTGGAAGGACATGAATTCCATCGCGGTAGAACTTGGTGGACCATGAAGCGAAGAAAGTATCAAGTGCATTTTGCACCTCTACTAGGGATTTCAACTGACGTCCTCTAAGGTGATTGTCCAAGAAATGGAACAGGTGATAATCGGATGGTGCAGTGTCCGGGGAGTATACCAGATACAATAGCGTTTCCCATCCAAGGCGTAGAATGGTGTCCCGAGTCTACAACAAAATACTTTGGATAGGTTAATAATTACCTGTACCTTGGGCAGAAAGTGCTCATACATATGCACTATACTTCATAGAATGTTAATTTAATAATAACAAAAGAAGAATGTTTTTAAGATATGTAAAATTATTATTATGGGATAGTTGTTGCTATGTAAATGTTTATGGATACCTAGTCAGCAAGTTTGTGTGCTTGACAGTTTGAAGTAAAATATATTATAAAGTATATCAACTAATAAACCATTTTAGCAACGTTCATCGACGTTATCATTCTAATAGAAAAGGTGAGAATAATGGTATATAATTATTAAAGATATTTTTACTTGTCAATGAGTACTACCACTCAAGATTTATACAACTTACTTTATCGAACCAGGTTGACGACTACCCTTGGTAAGTCGTTATAAAAATTTTGGTGCCGAAACCCGGGATTTGCTGTAAATTCATATCCCGAAGCAGAGTAAGGTTGAATTTACTATCGTCATAAAGTTAATGAATACAAATTTCACCATATTGAGAAGTGGTAGAATAATTATAAGAAGAATGGACACTGAAACAATGGAGAAAGAATCCACTAATAGTGACAACGGTGAACCTAATGTAACACCAGGATTGACATCAGAAGACCGAATTTTGCTAGTCTTACAGCAGCAATTGATTCAAATGTCTACCGAATTAAAGCAGACGATGAAGCATAACTCTGAAGAATTAAGTAGACGAATAGAACAGAAGTCTGATGAATCTAACAAGCAATACGAAGAATTGAAGCAGACGATAGAACAGAAGATCGAACAGAAGTTCGACGAATTTAACAAGCAATATGAAGAATTAAGTACACGGATGGAACAAAAGTCGGATGAAACGAAACAATTAATTATCCAGACGATGAGCGATATCACCTTGCAGTTCGAGGAAAAGTTAAAAGGAATATCGGAGGAATGCCAGGGTAATCACAACCACCTGAGCCAAGAAATCAGTGATATAAAAAAGGATTTAGAAGTAACCGAATCTTCTGTTCAACAACAAAAGATCCAGGTCATCAATAATGCTAACAACATACGAGCAAATACGCAGTCGATAGCTACGTTACAGGAAGAAATTAGAATGCTACAGGTTAAGGACAACACATACCGTAATAACATGTGTAGTGATCGCATGGAGTTTCCCCACTCACCAGAGATGAACTCGCCTTCGCCGGTGTCTGATGAGGATATTATATTGGAAGAAATACATCCGAAGAGTACAGATGGGCGAAACATAGATGGTGTAACGACGCATCACGTCATGGATAGGAACTGTCACCCAATAAATACACGGAATGATAAAAGGAAGGTAAAATTAAGTGTTAAGATGAGTGAAATTCGAGCTATGAGCAAATTCAGTGGTAAGTGTAACGAGAATGCTACTTCTTTCTTAGAAAAATTCCAGGACGAATGCAATATTATGTGTATAGATAGATCACAATATATGAAATTAATCCCTCATGTATTACTCCCACCTTGTTCATTATGGTTTAAAGCAGTACGTGATCACATCAGTACATATGATGAATTCAAAGCGGCACTGATCGCGAATTATGAAAATGACTTTTTGCTTGCGAATAGAGATGCTACCATTAGAAATCAACACTTCAATCCTCGATTGCATAAATCTGTTGTAGAGTTTGTTGTAAATACATACAACGAATTAAAGGTCGTTAATCCATTGCAATCGGAATCGAGAATAATAGCATCAATTCGAAATTTGCTTCCATTTAAGTTACAACAGATCTTATTTTCCACACAGTGTATGAGTTTCAACCATTTATTAATGCTTGTCCAATGCTATGAAACTCAATACCATGCTATGAATCAACAAGCAGG
Source organism: Thermobia domestica (assembly GCF_964235325.1). Taxonomy (NCBI): domain Eukaryota; kingdom Metazoa; phylum Arthropoda; class Insecta; order Zygentoma; family Lepismatidae; genus Thermobia; species Thermobia domestica. Next base: position 250,744,063 of record NC_137458.1, on the reverse strand, counting down.
AATGGGTAAAAATAAGAATAATTCAGATCATTTTGTGCCTGTTCGGAATTTGAATATCCGAAGTGTGAACAATACGGAACATAACCTAAGCCGAGTAAATTCTAGCAGTCAAAACGAGCAAAATAGACAAAGTTATGTAGGGAATCCGCCTAACCTAATTAATCGTAGCAATTCATATGTTAGACCATATAATCAAAATAGGTTTAAAAATAGACCGAATGTATGGCTAAATTCTAGGAATACAGCAAACTACGCGGATAGACATAATTGGAGATCAAGAGATGGCACTTCACATCCGGATCCAGGTATTGAAGTAATTCCTGTACAGAACAATAATACGGGACATAATAATGATTGTGCAGTACAATGTACTTTATTAAATTCATATGCAAGTATGAATGTAACCTGATTACCGTTAATGAAATTAAGTTAAATTCATATCAGTTATAGATTTTCATGAACATTTATTTTATTTTTATTCAATTTAATTCTCTTTAATTCTCATTAATCAATGATAATTCTCAAATGTTTTTAATATATGTAAGAATTATAATTCGATTCATAAATGATTAAAAGCAAAGGTTATTTATATTATATTGATTTGTGTAAAAAAACTTAACTGTCAAAGATTATGTTAAGAAGAAGATCTATTCTATAAAACTAAATATTCGACAACTATCTTGAATGAGATTCTTCTATGTTGTGATGCCTTATTAATCTAATGTTTATTTTAAAATATCACCTAAAATGATTATCATATAATGCGCCCTGACTATTTGTAACTCATGTTTTTCCCTTTCGATTTTTGAATTCGCACCCTTCAACGATTAAATAAATGAGCGACGATATTTTTAATAAGAAAATATAATAATAATATAATGAATGTAATTAAAAATAAGTATTGATGAAGTGTAATATTTGTTATAAATATATATATATATATATATATATATATATATATATATATATATATATATATATATATATGAAATGTAATGAAGATATATATATGGTGCGATCAAAATGTGATGGACATATGCAATGTAAGAACAGTATTGTAAACGGACCAGTGGTTCTTGAACATAAAAGCCAAACTCGCTTATGACTTTTATATTCAGTCCATTTGTCGGGCGACATTTTATATAACAAAATACTTTGGATAGGTTAATAATTACCTGTACCTTGGGCAGAAAGTGCTCATACATATGCACTATACTTCATAGAATGTTAATTTAATAATAACAAAAGAAGAATGTTTTTAAGATATGTAAAATTATTATTATGGGATAGTTGTTGCTATGTAAATGTTTATGGATACCTAGTCAGCAAGTTTGTGTGCTTGACAGTTTGAAGTAAAATATATTATAAAGTATATCAACTAATAAACCATTTTAGCAACGTTCATCGACGTTATCATTCTAATAGAAAAGGTGAGAATAATGGTATATAATTATTAAAGATATTTTTACTTGTCAATGAGTACTACCACTCAAGATTTATACAACTTACTTTATCGAACCAGGTTGACGACTACCCTTGGTAAGTCGTTATAAGTCATCCTAGCCACGTGGGGCTTAGCATAGTCCTGTAACAGGAGGGCCCCTTTGCGATTCAGGAGTGCTGGCTCCAGAGTTCTGAGTTTTTCTTGAACACGGCTTAACTGCCGACAGTACACAGTTGCGTTGATGCTCTGACCAGCAGATGGCAGTTCCCGATGCATGATACCCCGAGCAGTCTACCAAACACACAGGAGGACCTTCTTCTGGTGCAGTGCAGATTTCGCTGTTTTGGAACCTGTTCATGGGATGCTAACCAATGATGATAGCGAAGTGGAGTTTCGTACAGGATTCACTTCTCATCACATGTCAACAACCTGTCCAGAAATAACACCTTCCTCAGACGAGACAGGAAAGAAACACAGTTGTCTGCTCGCGTTGTCTTCTGGCCCGGAGTTAAATCATGTGGGACCTATTCCCAAGTTGATGGAGGTGCTGCCGATTGGTTTCTCCACTCACACTGAATTGTAGTCCCAGTTCCTCACATATGTGGCTACTGTTCGTCTCAATTGCTGCCTGAAGATCTTCATTTGGGACATGTGTTTGTCTTCTGGCACGTGGTGCATCTTCGAGTGTTCCGTCGCCATCCTTAAACTTGTTAAACCACCGCTGCATTTTCCGCGTAGTTACGACACCTTCACCAGAGGCCTGGCTTATCTTCTGCCCCGCTGCAGCAGCGTTTAACCCCAGTTTGAACTCGTACAGCATATACGCCTTTATGACGCTCTATGGAGGTCCCATGTTCACTTTGTCCTTACGCAAGTTCACGGTGTAACTGAACTGCCACAACCAGGTAGTATGTGTGATATACCCTCACCAACAACTGACCTCCTCGTTATCTCCATTCTCATTCAATTCATGGACCAATTGCAAACAGATCTCGACGAAAAGAGAAAGAACTTTCTTGGTTACCTTTATGTGTTGAGGTGCAGCGAAAGAAATGCTGAGGGAAAAATATTTTGACTAGTTTTTGAGAAAGTAGCATGTAGGAAATTGTGTGGCCCTGAACAGTATGTAGTTTCTTGTCAATAATATAATTCATAGTTTTTATTTTGTTGGAACAAAATTGTTATATAACAAAATATGTATAACAAATTCTATTGTTAACTAACAAATTGTACATATTGTGCATCTAACTTGTATACCTCTGTTTTTATCTATATGTGACACGTACTCCTCTACGCAAACAAGGATGGCTCTACCATATGTGCAGTACTTGGATTTGCACGGGACGGAGAGGCGTCAAAATCTGTCATAATTACGATTATTTAATATAGATATTTCTTGTTGGAAACAGACTGCATAATGATGGTAGTTAAATTTACTAACTTGACCTTCTATTTGAATACTACATTCATAAAACCTGTTTAGGTTGCATTAGTTTAAGATCATTTAGACAGTGCTAAAGCAACTGATCAAATAAATCCCAGCACGAATTGCTTGATTGTTGTCAAATACAAGAACTCAATTGTTGAATAGAAGCATTCAACATACCTGTTCCATTTAGTTCAGAGTTTCGATATGAAAACTAGTCTTGTCTTTGTTACAAACAATTCCCTTCATATTTAAGGTACAAGCAAGTAAAAAAGAAGAGATGTAGAAGGAAAATCAAGGGGGAAAAAATAAAAGAGCTAGTTGTACTGGAATTGCAAACTAATATATTGAGATTGAAGCTTGATATTGAATTCTATAAAAACGATTACTATCTTTCCGCTGCAGATGTGTTTGCATTATCTTTCACAAACATAATAATTATTATTTAAACAAAAAAGAAGACATAACGAGATTGTGTTCGTAGTGTTTAGGCCTTTCTGAGTGCGATTGCTCTTTCCCTCCGCTTCGTTGTTCATGTTGGCATAGCATACTTAGAATCGTGGCTTTTAATATTTGTTCTTCCTGGAGAAAGAGGTACGCAAATGATGCCATTGCTCTCGGCGGCAAATTGCCTATAGGGCTGGCCCTGTACGCAAATACTGCTTGTAATTTTGCTAGTGTGCGAACTTTTTCCATTAATGCAACCTCTCACCAACACCATTAATGAGAACTAATAGCATTAATATAGACATTATTGAGTTTCCCATGTAGCCTCAACTGGTATTCATGTTTCTAAGAAACGATCTTCTTTAAATATAACGAATCAGCTGCATTTAGGGCATATTATAACAAGTTGACAAATATGCAAGACAACAATATACAAAACACATCGACTTATTTGTACTGTAGTTGTATGATACAAAATAAAGGAAAACAAAAAACAAAAAAAGCACCTTCATTATTCGCTTATTAGTTTCCTTTTTTTTTAAAAAAAATCGTTACAAAAGCGACGCCTCTTGAGAAAGATGGTAATAAAAGGTGTTTTCTTTTGATTACGAAATATTGATGATCGGACCGAGTGCACGAGCTCACCTGGTTGCAGCACCATCAGGTAATTATGGTGAAAAAAAGGGGGAGATTTTTTTTTTTTTTTGTATAAAAGTCACGACAGCAACTCAATGAAATGAGATCCGTTTCGCTTTTTTTTAAAAGCTCTCTTTTAAACTCTCCTCCCACATTGTTTCGCAGCTGGGAAACCGTGTTTAAATCATACACTCTGATACCTTCTTATTAAGACACTTATTTCTTACTTGTTAATGATACTTTTAGACCCCGTCTATACTGTGTGCAACATTTAAAATAGCAGCATACAGCAATTTACGATGGTAATTTGTACTCTCTGCATCTATATACTTGTTGGTTGGTTCTCTTATTTGAAAAGTCGCAAACTATTGCTGCAGTTGCTAAAACACCACTTGTTGAACTTAAACAAGTTCTACATAGTTAAAAACACTTATAATAGTTGACCATACAGTTAAGAAGTTGACAAATTTTACTTTTAATTGGTAAGTTTCCTCGAGTTAAAAAAAAAAAAAGATTCGTCATTCATTGATTCTTAAGGAATTTGGTCTACCAACCAAAATTCCTTTCTAAGCGTATGCGCGTGTCCAACTGTCAAGGACACAAACATATCTCAAGAACTACTTGAGGGATCACGATTGATATTTTCCACGATGTAGATAGTCAAAAATTAGGAATCGAGTCCGGTTATTTTCAATCCGGAAGTGGTAGCAATTCGTTCTTTTAACGTTGAACTCCAAAATGGTAATAGATATTCAAAGTATCTCTTCTAAAACTCTAAGTGATAGCAATCTTCTACCACTTCCGGTTCATAATTAAGAAAAATCAAAATATATCACATACAAACCAAATTCCTTTATGATCAGTGCATATCCCACCACTATTTATTTTTACCAATCTTTATTATAAGATTTTGTGTAATATCTTAATATCGATGCTGAACAAGGAATTTAAATGAAATGAAATCTTTGAGTGTTACGCCCCATGGTTATGCCGGCTAGGCTAAAGGAGACGGTGACGATGAGAAATGAATGAAACGGTGGAATGAAGAAAGTGGGAGGAAACGGGAGAACTCCGAGAAAACCCACGTACAAGGTATTGGCCCACCACAAAGTTCATTTGGCGCTAGCTGGGATCGAACCAGGGTCACCATGCACCAGAGGTGAACGCTCTACCACTGAATCGAAAAGGGGTCCTCCTGCTACAGAACTATGCTAAGCCCCACGTTGCTAGGATAACCCGGGAAACCATTATACGTCTTGGATTGGAAACGATACTGTATGCGTCATACTCCCCTGACATTGCACCGTCCGATTATAATTTATTCCATCCCTTGGACAATCACGTTAGAGGACGCCAGTTCAAATCCCTAGTAGAGGTGCAATATGCACTTGATACTTTCTTCGCTTAACGGACCACCAAGTTCCACCGCAATGGAATTCATGTCCTTCCAGAACGTTGGCAGAAGGTCGTCGATGCTAACGGGGACTATTTTTGATCTTTCAGGTATGTCTTAGGTGACATATCGATGTTCGAAGGTGATATCGAAAAAGCGACAGAACTTTCTTGGTTAATTTATATAATATTCTATATGTATGTATGTATGTACGAAGAAATTATCTATGTATTTTACTGTTTTACGTAAACATGAAATTAAAAAAAAAATCTGCATGTAAAACTGTATAATTGCTTAAGACGGCAGTTGGTTTAGGGTGTGCTCATATGGAGGTTTTGTTTTTTCTTTAAAAAAAAAAAAAAAGAAGTTGTAAACCGAATACTACTTTTTCTTAAGCCACAAACCTTTTACAGTTGTAATCGTTAAGAGTCTTCGAAATTTGTTGACAAGAATCTCCATTAAGTGCTTGAAGTATTCTTTCTCGAGTGGAAACAGAACAAGGTTGGATTTTCTATCGTGAAGTATTGATTCTCTTCGTGGTGTAAGAAGTCTTCTTAGGGAGAAAGAAAATTTCTCGCATATTGTTGTTGAAGCACCAATCGTTACACTCCTGCATATAATTTCTACACATTGGAGAAAGCACTTTTTCTACGAATACAATATATCGTGTCTATGATCTTTAAAATATTACTGTCGCTCTTATTCTTACATAAAATATAACAATTTCAGCTTTTAATTTGAAACCTTGTTTATTGCAGCTTACGAGGTTTAATAGTGGCAATGCTTCGGAACTTTTCAATAATGTTTCTGAGTGTGGCACCAAATTATCGAGGAATTTCGAATACTGTTCATTAGTCCATACATCATTCTCTCTTCAATTTCTAATATTTATGCTCGAATGCCTCATTAAAAAAAAAATGTTTAGGACAACTGCTTTATCTTGAATCATATGGGGAAAATATTCTTCAAAGACAAAATGTTTTAAAGACGGATGGATCTTCATAATTCTCTTCAACGAAGGAAACTCAGGATTTAACATTTTAGTGCAAATATCTCTAATTTGTCTTTGGCTGTAGTAAGAACATTGTCAAATCAGACTGTCTCTTCTGCTCCAAAACTTACGGATAGAACCTCACGACTTAATCTGCTTTTCTGAGATGCATATTTCTGTCTTGTAATGCACTGTTGCCTCACTCAAATGTTGATAGGATTTATAACATTAGAGCAGTAATGAAACAGAATTCTAATGTGTATCATTTTCTTAAAAGTCGCGTAACTTCAATAGATATCTTCAGTAGGCTTTCTACATAATTCAATTGCCCTTAAAAGGAAAAAGAAAGAAACCTTCAGTAACAGATGCTATATAATCAAAATTCTCTTGAATAATTTTCATTGTTTCCAAGTGTCCAGTCCGTTGTTGATTCATCAACCTCATAAACCTCTTTGTACGTCTGTGACACTCAATATTTTCTGAGAAATCTGCACAGCAACTTGGCTAATTCACGATACTCTTTCACATTATGGATCGCTGAACAAATATGAACTAACAATGTATTACAGTATGAAGTTGATGATTATAGCAATGAATGTAAGGAACTGGTTTTCAAAGTTCTCGTAACAGTTTTTGAACATCTTTCCTACACCCTGCCATCACATACCATTGTCATAACATTGACAAATTATTTCTTTTATTCGAAATCCTGCTTTGGAAGGAATTTCAAAGGATTTTTGTATGCCTTTGAGTTTTAAATCCGATAAAATAAAAAGACCTAATAAATGTTCAGGCATCTTTTCTTCTTTCATAAATCTCACAACCACTATCAAATTTTCTACTTCAGGAGTGTCTCGTGTTTCATGTGCTTTCAACCAAAGAAACTGTAATTTACTTTCATTATGTTCTGTTCTTATTTTGTACAACATATCTATTATTTTGTACTGAACTTCAGGTGATGTATATTAAACATTCAGAAGAGCACGTATAACTATGGACTTCGGTTTCGAATCTTTCCCATTTGTATACTTGAGCAGGTAGTGCCATAAAAAAAATACTAGAAGTCATAAGAATTTAATTCTTGCTGATATTTGAGTCCACATTGTTACCCACTAATTTAATATGGTACTGGTTTCTTGCTATCTTTTCTGCACCTAGAATTATATTAACATTTTTCATTCTGCACAATTTTAATTGAAGCTTTCCCAAATTTGAATTTGTTCTATGTGATTTATAGAGGAGTAACGCTTATCAAATTCTTTTCCCCGCTCCAATGCTGACTTCCAAATGCAAAATCATGTCACAATAAAAGACTAATCCCGTAAACGGTTCCTTAACCCTTTATTTGCCAGTGTTGCTCTGAAGCAACATCGCATTCTATTATGTTATCCGCACGAATTATAACTTCAGTGATCGTTTAATTGGCACTATTGCTTTCATGCAATATTCATATACATGATTTGCAGGTCGCTTCTTTAGATACTTCTAATCTTCGTCAACAGGGTACAGTCAAATTTAGTATTGTAGAACCTTTATCTGCTACATTCCGAGAAAGTTCTTTTATAAAAATTTTTATTTGTGGTTTCTTGCTCTATAGGAAAATATTTCAACGAAACTGTTGGTAATTACTGAGAGTGTTCTTATGATATTTTATCATAATAGGGCAATACTACTCAGTAGCTACACATAAGATCTATTTTATGGCAATGTTGCTTTGAAATAAACACCCTGTATTTTGTAACAAAAGTATATACAAAAATACTTTATAAAAATTATGAAATTATGATCAAGAAGACATGGTTCAATCATAAAAGCAAACTGGATATTTTAATGGTAATGCTATCAATGCTTGCCAACTAAAGAGTTAAAAGTTTCCTATAAGGATAACGGAATACATGGAACGGAATATTGTAACCAAGGTCTTGTGTGACACTACTGCTTAGGAAGCTAAATTATTTTTCAGCGAACTTGGTTTCGATATAGGTGCTCTCGTAGATTGGGTTGAGCAGATCTCTTGTTCCCTAGATCCGTCGTTTGTGCAATGCATTTCGAGTTGTAGCTTTTGTACCTGACAACCTGGTCATCTACTGAAACTTCAACATCAAGTATGTCACTGTGATTACGCCGAGTGTGTCACTGTAACTGAGCTGTTGGTGTTGTATCACCGTGGACAGGGCCGGATTTCCCAATAGGCCCGGTAGGCCCGAGCCTATAGGCGCAAGCTCCCAGGGGGCGCACGGTCGAGAGAAAAAATAAAAAAAATATTTAGAAATAAAAATAAATAGCCATAACTTAACATATTTTTTAAATTGATTTTAAAAAATCAGGCTAATAAAGTATTCTGATTTTGAAGTTCATTGGAACAAATAATTGTTGGTAAAGTTAAACTATTTTTCAACATTATGCATCAACTTCGTTACAACATTGATCTCAAACACGGTAGAACTGGCTGTAGGGATGTCGTTGAGCGGTACGCATCGTATTGCCACTGTGGAGTGGTGTTTAAGCAATTAACATATAGGCCTGATATAATTTTTTAATAAAGGTTTTTACGAAAGTAACTTTAACCAGACTAGGGGGCGGAAAAAATATTGGGCCTAGGGGCGCCAAAATGCTAAATCCGGCCCTGCCCGTGGATCATTAGTTTGAGCATTTAGTTCTCTCAGCTGGCGCATTACAGTTGATTCCAATGTCACTTCTGTGCACGCATCACAAAAAACACAATACTGAATTGATCAACACTATTTTAATATGGTTCTATCTTATGGTCCATAGATTGTTCAGCATTGGCGTTTCAAAATGTCGCCACCATTAATCGAATATGTTTGACAGAGTTTAGTTCTGTTGGTGAATGACAGAGAAGTATGACTAGATGTTGGAAACAAGATGGGTCTGGGGGCAAAATTCCCAGAATCGACCTATATTCAACTTTGTCACTGCGTGCATGTCTAATAACCTAACACTTGTTCTCACATTCATCCCAGCTCAATTCAAAAGCAGCATTGCATCCAGAATGCGGTTTTTCTCAAACATTTTCATGTGCTATATTTTCCAAACGTGCAAATATGTGCACGATTTCTCTTTGCATACAGTAAGAACAATGTTTCTGTTACGAAATATTAAAAAAATCACAGACATATTATGCCATATTTTCTAGTAAAATGCCATTCTATCGTTTGACCATAGTTTATATGCTTTCAGTACCACAGCATTTTCCAAATATGATATTAAGTAGGGGATTATCATAAGGATATGATAATGATATTAGCATCATTGCAAATATGATTATTGACTACACATCACATCAATATTCTAAATATACAAAACGATACATACTTGTCGGTCGTGTCACCATGTTTACCAGCCACTGAATATCTACACGCAATGTAGGAATAGTCACATTCAAAATCAATTTCCTATCTTCTGTCATTCCTATCTTCTCTCCGGCTTCAGCAGATAATCAAATTTACACGTCCCATAAGTTCATTGTAAGTTGCTATTACTTATTTTCCTGCACACTATCTTACGTGTACACTATCAAGGCTTCATTATAACAAATTATATCGAGTCAATCTTTTACTTCATTCTTCGAGTTTTTGCTAAGAATTGCCTGGTTGGGCCCCACTGTGCGACGGTGAGAATGAAGGTATGAAAGTGAGAAGAGTGAAGAGACAATTCAAGCTGCTGTTTGTGCGATAATATTAAAAATAAACGTAAACGAGGGGAACAATAAAATTTTCGAACTTCAAGCAGTTGTAGAATAGGGACTTAAGGGATCAGAACTTAGCCCAAAGAAGTTCAACTTTTTTAGATACTAATCACTACCAATGATTTATTTTTAAATTCCATTAACATATGAAATTCTTCCAGTTTGAAGGAATTTATTGGGATCATTTTTTCATCAACTTTTTGTATTGCCAGCATATTATTTTTTGCATACGTGTCTAGTTGTGTCATGTTTTTATCTATCTACATACATACAAAACATAAGTACGCACACTCTTAATTAAAGTACGTGTTAGTGTATTTTAATACGTTAATTAATAATAAGTAGCTTAAATTCGGATATTTCATTCATTAAGAAATTTTCAGACATATGTAGTAGTCAAAGTATATTTTGGATTTTAAGTACAAACATTGAACATATTCTTCACCTCCATCGATCAATATTTAGAAATTCACAAAGAAGGCTCCTTCTGAATTTCCATTACATTTCACAAAATATTTTTTACCGTAAAAAGATCGAAATTAAAATGCTATTGATGTGGTCACATACAGAATAAAATTAAAATGTTTACAATTATTATTGGAAATTAATACTGTCATTCTTATCGATAGTATTAAACGTTGTGAATAGTACTAACTTTCCATAACTGATCTAGTGAATTTGTATACAACCAAACGTAGTTTTGTCAATCTTAACAAAAAGCCCAAAATAAGACTCTTGAAAACAGCTCTTATTTGAAAAAGGATACATAATGATCGTTTTTAGTTGATGCAATGGTCTTTCCAAGAAGATTTATAAAAATTCAGCGTAGCATAACAACAAAAGCTGCTTTTCTTATATATATATATATATATATATATATATATATATATATATATAATGATTGGTAAGATTGGTAAGACGAGTGTAGGGGCGCCGAATTCTACTTCGCCCCGGGCGCCGAAATCTCTAGCTACGGCTCTGCTGGTGTTGTAATAGCATATCCTCGTACAGTTAAAAGACAGGTACACAGATCTAGTGTAGAAGCATCAAATCCTCAAGAATTCCACAGAAGGAATGTTTACCTTCCATTTTTGGACCACCTTATAAATGAATTGTCTTCGAGATTCTCTTCAGTTCAATCTGATATTCTTCCCCTTTTTAAGCTGTTACCAGCCTTTGTGAAAGAAGTTAAAGAAAATGATGTTTTTGAATCTGCTCGCAAATATCTGGAAAATTTTGATGGTTGTGAAGTTGCACTAAAAAGTGAAGTGGCTCTTTGGCGTGAGCATTAGAAAAATAAAAGTAATCCACCTAACAGTGCAATAGAAGAATACAGTGACCCACTTACAGTGTTCTACCCCAATATATAAAGAAACTTCTTCACTTGCTATGTGTTCTACCTGTTACAACATGTTCTGCTGAAAGGAGCTTCTCCACTTTGAAATCGGTTAAGTCATATCTGCGGACAACAATGAGTGAAGATAGACTAAATGGACTTGCTCTAATGAACATTCGTAGAGAAAATGTTTCCATTAGTGTTGAAGAAGTTATAGATCATTTTTCTCAATTGCATCCTCCACGAATGCAATTGTTATTCCAGTAAACCAGGTAAGATCAAATTAAAGAGTGTTGCGTTAGGCGTAAATGTTGTTACATCTTCATTCTATTTTGTATATTTGTTACAATGAGGTTGTACACCATGTTTGTTGTTCCTTATAATTATGGTTCCTTAATGTAGCGTGTTTAGCACCATGTATAAATAATTTAGGAAGTTTTTTCTTCAATCGAACTAACTCATGTTGAAATATGCTTATCCAAGCCCCCCGCAAAAAAATATTTCCTGGATCCGTCATTGACTAGAACCATGTGTACTATTTACAACACATCAAGCTTGCAAAATTGTTTCATAATTGAAGGTCTGTTTTGTTCAAATTTAATAAATTCCATATATTGGGATAAATAAATGTATTATGTTCTGCAGGTCTTTGGAACAATTGGAGGCTTACAGAAATTTGAAACGGCGAAAGCAATTTGGATGGATGCTACCTTCAAAACCGCTCCTCATATATTTCAGCAGCTTTACACTTTTACATGGGACATACTTGGGGCTGACCCTACCGTTTGTATTTTGTTTACTACCTAGCAAGAAAAGAGGAGAACTATTGTAGGATGCTGCTTCTGATCACAGAGACGGCTACTTCAAAATGGTTTCAACTTTAATCCTATTACAGTACCTGTCAACATCGAAAGAGTAGCTTAGCTATCAAATCCGTTGTTAAGATTTTACCCGATGCAGTCGTTTGTAGATATTTATTTCACTATACACAATGTTTGTGGAGAAAAGTTCAATAGCTGGGATTGTCTACTTTTATTATTAGGAAGATAAAGAGGTCAGGAAGTGAATACGATAATCTGCTGCACTACCGCTTCTGTCAATAGAGCAAGTGAGTGATATGTTCTTGTAACTTCAAGAAAATGCCCCAGAAGTACCAAACACAGAAAAGTTTAATTGCTACTTAGTGAAAACATTCCTTAACAATGCAGACGCCAACCTCACAAAGTAAGTACAATATAGTAATTATCTTATTTTCTACACTAATTTTACTATTTTTTTTTAATTTGACTTTCGGTTTTGCCAAATACAGTATAATGAGATTTTCAATTTAGGGTGCGAAATCTTCGTGCTTTTCAGAATCTGTTAAATAGAATTACTAAACAGCATACTACAGCCATTAAAAGATACGGGTGCAGATCTGCACAGAAAACACGCTAGGAAATTTGCAGTTCGGAACTGTATCTCTCTATCTCTCTTTAAAAAATCCCACCTTGCATAAAATTCCCTGTCTTGAAAGATTAGCAGAACAGGGATTTCCGTGGTGCCTATAGATAAGATCCTTGAAAATATTGTCTACATAGCAAAAACACAATTTACACAATTAAAATGTTACCGTACCAATTACGGAAATGTTAACGTAGTGTTACAATTCAACATGTACCGGTATTGCATAGTTTTCAACTGGAATGTGTGTCAGTAATATTCCATCACCTTTCGATCTAAACATACCGAATTTTTGTGTTTTGAATTATTATTATTATTCTCATAAGTCTAATTGAAGGGTTGGATGCAAGAACCAGGCAGGTCCATTTTTTAGCGTATTTGAGATTTTTCACATGTTCCAGTTGGAAAAGAACACTCTACATTGTGTGCAAGAATCACATGGATCCGATGATAATATTCAGTGTTATAATGTAAAAACAGGTACTGTACCTACATACAGTGTTCATCGTAAAGTTAGAGCAAGAAACAGTCAGCTCCAGAAAAAAAAAATCTAAACGTGGACTTACCTGGTTCTTGCATCCAACCCTTCAATTCTTAAACTAGATTTGTAAATGAAGATATCCAAATTCAATATTGTTATTACGGAAGAAAGTCGCACCATACAAACAAAAGCACCAAATGAAATCCGGCAATCATGTTCATCTGTATTATTAACTTCAGGTAGCACTGAAGCTGACAAAGTTGTCTGTAATCCTCAAAAAGAGGACATATCACCATTTTCCGAAGAATCCGCCTGGACTAATTTTAAGGCTCAAAAAAGAGAACATGGCCGAGTTAAAGAAGTTATTTAGTAACTCTAGTCATTTGAGATTGTTTTAAATGTCACTTCCATTAAATAAAATACATTGTTAATGTGACCTTTCGATATGAAATTTGATTCATATTCATAAAATAACATCACTGGAGTTTAAAATATGTCTGTCTGAGTATATCTTGTTTCCTTAATTTCTTCTATTGATATTCGTCTTAAAGTTATATGAAAGGGTCGATTTAATGGGAAACAGGATTCTTTAGGAAGAAAATTTAATTACCCATTCATAGTATTTAATCATTCATTTATTCAGCAGATACAGCATGTTAGCTCTAAATTTAGTCATTCACATTTCCTTCCCGCAGGCAACTACTTATTTTATATTATCTCTTCATACCGAATTTTTTCAAGTATTGATTTTTGTAATAACAGTAAAATTACATAGGGCAAAGAGAATTAGCATTTTGGTTGCAGAACTGGAGTGACAAATTTAGGCGTAATTTTTCTGCATTCTTTCAATATATGATCACCTCATCAACCTCAGGATTGAGCACGTCAACTTGTTCTGTTGATAGTTCCACTTCAGTGTCTGTGGGCACTACCAATTCGGGCTGCGCTGGAACTACAATTTCGGTCTGTGGCTGTGAAACTACCATTTCATATTGTGCAATAGGTAGAATCAATCCGGGCTGTCCCATGGGCATCAATACTTGATACGGTTGCTGTACCATTATTGTCTGTAAATTAGGAAGATCTTGTTTCATTTTCCTTGCTGATGATAGTTCTACTTCACTGACCGGCGGCAGCACCAATTCGGGTTGTGCATTGGGAAGTACTACTTCGGTCTGAGGCTCGGGCACTACTATTTCAGATTGTGTCCCGGGCAAAATCAATTCGGGTTGTGTCATGGGGATCAATACTTGATATGGTTGCTGTACCATTATTGTCTCTAAATTAGGAAGATCTCGTTTCATTCTCCTTGCTGATAATAGTTCTACTTCACTGACCGGCGGCAGCACCAATTCGGGTTGTGCATTGGGAAGTACTACTTCGGTCTGAGGCTCGGGCACTACTACTTCAGATTGTGTCCCGGGCAGAATCAATTCGGGCTGTGCATTGGGAACCACTATTTCGGCCTGTGGCTCGGGGACTACTACTTCAGATTGTGTCCCGGGCCAAACCAATTCGGACGGTTGCTGTATAATCGTTGTCTCTAAACTAGGAAGATCTCGTTTCATATTCCTTGCTGATAATAGTTCTACTTCACTGAGTGGGGGCAGTACCAATTCGGGTTGTGCATTGGGAAGTACTATTTCGGTCTGAGGGTCGGTGACTACCACTTCAGGTTGTGCCGCAGGCAAAATCAATTCGGGTTGTGCCATGGACATCAATACATTATACGGTTGCTGTACAATAATTGTCTGTAAATCAGGTAGATCTCGTTTCAGATACCTTGCTGATGTTGTCCCTATGATGGCCAGCGCCATAAAGTATAAAGTTATCTGAAAGTAACAAAGAAATGTATTTAAGTATATAACTAATCTTCTTTTATCACATTGTGAGTTTAAATTGCTCTTAACAATTGATATTGCTGAACTATACGGTAAAAAAATATATATATATATATCCTTATATTTTATTACTTATTTACAAGTCCAAAAACAAAAAAACATAATAGAACGTCCATAAATCTATGGATACTATTATGGGGTATCTATTGAGAAATTGAGATGTGTTGAAATTCAAAAATAAAATAAAATAACAAGAAGTTAGAATATGGAAACAACCTGGGCATAAACATTTCAAAAAACAATTCGAGGTAGATGCCTTTTCGTATTTGTAATGTTTTACTTATTTAAAAGGCAAAGAAGGATTGAAAATAAATGCCTAAATTCATATGGTCATATGGAATTCTATTTAATATTTTAAAATTAGCTACGAGTATGTAAATATACATCGTTAGTCACTTAAGCTTCGTGAAGATCAATGTAAATTTTGCCGAGAGAAGTCAATGTGTTAATTACTGATAATTTTTCGAAGCCAAGTAATTCGAAGACAAAACGTACAGATCTCTCTTGTTACTCATCAGCGTTTTTTACACGTATTTATACACGAATTATTAAAATGATTTATCTGGAATGGCTGAACTGTTTAGGTGTTTTGCCACCATCTTCCTAATCCAAACAATAAGCAATCTTACTTTGTTTCTATAGTTGGTGTTCAATACACAGAGTCACAAGTGGTTTGTTACACTTTCTTACTCTGTTTTGGTGTAAAACTTCGCTTCCCAAACGATGACAATCAGCGCTTCAAAAACGATCTACTGAATCCACTAATGATTGTTGAATATTAGTGTAAAATGTAATATTGATGGTTCGGTACGTAAATGATAATGTAGGCTATATACCCTCATTTATTATGATTTAGGGATTTAGGATTTAGATTTCTGGGCTTTCGGCATCTAAGACCATTTAGAACGTCACGATTTGAGGGATGATGTCCCTCGGCGAGCACACAATCCGAGGAAAGGGAAGAAAGGAAGGATTGGGGAAGGAAGGAAGCGGCCTGGGACCTATAAGACAGGTACCACCACAGCATTTGCCTGGTGTGAATGAGGAAAACCCAGGAAAACCTCATTCAGGGTGGCTGCCCTGAAAAAGTGTTTTACAGTTCATATACATATATAATTCTTAATAAATGGGCTCAGGGTAAATACTTTCATCTAAATGTCCATATAAATTTTTGATTTTAATGTCCGACGATTATGCTTTTTGGGCTAAGGGAGAAAAATGATTAAGGCAAGTAAATGATGATGTTATTATCAGTGTAATGAGAATGTGGGAGAAAACGAGAGTACCACGATAAAGCCTAATTGCATGATTGAAAATACATTTCTAATTTCTAAAAATAACGATAAGAAAAAAGGAAATTACTGTAATCGTGAAAGGAAATGAAATTGGAGATTTCAACGGATTTTTATACGTGTTCATAACCTCAGCATTATATTGTTTTTCTTGTTTGTTTGTTTCCGTCCGTTCGTCCGTCTCGACTTATGTACACTCGCCGGAAGATCGTACAGTTATACAGTACGTATCCCAACTAAATTTTAAATTTAAGGTTTTATAAGATTCTTCAATTTTCGGACTTTCTTCATTCCTCTAATAACAAATGAGTAGTTTACTAAAGAGTCAAAATAAACCAGAACGAACTTTTTTTTTTTTTTAAAAAAAAGTATTTTCTTATTAATTTCTATTAGCTGTATACTAATTATTCTATGTATTTTATACTCCTTAAACAATTCTTGTAATATATCTATCAATTTATAATTTCATTGAGTACTCAATTTTATACACATGCTTTGTTTAAAGGTTCTGTTAACACGTTCTTCCATATGCTGTTTTATGAAGATACGTGCTCAAAGTGGAGGATTTAAAATTGAAAAATTTGTAAAATAACATCTCTCAATGACTACAGTTCCTAAGATATCACTCTTTAGATTTCCCGAAATTTGAATTTATTTGGCCAATATCTGGGGAATGGTGGCCAGTTGGCCAGTGACCATGGGTTACTATTTGGTAGCAAAATGTTCACCATCCTCTTAGGTATTGATCAATATGATCTCTGTATGTCTTACAGTTGCCAAGATATGACCCCTTAAAATTCCCGAAATTAGAACTTTCTCTGGCAATATTTTAGGAACGGTAAGAGTGACGCAAAAAATTTCATCTCTTCCTCAGATAGTGTTTAATGCTCTATCGAATGGAGGACTCATTCAGTGGCGGATCTTTCACGGTGCTGGGGTGGCCTAGGCCACCTCCCATATTTTTGAACGACAAAAATAACAACTTAAGCTATTATTTATATATTTTTGAAAGTTTATAGTAAACTCGTGATAAACCTATCATAATCTTGGGTCTGGCTGTCCCTTCTAGTTCTTACCTTATACTTCCGCCACTGAACTAGACAGACACACACACACACACATACATAAAGAATTCAGTAACGAACTTCTTAAGTTCGTTGAAAATGTAAAGTTATCAGAAACGATTTTGTTTATATTTGAAAAATCAATATTTTCTTTAAAAACTTACAATGTGCTGTAAGTCGTTTTCTTGGAAAATGACAAGAAAGGGCTAGCTTACACTGTAAAAAATCGTTGTGTTATTTCAACGGCATGTCTATGTGTTAACACAACTGTGTTAAAATATAACACAAACAGGTGGTTAGAACAACTCACTCTCCGTTTAGAGTTGTGTGTCAAATGTCGGTAGTTGAAATGACACAGAACCTGTGTGTAAATTAAGACAAGTGTAGAATTTTCGGTGTTGTTTTCTGCGTGATTGCTAAATATGTTGGTCATCTAATTATAAAGGCTTATGTACTGAAGCTAAAGACAAACACAATAGAAAAAAATACTTAAACAAATCCAGGTATTCGCAAAACTTCAATGTGCAAAGCGCGCGATGAGTTCTCAATTGTTTTTTACATAATGTTTCTGAAGAAATATGTCGACAGCGAGAAACAACGGCGTATTACTGTGTCACTTCTACAATGCCCTAAAGCCCACCAGTCAACACCGGGGACTATGTTTCAAAAATGAAGGAAAACAAGTAGAAACACGATTAAGAGACAAACATATTATAAGCATATAGGTAAGAGTTTTCTATCATTCTTTAACAAGATATTGGTGAAGGTTGTGTTTCGCACCAAGAAATACTTCACAATAAGTGTTGATCAGGACGAAAAAAAGTTTATGAAGATTTTCTAAGTAAAGTGTTCTGTAGTTTACTATTCTTATTTTAAAATTAGAATATTCGGTAATCGTAAGCATGCACACGCCACGAGATTTTCAAACACAGAAAAATGGTTACATCAATACCGCACATTGAGTTATTTCAACTCCGAAATAGGTGTCATAAAAACACAGAAGTGAAGTCTAACTAACACCGAAAACAGTGTTAATCTGGTAGTCTGACCTTGAATTTTAAAGCAGGGAGTGTTGAATTAACAGCAAAACGGTGTTACTTATGGCTTTGACCTTGAATTACAACAGATTGTGTGTTGAAATAAAAAGGAAATGATGTTGAAATAACACAGGGACTGTGCTATATCGATACTTGACATGGTGTAATATTAACACTAAATCATTAACACACTACACACTATGTTACTTTCTTCGTATTGGTGCAACACCACCACAAGCAACACTCAACAGTTTTCCCCACACTACCGACCCTGACATGGTGTCGAATCAACACCGAAAATACTAACACAGATCCGAATTTAACACCGCTCATCACCAGATATATGAAAAACGTAACACACACTGTCTTAAACGCCAACACCGCGGGTTCTGTTTTGAATTAACACTGCATAGTGATAGTTACGCTGGAACCACTGCCCTGTGTTAAATTTGAGTTGAATTAACACAGCCATTTTTACTGTGTACACCTACAGGTAAGTTCTTGGTTCAGAAAGGACTCGCGTAATTTGTTCATAATTGATACTGCGACAATAACTGCAAAGCGACATGAACAGGTTTCAGAAATGAAGGAAAGTAGTCCGTACTTTTTTCTGAAAAAAGTGATTTTAACGTAAGTTTCTAAGAACTTGAATGTTTGAGTTTAATTCCTTGTAAGATACATAAGTTTTACACTGAAAAAATTTCCTTAGTTTAAATTACCAAATATCGATATAAAATCATTTATCTTTCGTTTTGTAAGTTGATATACATTTCCTTAGATTAAAGTTCAAAATTTGCTGTTTTCTTTCTTTCTTTTTCTTTTTTCTTTTCTTTTTCTTTTTTTTTTTTTTACAAATTTACAGTAAATTTATAAGAAATATGATATTTTTATTGATAAAAACTTAATTTTACACCATTTCATATTAGTAATTTTACTTTATGGGTGTAAATTGATTTACTAAGAGATTTGGCAAACATATTGCCAACGATTTTTGTAAATTTACCTATTAAAGGTTTTACAGTGTAACTCAAAATGGTGACGCCTTCTTGCTTAAAAGTTATTGTACTTAAAAGGCAGTGTTACTGTATCTAAAAGGTAGTTAAGATATAATGGTGTTGAGAACTAATGTACTAATCAGACATTACTCAGTTAATATATCTATGTTGAGCAACTTTATCCCACTTTCAGATGAAAAACTAAGAGAGTATTTTCTAGAGTAGAGAGAGTTGTCTTTTATGTTTGAAAAAGGTTGTGTGGGACATTATAAGACAGTGCATGACTGGCAGTCGGGTCCGGGCAACGATAATTACCCAGTCACGCCAAGATTTACAGTAGACGAAAGAAAGCATGCCCATACATATATTTAGCATTGACACAATCAGTTGTCTCTCCGCACACCTACTTGTGTGGCCACAAGAAATTGTAACCCGTCCTTTTAAGATCAGTTCTATTATATCTGTGTAACTTGTTCAGAATGTTCAACAGGCGTCATGTTGGAGCTACTACAATCTAACATATCCTTTTCATTGCGTACCAATTTTGGCCAGATCCTATTAGGTGTTCTTAATTGAAGCCAAATGACGTTCCACGTTTACTCGTCATCGTCACTAGGCTAAAGAAGACGAGTGATCAATGAAACCAGTGGCACACCCACAGGGAAGGATTCTACCGGGCCTGAAACTATCCCCAAATATCGACAGATATTCCTAATAAAATATACTTGCTTTAAAAGAGAAATGATTGATATAGTGTAAAGATTTGATTTTATAATTTCATTTGTTTTCTTTCTTTTTTATGTAAAAAGTGTTCTATTATTTTTTCTAAGAACATAGGTGGCCACAGTTAAAAAATAATTATCGTTTATTCCGATGTAGAATAACAACCGTTCAATATTACATAGACGTAATAGTTTGTAGTATTGAATTCTTCGCAGTTTATCGGATCCTCCAAACAAAAATTTCTGTGTTCACTGCTAAAGTAAATGCTAATGAGGGAATTGTTAGGGAAAACATCCAAGGACACAATGTTGTTCATAGCAAACTCTAATGACTTGTGATCGAACCAGAGAGCCACCGTGCCTCTAGAATTAGGGATGCACACGAGACAAGATTTGTGGCTGTCTCGTCTGGAAAAAGTGCTGTAAAAGTGATGTCTCGACTCGAAAAGTGTATATTTTTATATTGGAAGAGTCGTGTCTCGACTCGAATTTTGTCAGGAAAACCTGTCTCGACTCGTCTCGTGCGCATCCCTACCTACAATCTTTTCTTCCTGTACATGTATGATACTTTCATATTATGATATATATATATGAAATTCCGGTTCAATTAATAATTGAAGCACTTAGAGAATAAATTTGCTATGTCACGTTTTTTGAAACCCTGCATTCTACCGGTTCATGCATGTGTTATATGTTAATCATGCTACGTAACACATTATTAGTAAGTACTCGTCTGAGTGCAGATATTTAGAAACGATGAAAGCGGTATGTTAACGGACAAAGGTGTGAAAGTAAATTTTCCTGTCATATTCATTTTTTTACATAACACCTTTATCCTCTAAGCGCTGCAATTAATGCTAAACATTCAGACTAGAAAGTACAAACATACTAGTACAAGAGTATATGTGAATAGACTAGACTTTATATTAGAAAATAATATTACTTCTGAACCTTACCTTAGTCATTGTGGAGACAGTATTTTCGTGACTCGTTGAGGTTCAACTTGTGACTGAAAGATCTTAACAAATGTCGACTTTATATACTAAAAAAAAGAGGCATAAAGTAAACAAATATCATCATACACCTAGCTCTAATCAATAATGTGTTTAGATATAATAACATATTAGTAATATCTAACATAAAGAAATTCGAAATACTTGTGTCTTGGCAAATTAGTAGACAATTATAAAGCAGTCTCTACAATACATTCTTATCATTCCAAGATGAAACTGGACCTTTTGAAGGATATATGATGCAATTTTCTGTTAGTGTTTCGCTATAGGATACACTGTAGTCTACTCATTAAAGAAGATATCTATTCCAGGATACATTCTTGTTATTAGACGCTCTTGTACTGTGCTTGAGGCTTCTGTTGATGTTTTTGAACTATTATCAATAATAGGTTTTAGAAAAGCTCTTAGTACTTAGTAAAACTAAGAATGTTCAAGTAACATTTATAGATAATATAACAATTAAATTGAGATTACCAGAAGGCTAGAAATGAAGTAATAGTTCCTATTCCGTAACATTATGTGTGGAACGGATAACTGCACCTTCGTTGCCTGGTTAAATTGAGTTTAGATTTCATTTCAATCAAGGCGAACTACAGTTTAAAGGCAATCCGAACCACCCTAATAGTTCAAATTGCAGGGCCGCTGAAGATCAGTGGCAGAGCGTTCACCTCTGGTGCGTAGGGTCCCTGGTTCGATCCCAGCTCGCACCAAGTGGATTTTGTGGTGGACAAACACCATGTACCTAGATTTTCTCTGGGTTCTTCCGTTTCCTCTCGCTCTCTTCTTTCATTTCATTCATTTCTCATCATCACCGTCTCCTTTAGCCCACACGGCATAAACGTGGGACGTAAAACTCAAATATTTCATGCTCATGTTTAAATTACAAGATTCTCTTACCAGAGTGTCTAACCAGGGACAACATATACAAAAGACGTGGGAGGTGATTACTAGACCATCAAAGAGGGCTAAATGCACTTTTCTTTCTATTTTTCCATAGCTTATGTCCCATGATTATGCACCATGACTAATATGTAACACTTCCCAAGTGTAACACTTCAATTTTGATAAAAAGTGACAGGTATATACTACATATAAAATAAACGTGTTTTTATATTTTCTGCGGAAAAACGGTTTTAGGGGGCAAAAGTCTCCACTCAAAATTTTGAAAGTTGACGCCCTTAAGGCAAGAACAAGTGGACCGAAGTGAATGAAATTTTGCACAGATAATTTAGACGTAAAATGAGGGAATACATGTTTCACCTTTACCTGAAAAAAAAACAGTTAGGTGGGGCACGGACCCCTCCAAACCTTTGATCAAAAAATATATTGATAGCTATAAAACACGTATTCGTTTATTTTTTGTGTATTGTCCCTACACAAGGTTTCGTTGCAGTGAGGTGTTTGCCCCACCGAACTATTATTTTCAAGAAAATACGAAACATACATTCCCTCATTTTACAACATTTATGTACAATTTCATTCACTTCGGACTACTACTTCTTGCCTTTCTTGCGTCAAATTTCAAAATTTTAGTTGGGGACTTTTGCCCCCTGAAACCGCTTTTCCGCAGAAAATAAAAAAACACGTATTCGTTTATTTTATGTGTAGTATCTACCTGTCAAATTTTATCAAAATCGGCGTGTTACCCTTGGGAAGTGTTACATGTAACCGAGACTGGCGATAAGGTGGATGATTACAGTGGAATAGCGAAAGTGGGAGAGAAAGGTGAATTCTGGATAAACCCACATACATGGGGTTTGTCCACCACACAAAGTTCACTTAGCGTGGGCTGGGACCCTAAACACCAGAAATTTGCATATGAGATATTACAAAACCTTTAAATACTTAAAATCTTCAGTCATTTTTGTGGAAAATCAACCGAAGGAAACACTGTGCTGGCAAAAATTTACTTTCCGTTATACAAATGAATTGTAAGGTTGTTAATGGCAAGTTGACATACATTTAAAACATCCAATGTCAATAGAACTTTTTTATATATAAAAAAAAATCATTCGTATAGCATTCAGCTCCTATATAAAATCTTTATTTCTGGATTTTTACAAGTCAAATGGATTTTATTTAAAACTTTGTAACGAAGCATTGAAAAATAAGTAAATCGATATTATATTTTATTATATAGTTTTATTATAATTTAAAATATCGGTTTATATTATTCGAGAAGAAGAATCAAGATGTCGAACAGCGCCTTAATCCTATGTCCTTTTTGAAATGTTTTCTTCTCGTTGTCTGCGTCCTTTACGCAACATGACTCCATATATAACGAAATAAGTTCCAGAAATTATTTTGTTATTTGTTCTAACAAAAAAAAAAAATTCTGTTTCATACGTTAGGTATCATATTATTTCCTACATTCGGAATGATTTTTCATTTTTTCTATTTTTTAAGGAAAGATTTTTGAGGACGTAAGCAACACCGAGTGAGAAAATGTGAAAAGTGCCATAAAAGTGAAAATTGGTATTGTATTTGTAAACTTTTGGACTGTGTGTTGATAAGTAATTTTTAACGAAAAAATTATAAATCTATACCTGACAATTGCCATTGACTTACAGATTAAGTTTAACATCGCTAGAGTTCGCCAGCTTTGTAGTTAAAATTTAATTTGCGTTATGAAAATATATAAATATATATAACTAGAACTAGGACGTTTAGTCGCAAGTTTTTTTTTTTTTTTTTTAAAAAAAAAAGAAAGATGCTCAAAATTCTGAAAGAAGGAAGCAAATTTCAAATTTAAGTGTTCATACAAACACTATCATAACTAATTACGTCATATACAGTAAAAAGTCTCAATTTACTGGCACATTAAAAAGTCTGTGTAAATGATCACAAGGACTCCCAATGTCCAGAACTAGAGACGGGTGCAGGGCTTTTTTCAAGGGAGAAGCTAAACACCAATTCGAAGGGAGGGAGCATATTTCGACAGGAACTTCATTAGAACTAAATCGTTTCTTGGATTCGGATTTTCAGTTTGAGACTCTCTGTACCCACGAAAATGAAGCGTTTGTTCTGTAAAGTAATAGAATCTGTGAATGCCAGCCTCTGTAAGAATCTTCGTGTTATTCAAGCTGTTCCAATACCTGTCCTGAATCATAACAAAATCTATCTGATATTTTTGGGCGTCTATTGAGGATTTCCATGTATATCTTCTCTTCCGCTGATTGAATCATATGTTTCCAATTACTAGTTCATTCTGTCTATAGAAATTGACCAGTCCCTTTCCCCTTTCAGTTCTTTCGCATAAAGCATATTTGCCTACGACATTACCTTCCTGTTTTCCTCCCACAACTACATTGAAATCTCTCATTACAATTGCACATGCACCCCCTCACCTTCCTGTTTATAATATCTTCTATTTCCTCATAATTTTGCTCTGTTTTTTCAGCTGTATGGGAAGTCGTCAGTGCGTATGTATGTATCATTATCGTAAATCCTTCTTTTTCTCTTTAAGTCTTAAAATCGTAACTCTTTCATCAACAAAGGGGGTACGGTGGCTCAGTTGTGGAGCTCTTACCTCTAGTGAATGGGGTTTTTGGTTCGATTCCCGGCCAAGTAAGATTCACAACATCGTGCCCGTGGGTTTTCTCGGGGTACTCCCGTTTCCTTTCACATTCTCATTCCACTATCATTCACTCCCCTTATTCACCTGTCTCTCTTAGCTTGAAAGCATAAACGTGGGACGATAATCTAAAAGATTTCTTTTTCTATTACGAACATTTTTGACTTTCCTACAGTCCCTTTTAAATGTTTATAAAGAATTATTCCCTTTCCATTGTGATTTCCCTTTTCGTTATGTAAATATAACATTCTATATCCTTCGCTGTTTAATACCCCATTAACTTCCCATTTTACTTCACAAACTTCTTTCAAATCTGGATTATTTTGTTTCATTTCCTCTCCAAGATTTTCTAATTTCCCTTTTTGTAAAACTGTACCTACGTTTCAAGTCTATCCTAAATCTTTAATTCTTGCATATTTTTTCTCCGCTATTGCAATTCTATCTTCTCCACATCGTTACTTTCTCGCCCAAAAGCTCTTCCCGAGCCATTCTCCTCCGGGAGATCCAAATGAGGTTAGTTTTTCAAAAACCCAGAACTATATTCTCCCAGATTCTCCCAGAACACTCTTCGTCTGACTACTCCATTTAGAACAATTCGGCAAGGATGGCCCTTCTGGTAGTGAACTACCGACAGACATAGCTCTAAATATCACCATAGCACGCAATCCTTCACCAACCGACACATAAGTATCTTCGTAAAGATGGTGTTTATCGGGAAGGAGGATGCATAAGTTGAATTCTAAAAAGGGAAAAAAAACTTTCCTTTTACATCACATCTGTGTCGGCATCATTTTTCAGGGGATTTGTCTTGTATACATGATTGCATGCAATAGTATCATATATATACTTAAATTGTCAATGTAAATAGAAATAATACAAAGTATCACATAATGTCAATGTAACACATCTGCCATAGAGATAGTAATTTATACAAAATGGAGTTAAAATGTTGAACTTCAGTACCAACAATCTAAGCGACACAGAATGGCAACATTTATTAGTTTAAAATACAGGGAGGAGAAGGGATGGTTGCATACGAAGTGCGCCTATACTGTATTAATAAACGTGTTAAAAAGACATGTAAACGTGAGTGAAAAGCTATAATTGTTTTCGTTCATTATGTTTTATCAAACAACAGTGGGCACTCCATTGGAACAGAAGGTACGCAACTGAAGATATCTTTCTTTGATTCTTTTGAAAGAAGTGATTGCAAAGGAAGGGATACGAAAAGAGGTTGCAGTGTTTTGTCAACATTTGAATTAATTAAACATACATTGTACAATTCTTGAAACCGCAGAAACAATTGGTTTTCATACGGCACGAGAGTCATTGATTTTAGAGGGCAGGCTCAGGAACACATCAAACTTGATTGATTGATTGATTTTGAGTTTAACGTCCCGTTCAGCAGCGATGCTATATGAGACAAGGACTTAGTGATTAACGTGGAATCCGAACCACATGAGTCCCCGCCGGGAATCGAATCCGGGTCTCCCACGTAAAAGGGCAGAAAGGCGTTAACGGGAAAAGATTTTTTTTAAATTCATGATGGTGTTGATTCTGATAGATTATTGGTAAGTGACTATCTATCTATCTATCTATCTATTATTATTATTATTATTATTATTATTATTATTATTATTATTATTATTATTATTATTATTATTATTATTATTATTATTATTATTATTACTATTTCAATTCTGGTTAAAATACTTTCGTAGCAGTACTTAATTTTAGCAGCGTTAACTTTTCAGAATTAATTGATAATATCTTAGTAGTTTGAAATTACTAAGAAGGATTCCTAAAGTTTAGTTTGTTATCTAAAGAAGTAGTAGTAAAATTACCTTAATCAAATTAACGATTTTAATTGTATTGTATGCGGGGATGTATTTAACCAGAAAGTAAAGTTAACTTGAACAAAGTGCGAAACAACATTGAAATTTCAAATCTGTAAACTTGAAACAAAATTTATAATTCAAATCTGTAAGCTTGAACCCGGTTAGAACCATGTGTTCAACACGTCAAGCTTGCAACATTTTTAATAATTTATGTTTAATGTGTATTTTGTTGAAATTTAATAAAGTGTAAATATAGAGAGAAACAAATAATACGTTTATGTTCTGCAGGTCCTAGAGATAATTGGAAGCTTACAGTCTGTGGAGAAAAGTTCTGTCCCTGAGTGGCCTACTTTTATCAGAAAGATAGAAAGGTCAGAAAGTGGATTCCACGACCTGGTGCTCTATTACTTGTGTCAATGGGGCAAGTGAGTGAATGTTTCAGTATTTTCAACAAAATGACCCAGAAGTACAGATCAAAGCAATGAAAGTGCTACAAAAAGTTTAAGTCCAAATTACTAACAAACTCTTGCGCCGTGTTCTTATACATTCAGAAACACACGTCTCGATCCACTCGATGACATGTAAAAGTAATAGAATAATATAGATATTGGTGTCGAATTCATAGTATTCGGGTTCGAATAGTGGCACTGCAGATGTGCGTTACTCTTTTTTCTTAGCCATGCATAAATGGAACATAGATTTCAGTTTTTTTCCCCTTTCAAGTGTGAGTGTGTTTATTTAAAGCTTGTCCTTCAAATTTATATTTTAATTTTCTACTTGCTAGTTATAATTACATATATTTTCTATTTACACGTTATTAATTTATTATTTACATTTTATGTCTTATACATTTGATGAGAAGCTTATGACGATTCAGAGCAACAGGGACATACACAGCATGTGGGCTGTTGCGGTCCAGAGCCCCGCCCCGAAATCACTACATTTCTGTAAAGTTTATTTAATTTTTGAGGTGATGTTAGACATTTTAGTACAGTATGTCCTCATGTTGAATGTGAACCCCTCAAAAACCTTTCGATCCCTGAAATAAATTCCTGCCTACGCCCCTACAAAACGGTTACGATTTTAGGGAGTGCTCAGGGGGCCTTCGTGGAGCGACGACAATTCCCTAGAAGTCATATCCCTGATAGTTCCCGATGTGATACCAGCATTTGTGAATTAGCACTTTTCACTCTTAATGTATTGAAACTCACCCCAAAGGAACTGTTCTGAAATCTTCACTGGTTCTGCCTTCTGACCCCCAATGCCAACACAACACTAAAGGAAACTCGAAGCAAAATTCCACCGTGGATAGTTGCGCATCTTTTCCCTGCCAATACGGGTTGCCAGCTTTAACTAAGTACGGTAATTATTTTCATCGTATTTTTCTCCAAAAAATTAATTTATTAGTTTATTGATAAATAACATTTCCCAACATGTGTGGGGATGAGTTACACCTGTGGTAATATTTTTTACTGGAATATTGTTGAGAGAATACGCTATTTCATTTAAAAATGTGTTTTCTCTGAATACGTAAAAAAAAAAAGCCTTTACAACTGTCAACGCTGCAAAACAACATGCAGTTTTTGTCCCATCCGATAAATATTAATGCAATACTAAATGTTTACATTAAGAATTTCTGCGATTAATTGTTTTAGTGTTCCTCGCAATTGATTATAAACAATTTGCATTTTTTTTAAAAAAAAAAATACACTTCTGGTCATTTAAACAATTACTAAAATTCAATGTGAAAATTTATCTCATTCGTTCATTCTTAATATATCTCCATACACAACGATAATTTATGTTACAAAAATTATGTCTCTATCATTCTTACTTCAAAAAACATACTCGATCAAAGTTTGAGTTTTAGGGTTGTATTTGTTTTAGAGACAGTGTGTGTGTGCATTATTCGAGACAATTCTTAATACGTGGTAAGAATTTATACAATGAAATCTTTATAATACCGATTACGGTAATACTAATGTAATGTTACAAGTCAATTTGTATATTTTTCAATTGGAATTCATAAATGTAATATTTCAACACATTTCCGTTAAATATACCGAATTTTTGTGTTTTGTAATATTATTATTCTTACAATTCTAACTCTGAAATCAAGTACGGATATAGGACGGACTTCTGGGAGGTGCAGTGGGTTGTAATACTGCTACTTAGAGCTACTTTTAATAGCTCCAAACTCTGGGATGGGTTTTATTTATATATAAAATAAGAAACTTCTCTCTTCTGGGGGGAGAGGCGATCGCCTGTATCTGGCAAAGTTCAATATTATCATTATGGGAGCAAGTACCACGATCTAAAGTAAAACCCACAAATGAAATCTACTGATCATGTTCATTTGCATTATTAACTTCAGATGGCATTGAAGATGAAACAGTTGTCTGTAATACCCAAAAAGAGAATAATTATCCCATTTTACGAAAAACCCAAACGAACTATTTTTAAGGCACGGAAAAAGAGGACATGGCCTTGTTAAAGAGAATTTCTTGTAACCCTAGTCATTTGACATTGTTTTAAATGTCACTTCTGTTAAGTAAAATAGTGACCTTTTAATATATAATTTGATTCATATACATAAAATAACATCGCTGGAGTTTAATATCCGTCTGTTTCAAGTGCGTGTGTTTCCTTACTTGATTCTATTGATGTTTGTTTTAAAGTTATATAAACAGATCGATTTAATGGGAAATAGATTTTTTGGAGAAAATTTAATTACTCGTACATAGTATTTACTTATTCATTTATTCAGCAGCTGTAACTTTAATCACTTACATTTCCATCCCCAAGGGGACATACTTATTTTATACAATTTCTTCACACCAATTGTTTCGCCTTCTTCTTTTTTTAAAAAACAAAACTGTAAATCTACATCGTACAATCAGAAGTAGTCTTTTGATTGCCGAACTGGAGTGATAAATTTAGGCATAATTTTCCTGCATTCTTTTAATAAATGATTATATCCTCAACTCGAGGATAAGTTGAGCCCCCTTGTACTATTATTTCAGTCTGTGGCCGGGGGACAATCACTTCAGTGAATCCGGGCTGTACCATGGGCATTAATGGACCATACGGTCGCGGGCCAATAACTGGCCCCGTGGGTAGAAACATTGCTGATGTTATTCCTACGAAAGCCAGCACCATGAAGTATAAAGTTATCTGAAACAAAAAGAAAAATGTTTTTGAGTAAATAATCAATGCTTGTTTATTTACATTGCGAGCTTAAATTGGTTTTAGTCACTGTTTTTGTTGTAATGTACAGCGCTGTAATAAAAGAAGAAAAAAGAAAAGAAAGAAACTCTTAATCTTATATATTATTTATATAAGTAATAGAAGGTTCACGTGTCTATACAGACTGTCTCTAAAGTCCCCTGACATTAAGTAACTGTTATTATCAGAGATACAACAAAATGTAAGAGGGGAAACTGTCCCCAAATATGATATTTTCAATCTAGAGTGAAGGGATTTTTTAAATTGGAAGAACCGTATAGGCTGTACACTGCGCTCAATGTTAACATTCTTTTTACCAACTTAAATGTTTCACGTTATTTCGTTATTTACTGAGTGGGGTACAAATACAATCTACACATAAATCATGTTTATATATATATATATATATATATATATATATATATATATATATATATATATATACCGGGTGAGGCATTTAAAACTGTTTTTTTGAATATCTGGAAAACTACAAATCGGATTTTGAAAAAGTTGTAATAAAAGTTGTTCGCCTCGAAGGGGGACATCCAATGATACCACACTCGACCCCCTGCCCCCACCCCCCGGGGGCGGGAGGGGGGCAACTTTGAAATCTTAAATAGGAACCCCCATTTTTTATTCCATATTCTGATTCTCCGTGAAAAAATACGTAACTTTTGTATTGAACATTTTTTTCGTTGCGTGATAGATGGCGCTGTAATCGACAAAAATCAAAATGGCTCACAAACATTTGAAAAATGAGGCATTTAAAACTGTTTTCTTGAATATCTGGAAAACTACAAATCGGATTTTGAAAAAGTTGTAATAAAAGTTGTTCGTCTCGAAGGAGGACATCCAATGATACCACACTCGACCCCCTGCCCCCACCCCCGGGGGCGGGAGGGGGGCAACTTTGAAATATTAAACAGGAACCCCCATTTGTTATTCCATATTCTGATTCTCCGTGAAAAAATACGTAACTTTTGTATTGAACATTTTTTTCGTTGCGTGATAGATGGCGCTGTAATCGACAAAAATCAAAATGGCTCACAAACATTTGAAAAATGAGGCATTTAAAACTGTTTTCTTGAATATCTGGAAAACTACAAATCGGATTTTGAAAAAGTTGTAATAAAAGTTGTTCGTCTCGAAGGAGGACATCCAATGATACCACACTCGACCCCCTGCCCCCACCCCCCGGGGGCGGGAGGGGGGCAACTTTGAAATCTTAAATAGGAACCCCCATTTTTTATTCCATATTCTGATTCTCCGTGAAAAAATACGTAACTTTTGTATTGAACATTTTTTTCGTTGCGTGATAGATGGCGCTGTAATCGACAAAAATCAAAATGGCTCACAAACATTTGAAAAATGAGGCATTTAAAACTGTTTTCTTGAATATCTGGAAAACTACAAATCGGATTTTGAAAAAGTTGTAATAAAAGTTGTTCGTCTCGAAGGAGGACATCCAATGATACCACACTCGACCCCCTGCCCCCACCCCCGGGGGCGGGAGGGGGGCAACTTTGAAATATTAAACAGGAACCCCCATTTGTTATTCCATATTCTGATTCTCCGTGAAAAAATACGTAACTTTTGTATTGAACATTTTTTTCGTTGCGTGATAGATGGCGCTGTAATCGACAAAAATCAAAATGGCTCACAAACATTTGAAAAATGAGGCATTTAAAACTGTTTTCTTGAATATCTGGAAAACTACAAATCGGATTTTGAAAAAGTTGTAATAAAAGTTGTTCGTCTCGAAGGAGGACATCCAATGATACCACACTCGACCCCCTGCCCCCACCCTCCGGGGGCGGGAGGGGGGCAACTTTGAAATATTAAATAGGAACCCCCATTTTTTATTCCATATTCTGATTCTCCGTGAAAAAATACGTAACTTTTGTATTGAACATTTTTTTCGTTGCGTGATAGATGGCGCTGTAATCGACAAAAATCAAAATGACTCACAAACATTTGAAAAGAGCATTTAAAACTGTTTTTTTGAATATCTGGAAAACTACAAATCGGATTTTGAAAAAGTTGTAATAAAAGTTGTTCGTCTCGAAGGGGGACATCCAACGATACCACACTCGACCCCTGCCCCCATCCCCCGGGGGCGGGAGGGGGAACAACTTTGAAATCTTAAATATGAACCCCCATTTTTTATTCCATATTCTGATTCCCCGTGAAAAAATACGTAACTTTTGTATTGAACATTTTTTTTCGTTGCGTGATAGATGGCGCTGTAATCGACAAAAATCAAAATGGCTCACAAACGTTTGAAAAATGAGGCATTTAAAACTTTTTTTTTTTTGAATATCTGGAAAACTACAAATCGGATTTTAAAAAAGTTGTAATAAAAGTTGTTCGCCTCAAAGGGGGACATCCAATGATACCACACTCGAGCCCCTGCCCCCAACCCCGGGTGTGGGAGGAGGGCAACTTTGAAATTTTAAATACGAACCCCTTACTGCAATGGGTGAAGTTGGTACTGTTGCAAGAACAACTTTTATTTTAACAGTTGTGGAGTTGGAAGTGCCATTCATTTGGATTCTTCATATTTTCTTACGATACTTACTTCCAGTTGTACAAGGCAGTTTCGTCAAACATCTCGATTACTATTTATGATTACGGAACACTTTAGCATATCCTTTAGGCTATATCATTGTATCACGACCCTTAAGCTCAAGCTCAATCCTATTATAAAACACGATGAGAAGTGAGATAGGAGTGTCCTGGAGAAGTTAGATATAGTGCATTCATTCAGCCAATGGAACAAGATGCAAATCTTAGCAGAGTTCTTATTCTGCCTTGCATATCCATCTACAAAGTGTCGAATTTCTGATACGCCTTCACATGACGTGTTTTGCAGACGATGAAACACTACTGATGCAATTTCCGATGATCCTTTGGCTACGTGTGCTTCTGTCCAATAATATACTGTGTAAAAAATTTGTTCTTTGTTTGCCTATCGGTTGACGTTCCTTCGTAAATCGAAAAATTAAACAACTAAAATTGTGCTGCTGTAATAGACGGTTTGATCTGTAACTCGAGGAAGAACATGATTCTTTTGCGAGTCGAATAATAAAGTGATTGCATCATTGTTTCTACTTTTCAATAAGGAATGAAAGGCTTCACCTTTCTCTTATGTATCAAAAATTCAGTTTCACAAGAGGTATTCCCTGATTGAAGTCTCAACTCAAACTGCATACATTTCGAACATTTATTTACAGCAGGACTTCCAAAACTTATATTGTATTCAGTTACAAATAAGTGTATGGAAGCCGAAGATCGTTTTCCACATCGTTATTGTACAGTTGGTGAAGTTTTGCTACAGACAAATAACTTGGCAGCTAATGCTTCTTTCCATTTTCTCGTCTGCAATAATGTTTCCGTACAGGAATTAGTCTTTCACAGGCCCGTTTTTATAATATTGTGCGCCTATGTGCCCTTTTGGTGCCTCCCCGCACAATTTTGCCGCCCCCTCAAAAACGACCAATATTATTATAGTTGAATTCAGCTATTTGGGTGGGGGATCACTGAGATGTATAACGACAGCTTTAATACATTTCAACTTCAAGGTCATATTCCACTCCCCAGGAAGGGGGCGAGATTTTAAAAGTAATCGAAAACGACAGATATTAGTGTTGAATTCATAGTTTTCGAGGTCGCTAAGTTTAACGGTATCATTTTTCATGATGTTTTAAGTTCATCCTCACCGCTTGGAATGGGGTGGGAAAGGATGACTTTTTTAACATATTTTCTCGCCCTTGCGCGAGACTCTGCAGATTGCTAGTTTTAAATATTACTTTATTGTGAATCTTAGAGAAATTCCAAAATTTTGCTGCCCAATAAATTCTGCCGCCCTGTGCTCGAGCATAGAATAGCACTTACCTAAATACGGGCCTGGTCTTTCAATGAATGTTTTAACAGTTTCCTTCTTGGCTTCAAACATATGGGACTTATGGTCTCCTCCTCTGTTTTCTGATGCCAGCTATCCACTTTCAAAATTCCGTTTACATATTAGCTTAAACCGTTTCTCAGATACTCCTAACATACAACAAAAAAATTCTTACACACTATCAGCAGTGTTTTGATGTCACAATCAAATTTCGGATCGTAATATCGAATCCAAAGCTGTGTTGCTTCTTTCCTGTTGTTCTTTGGTCTTTTTCGTTGTGGTGTTGAAGGTTTCGTATGCTTTAATATGAAATTGTCTTGGATTATTTTATTTTTAACCAAATAGAAGCATTGATGCAATTTGCAAATATCTTGCATACACATTTCTGTACATCTAAGTCTTTCCTCCTATATGGTTACAGTTAAAGTGTTTCGTGCAAACATTTGGGTGAATAGGTTGACTCTTTTAATTTTTACGTTTTGCGTCTCCACTTGTCAGGATTACGCATTTTCTTCCTGCCGTTTCCAGGTGGACTTGGTGTAATAATACGAACAAATTTGTTACGAACAATTGAAAAATATCCAAGAAATACGCATCAGATTAAGAAAATTAAAGTAGATAGTTGTGATATCTTTGTAAATGCTATCAAATGACACCATAGTTGACTACCGTAACGCTATATCAGTTATTCTGAAAGGTGGTTATTCTAAAATCTTTAATGAGAAACTGTAATGTTTTAAGCAAAACACTTGATTCTCCAGAACATAATTCATTACTTTGCCCAAATTTTTGGTGTTTGTTGCCTTTGGTTTGCTGATTCAATGTGAGTCCCCTTGCCTCTCACTAAGGAGGTGCTTGTTTCAGGTAAGTCCCCTTGAGTCTCATCATCGAGGTGTTTGTTTTAGTTGAGTCTCTTGCATCCTACCATTCGGGTGTTTGTCTTGGTGTTGTCTCTTTGCCTCTCACACATCTTCATTGTTTACTGAACAAACGAACAAACGTTCGAAATGGTCCCCCTTTTCTGCAATAGACTACACATTGCAAGTAGGGATAGGCGCGAGTCGAGCTTAAACTCGACTCGAGTTGAATTCGAGTCGAGTCAAAGATAATTTTCTCGAGTCGAGTTCCAAGCCGAGTCACTGTTTTGAGCTCGAGTTTCGAGTCGAGTCGAGTTTGATAAATGGCTCGCACATTCAGCTCTTTTTAACTCGTTTTTAAATTATGGCCTGTTTAGACTGGAAAGCGAAAGCCATGAGAAATGTAAGCAGTAATGTCGAATACTTTTAATATTTCTCACGACAGAGGTACATCTGGTGGGGGTACGTTTAGTATATGTCATCTCGTCTCGAAAACGAGACAACAATAGATTTTTATAACGAGGCAGCTTCAAATTTCGTGAGCACCAATATAAGTATATACTGTAGTTCTTACCGTCTAGGCTTAGATCTGCACGGTCGACTTTTTGAGCCCCAGAAGAAGCCCAATCCGTGCAGTGATGTCGTCGATTACAACGCCACCTATCACGAAACGAAAAAACTGTTCAATACAAAAGTTACGTATTTGTTCCCGAAGAATCCAAACCTTTATTAAGAAATGGAGGTTCTCGTATAATATTTCAAAATTGACCCCCTACCACCCCCGGGAGGTTGGGCAGGGGTCGAGTGTGATATTGTTGAATGTTCCCCTTCGAGATGAGTGAATTTTTATACGTTTTTTTAAATCCGATTTGTAGTTTTCCAGATATTCAAAAAAAAAAAAAAAAAAAAAAACAGTATTAAATGCCTCATTTTTCAAATGTTTGTGAGCCATTTTGATTTTTCTCGATTACAGCGCCATCTATCACGCAACGAAAAAAATGTTCAATACAAAAGTTACGTATTTTTTCACGGAGAGAATCAGAATATGGAATAAAAAATAGGGGTTTCTATTCAAGATTTCAAAGCTACCCCCCTCCCACCCCAAGGGGTGGGGGCAGGGGGTCGAGTGTGGTATCATTGGATGTCCCCCTTCGAGACGAACAACTTTTATTACAACTTTTTCAAAATCCGATTTGTAGTTTTCCAGATATTCAAAAAAAAAAAAAAAAAAAAACAGTATTAAATGCCTCATTTTTCAAATGTTTGTGAGCCATTTTGATTTTTGTCGATTACAGCGCCATCTATCACGCAACGAAAAAAATGTTCAATACAAAAGTTACGTATTTTTTCACGGAGAGAATCAGAATATGGAATAAAAAATAGGGGTTTCTATTCAAGATTTCAAAGCTACCCCCCTCCCACCCCAAGGGGTGGGGGCAGGGGGTTGAGTGTGGTATCATTGGATGTCCCCCTTCGAGACGAACAACTTTTATTACAACTTTTTCAAAATCCGATTTGTAGTTTTCCAGATATTAAAAAAAAAAACAGTTTTAAATGCCTTATTTTTCAAATGTTTGTGAGCCATTTTGATTTTTGTCGATTACAGCGCCATCTATCACGCAACAAAAAAATGTTCAATACAAAAGTTACGTATTTTTTCACGGAGAATCAGAATATGGAATAAAAAATGGGGGTTCCTATTTAATATTTCAAAGTTGCCCCCCTCCCGCCCCGGGGGGGGGGCAGGGGGTCGAGTGTGGTTTCATTGGATGTCCCCCTTCGAGACGAACAACTTTTATTACAACTTTTTCAAAATCCGATTTGTAGTTCTCCAGATATTCAAAAAAACAGTTTTAAATGCCTCATTTTTCAAATGTTTGTGAGCCATTTTGATTTTTGTCGATTACAGCGCCATCTATCACGCAACGAAAAAAATGTTCAATACAAAAGTTACGTATGTTTTCACGGGGAATCAGAATATGGAATAAAAAGTGGGGGTTCCTATTTAAGATTTCAAAGTTGCCCCCCTCCCGCCCCCGGGGGGTGGGGGCAGGGGGTCGAGTGTGGTATCATTGGATGTCCCCCTTCGAGACGAACAACTTTTATCACAACTTTTTCAAAATCCGATTTGTAGTTCTCCAGATATTCAAAAAAACAGTTTTAAATGCCTCATTTTTCAAATGTTTGTGAGCCATTTTGATTTTTGTCGATTACAGCGCCATCTATCACGCAACGAAAAAAATGTTCAATACAATAGTTACGTATGTTTTCACGGGGAATCAGAATATGGAATAAAAAGTGGGGGTTCCTATTTAAGATTTCAAAGTTGCCCCCCTCCCGCCCCCGGGGGGTGGGGGCAGGGGGTCGAGTGTGGTATCATTGGATGTCCCCCTTCGAGACGAACAACTTTTATCACAACTTTTTCAAAATCCGATTTGTAGTTTTCCAGATATTCAAAAAAACAGTTTTAAATGCCTCACCCGGTATATATTGATATATATATATATATATATATATATATATATATATATATATATATATATATTTATATATATATAATTATTATAATTCATAAATGTTGAAATGGGACCTTTATTGCATAATTAATGTTTTGACATATAGAATAATGTAATTATTTGTATATTTACTCATAAATACAGTATAGTTTGAGTTTTGTGTAAAATACAGTTTTTTAAAAAAAATTCTGCAAACAAAAATGATTCCATACAAATTACTTGCCTACTATATATTCAAATACAGAAACATGTAAGAATATTTCTATCATTCAAACACTAATTGTAGGGACATGCCGATGATACCTCGCGATCGACGTCGAGGTTTAAGTCGCGGTCGCTACCTCGATGTCTAGGTCGCGATGGATGAAGAGCCCCCTCGCTGTTAAGTTCTCAGTTTAAGGAGAAACATTGCTGTGATTAATGTGAAATTATTCCGTCAGTGCATAAAAATCACTGCGAAACTACATTTTGAAATTGAAAGAACCAAACAGTTTATAAATAGGGATGGACGCGAGACGAGATATGAGAAATACCAAAGTCTCGTCTCTTGTTTCGCAAAAATATTTGAGTCTCATCTCTTGTTCATCTCTATCATTATTCTAAACAGTCGTTCTTTCAGAAAAAATGTTGAGAGGGGGCACACGTAGTATTCCGGGAGTCACTGCTGGTACTATTTTATTTATTATTATAATATAGAGGTATTAGTTTGGTCTCGTCCGGGGAGGCACTCTCAGAGCTCCGGGGGAGGGGCTGTGCACTTCAAAAAACTTGTCTGGAAGAAACACTGATTCTAAATCAAAGACTTTTACCTTTTATTTAATTTTCTGTGAAGAAATGGCCTCTCGCACTCAGGCGAGAAATCGTTTCCCAGTAAAATTTAATAAATAAATAAATCAGGTATGTCTTCAGGTTTCGAGGTGGAGGGGGTATTAACTGCACCAAATGAAGTTTCGGCACTGTAATTCCTTTATTCGATGTTTCCTACCTATGGATAGTGCCTGTCTTTACAGGTATTTCTTTATCTTATATCAATATCGAATTTAGAAGAAACCCATTTTATTAATCTTGAAATTGCGGGTTGGGAGGGCGTGGAGTTTTTAAGCATATATATGATTAACAGTAGCTTCTTTTTTTCTTTAAAAACTCTACAATTTACGAACTTCAGCCCGAAAGACCCTCTCTGTGGCCGCCACTGCCTTATATAATAATAAGCTACAGTATAATTCTCAAATAAATAAGTTTTCTGACATTCCCATTTCAGTTGCTATTTTCTTCCATTATCTATTTAAAACGTGCCTATTATGATGTTTGTGTTTCTTATTCCATATTGCTGGAACATTCCTCATTAGTTCTATCAATATGTCTTTCATAATAAAATTTAATAGTGCAGCAAAAGCTCTCGAGCATAGATACACACAATCCTCTGCAGACGAAATTCTAAACAAATGAAGTCTTTATTCCATGCAGCACTTCAGGGAGAACCAATGAGAGCACGAGCCACAGCGATGCTTCCGCTGAACATCGATGTAAAAACGAACTCAGTTGTTCATCATTGCGACCACTAATTCACCCTCGCGGTCGACCTCTAGGTCGCGATGTAGCGTACATCTTCGGCATGAGCTTACTCATTTGAATCCGTGGGCTTGTGCCAGTATCGAGGGTGCGACAGCGACTTAAACCTCGACCTCGATCGCGAGGTATCTTCGGCATTACCCCCAACCCTAACAGTCTTCGCATACAATCTTTTTCGTTGGGTGATGTTTATAATAGAACTGCCACAAACGTCACATCTTGTTCGATCCTTTTATTCTCTGGCGCCAGGAAACTTAATATATGGTCCTACCATGCCCTAGCCGAACAAAATAATAATATCACGAAATATTAAATTAAAGATCTTCAAACTAATACGAACCACCGCTATGCATCCGAATATACTAAAAAGTCATTATCGCTAACATTCGAGAGAAGCAACATTCGTGTAATACCCAAATCTCGCCTTCTAAATAGAGCACAAGACAGAAGAAACGTGCAAGTGTTATACAATCACTTACCAGTACAGTTCCATATTTATGCATGATAATTGTACGATAGGAACAATTAACTATGAAAAGCAAACTAAAATGAGCTACCACTTAGTGGCCGCTGAGGGAAACAATGCATATTTAAAAAGTAACATGATTTACCAAGTGGAGTGTACTTGCACACCACTTTAATAATTTGTAAATATTTAGAATCAGTACAATTGCATTCGATATAAAAACAATTCATACAAATAAATATTTATATTTAAAGTCGTTGAATCTCATCCTTGTAGCAGTATTTTTACAACAGTAGCAACAAAATAATTAGCACTGGGGTGTGTTTTCACCCCAGTTGGTAAAATGAAGGTTAAATGAAAATGCAATGTTGCTATTTACCTAGACTCACAACATAAGTGAATGAAGTTACCGTTTGAAGTAGGGGTTGGAAGTCGACACGTTAGCATAAAAGACGGTAATTTCTTTCACTTATAGTGTGGGTTCCAATAAATGGTAATGTTGCATTTTCAATTAGCATTAGTCGCATAAAGAGTGGGCAGTCCAAACGGCTCGTTCGATTTAAAAAAAAATCCTTCACTTTAGATTGAAAATATCATATCTGGAGACGGTTTCCCCTCTTACATTTTGTTGTAACTCTGATAATAACAGAGTTACTCTATGTCAGGGGACTTTTGAGACACCCTGTATGTATTATTATAAGACGTCCATTGAGATATTGAGATGAGATGAAATTGTTAAGAAAAGGAAAAAAGAAAAAGAAACAAGAATGCAACAAGAAATTAGAATACAAAAACTACCTACACATAAACATTTCAGAAAATAATTTCTGCAATATTCCTTTTTTTAATTTAAAATGTGCTTTTTTAAAAAAAAAAATCAAGGAAAGACTGAAAATAAGTGGCTAAAGTGATAAAACACTAATAGTGGCCATATGGAATTGTATTTAGAATTTTAAAATTAGCTATGTAAATATACATCGTGAAGCACTTAAGCATCACGGGAATCCATGTATACATACATATATATATGACATGTAAGCCAAAGACTGATATACAGTCATTAATAGCTATATTAATAATAGCATATTGCATTTGTAATGTCAGTAATTAGCATATCTTAATGTAAATTCATACCTATTTTTTTTTTGTTTTTAAAATTTTTACTTATATATTAATTTATACTACTGATTAGCATAGGATTATATTTTTATCTTATTTAATATTGATCATTTATAATATCCAACTTTACAACTTTACCTCAGGAAGCTAGCTAACATTAGATATCATATAGAGAAAGATTCTGGTAAAGCGGAGATTTTTTCTTAAAGCTTGTAGAAAGAACGACACTCAGTCATCTATGCTTGGTACAGCATTGCCAAGTGTACATTTTCAACTGAAGTTTGAGAATAAATATACCAATTTTATTTTATAAAAATCTTAAATTATACAACATTGAACTGAGTAATGATAAAACAATATGAAGTATCACAGTAATGGAGAAAAGACAGAAAGACTATTGTTAAAAATTAACATCTATATACTGATCAGCAGCGCAAATCTCTTTTCAACATTGGGGGGGACGGGTAAGACCGTTCCCATATATATATGTTCAAAATATTTATGAAGTTGAAAACCAATGTTGTGGAGGATCAGAGGAGCAGAGTTGTCTTTAATGTTAGCAGGCGGGCAGATTTGAGGTTTATTCTGGGGAACACCAATTTCATCTCACATTCCTTTGTGGCAATCGGACAAAAATCATCAAATTTTTCCCCAAAAACCCATTTCAAATCGGATTATTGGGAGGGACAGTCAGCCTCAGTTCCAAGATTGGATGGGACATGTCCCCCTCATCCCCCGGGATTTGCGCCAGTGATACTCATAGCCTCAACATGGCATTTGTTATTATTGCTTGTTTGTTCCCGTCCGTTGGTCCGTCCCAATGGATGTACACTCAACTGAAGATCGTACGTTTGAACATATACGAACAAAATTTTAAACTTAAAGTTTCATAAGATTATCTAGGTTTCAAACTTGCATCTTCCCCTGAAAATATGAGTAGTTTACTACAGTTTCAATTTTTTTTTTTTTAATGCAAAGTTCTCGAAAATGACTGTTTATACAGCATTTCGCTAAATTCGTTGTACAAAAGTAGAGGGGTGATTCCTGAGAGCGAAACAAAAAACGAAAGTCCCAATAAATAAAGGGCGAAGAGCACGCCGCGCCGTTTACGTGTTAAAAGCTGCCGAAAGCGTGAGAAAGCAAACCTTAGAGTTAAATATTGCAC
The DNA here is from genome assembly GCF_964235325.1 of Thermobia domestica. Taxonomy (NCBI): domain Eukaryota; kingdom Metazoa; phylum Arthropoda; class Insecta; order Zygentoma; family Lepismatidae; genus Thermobia; species Thermobia domestica. The sequence goes on along the minus strand of NC_137458.1, from coordinate 250,702,500 downwards.
ACTCTACCGAGCGTAGACGTGATCTGGCATGATATCGTCACAGTATCTTAGCCTGCTCTATTCAAATTTGCAGTTTTCAGATTTGTGCAATGGCGGAACAAGGGATTCCCCAAAAGATGTTAGGGATTCCCGGACATTTTTTGACGTAAATTGAGTGGACAAGAACATGTAAAGGACATTCCACTGCCTGGAAATATTACTATATTGTAAATTTAATACTAATACACTCAGACAAAAGATGGTGATGAGTTAGCTAATATATTATAATCACTGTGCGTGGTTGCATACCTCTAAAGAAAAAAAATAGTATCAAAGACGTAGCACAAGAATTCACTAGAAACGTCACATCGCTACAGTGTAAAAATAAGTACAATTCAACCCGACATGTAACAGAAAATAAAGGAATTACGACGTCTCCTTAAAAGCCGTAGTCCGTACTGTTCTGGTTCGTTCAATATTGAGCTTGTGTGATTCCAGCAATCCTGTTTCTCGTAATCTTCTATCTACACTGAAGGAAGTTGCGTGGTATGGAATTCAACTATTAAAAACTGTTGTCTGTACAGTCGTTGTGCTAGACGGTCATTACTATTCGCTTTCACGTATGCTAGATGAATGTCTGCTAATTCCTCACTCGTGTACTTCTCTATCACCTCTGTAATCACAGGCGATGAGCATGCACACCGTATGGCATGAATGAAGCGAAATTAAAGTCGGAAATGGTAGATGTTCCCTCCGCCGTTGTAGTCACTGTCCAGAATCAAAAATAGCGAGATTGTAACTTGGTGCAAATATTCGGTCAGAGAATGATATTTGTGTATTCCGATTGCCAATTGTACAAGAACTACACCGCGACGGAGAAAATATAACACAAGACAGAAAAGTGAAAACACCACTAGTAGGACAGACGTAGTACCTTAATACCTTATCGAACACATTCCCAAATATCATATCGCCTTCCTCTAAGGAACCTCAATGTCACAAACGAGGTTCCGGTCATTAAAGAAACACGTACAACACAACATATTCAAATTAAAAGTGCATTGCACTCTAATGAACCCAAATAAACGAACATAACCTTTAACAGAAAATGGTATATGTAGTTTTTCTTTTATGAAAAGGTTAATAAGAAACACACGAGGAGAACTAGCCCTCAAAGAAGGATTCATTTAACTGTCCACAGTGCCGATCTCCGTTCTTCCTCACGCGACGATCAAACCAACTCATTCACTCATATGCAATGACTCCAGAGCACGCACAGTGCAACAAACAAGCAAAAGGACCAAACAAATATCAAGTTACCGTAGTTACGCTCTTTCTGGCAAAGATACTGAAGAGAATAACAGATGAGTATGTACATTACGAAATAAAAATAAAGAAAACGACAGTAGCAGTAGTAACAGATCGTCACTAAAAGCCTTGTAATGTCATTAATATGAAAAACTCAGCAAACGGAATTTCTTTATTTTCTGTTATCTTCTGGCTTATGTTGTACTTATTTTTACATTGTACCGACATGACATTTCCAGTGAATTCTAATATTAGTACTTTACTGGTACTTTTTGGGGAGGTATGCAAGCAGACACAGTGATTATTACCTCATCCACTATCTTTTATCTAGGCGTGTATGAGTATTGACCTGCCACGTATTGACCTTTTCGCCTTACGTTTGTTGGAACTTTTTGTTTGTTTTGCTCTCAGGAATCACCTCTCTGCCTTTGTTTAACGAATTTAGCACTATACTGTATTTTAAAACTCAATGCAGTTTTTAAGAAATAAAATGTAGTATAAGTTGTTTTCTTGGAAAATGTCTAGAAGGGGTAGTTTCCCCTGAAGGTAAGTTTTTACAGACGATTTGCTAAATTAAAAAAAAAAAAAAAAAAAAAACTTGGGTGATTTTTTCACAATAAATACTTCAATGATAACTGCAATATGACATGAATAGGCTTCAGAAATGGAAGGAAGTATGTTTAGTGACGTTGCCCGTACCTGAACATGTAATTTTAATTCCTTGTAAGACTCATAAGTTTCAGTGTTTTAACTCGAAACGGTGAGGTTTTCTTGCAAGTTACTGTACCTAAAAGGTAGTACTCCCGTATCTAAAAGATAGTTAATATTGCATTGTAAAGTTAGATATAATGGTATTGAGAACCAACATACTAATCAATGGAGCAACCCAAAAGCATAAAAAGCATAATAGCAATTTAGACATGTGGTTGGTACCTTGAATATGGTTGTGTTTGTTTGAGGGTCCAGAAGAAACTTATTTTAAAAGCATAATAAAGCATAATTTAAAAAAAAATAAAGCATAAAGAATAATTTAAAATATATAGCACAATTCTTGGAAAATTCTGTTTAACTACAAGTTTAACATACTGTATTAATATTTTTTAAAACCAATATTTACAAAAGAAAATCATTGAGAACATAACAATGCAAGAATGAAAACCTAATCTTTATTTCTGTAAACTTTCCGGTGTAATCCTTTGATGTGGAGAAAGGAAGAAAGGAAAAGAAGAAAACTTTCCGCCAACAATGAATAGTACACAAGAACTCTACACTGTATTGTAATGTGTACCTCTTGAAGTTGAGCACTTTCTGTATTCTTTGGTGGCATCTTTTACTTTCCTTTTCTGTATATATGCACCTCTAAGGCGCACACAAGTGATAAAAAACCGACTCGAGTGAAGCATATCTTTTTACAATGCATTAAGTAGAAATTTCATTAAATATGAAGGAAACTGGTTGCATAAAATATTAATAAATAGGTCAAGATATTTAGAATATTTAATGTATAATAAATATTATACATTATACACGATTAATATAAAACAATGATTGAAATTAGCAACAAAGCATAATAAAGCATAATTTGGAAAAAATAAAGCATAATTACACACACAAAAAAGCATAATGTGGGTTGCTCTACTAGTCAAACATCGTTCAGCTAATAGGGCTATATTGAGCAATCTTAAGCCAATCTTCGGACGTAAAACTAAGGAAGCTTTTCTAACAGTTCTACCTTTTGTTTCAAAAGGGTCATAGGACAGTATCAGCCTGTCAGTCGGTTCTGCACAACGATTATTATCCAGCTACGTCAAGTTCTGCAGCGAACGGGGTATATCATATTTCCAGATATATATACATGTATTTAGCATGTGGACAACAGCCATCGCCCAGATATGCTAAGATGTACAGAGAACAAGGGAAACTATCCCCCAAGCTAGTACTTAGTATTTATGCAACGACTATTGTTCAGCTACGCGAAGATCCACTGCAGATCCACGGGAGAAAGCATGCACCAGACAGACATTTAGCATTGATATGATCGGTTGTTTCTCCGAACTCGTACTTGTCTGGCCACAGGAAGTGGTAACCCGTCATATTAATGCAGTTCTGTTATGTATGTGTAACTTCTTCAGGATCCCCCGAACAAAAATTTCGGGGTTCGCGCCTGCTAAAGTGAATGCTAATGAAAGAATTGATGGGAGAAAATCCACGGGCACAATGTTGCTCACAGCAAAATCTAATGGTCTGTGATCGAACCAGAGATCCATCGTTGCAGATATCAGCACTCCCCTCTGAGTCACAGTGTTCTTTATATGTTTTCTACCAGTGAATACACTTCGTGATGTATATGAAATTCAACTAATTTTAAATGCTAAACATTCCGAGTAGAAAATATAAACAGACTAGACTTTATATTAGAAAATAATGTTACTACTGAACCTTACCTTACTCATTGTGGAGACAATGCTTTCGTGATTCGTTGAGTTTTGACTGAAAATCCTTAACAAATATTGACTTTATATACTTAAAAGCAAGGATAAAGTAAACAAATATCATCATGCGCCTAGCTCTAATCAAATTTATCTGGACACAAAAACATGTTAGTAATATCTAACATAATGTACTTCGAAATATTTGTGTCTTGACAAATCAGTAAACAATGTGTCACTTTGGTCATTAGGTCCCGAAAGGGTTATAAAGCATACTCTACAACACATTCGTGTTATTCCAAGATGAAAGTGGACTTGTTGAAGGATGCGTGATATAATTTTCCGGTTAGTGTTTCAGTATAGAATACTCTATAGACTGCTTACTAAAGAAGATTATTATATCAATAAAATTCTTGTCTGAGTTCTTGTTATTGAACTCTCTTGTACTGTGTTGAAGGTTTTGTTGATGCTTTTAAAGTTTTATCAATAATTGGTTTTAGAAAAGCTCTTAGTAAAAAAGAAAAGAGAAAAAAACAGAAAAAGAAAGAATGAAAAAGAATGAAAAAGGAAGAATGAGAAAGTAACGTTTATAGATAATGTTCCAATTGAATTGATAATATGAGGAAACTAGAAATGAAGGAAATATTCCAATTCCCTAACATTAAGAGTGGAACGGACGAGTGGTAACTTCGTTGCCTAGTCACATTGAGTTTAATGTCCATTGTCTTCACTGAAGCGTATATGAGAGGCAGACTACAGTATAAAGAGAATCCGAACCACCGTAATACTTTGAGATTGTAAGGATCTCTTACCGGAATATCGAACCCGGGACACCGTACACAATGGACGTTTGAGCTAGATACTAGACCATCGGAGAGGGCTAAAAGCATCTTTTTTTTCTTTTTCTAGCTTACGTCCGATGATTATGCACCAAGGCTGAGAGTCTGGTGACGAGATGAATTATTACGCTCTAATAAAGAAAGTGGGAGGAATCGGGTAAACCCTTTGAAAACCCATGATGTTTGTCCACCACACCAAGTTCACTAAGCGTGTGCTGGAATCGAACTAGGTACCTTAAGCACGGGAAGTTTACATATGAGATATCGGTAAATCTTCAGAATCTTGGAGTCATTTTTGTGGAAAATCAACCGAAGAAAACGCCTCAGAACGAAAATTTACTTTACAAACGATGATCTAAAACTAGGCAAATAAATTTGCATATTATAAGGTTTTTAATGACAAGTTGACATACATTTAACATCTATAGTCAATAGAGCTGTTTTCCATTGTTTAACACTCGTTTCTCATTTTTTTCAAGACAAATTGGTTTTACGTAAAAGATTATTTAAGGGAAAACGATATGTATATACAAAATAATTGATGATGTCTCTAAGAGTATTATCTGAACCAAACTCGTTCAACATATTATCCTTTCCGGAATCCTTTTCTTTATAGATTTTTTATTACTTTGTGTGTGTGTGAAAAATAAATTTGCTGTATTGTGGCTTGTTAATGGAAACAAAATCAAGTATGATTTATTAGATATAACTTAAATCGTTAAAGTCTTTTTCCAGGAAGCTGAAATTAAAAAAACAAAAACTCACGTCACTAATAAACCGCTCTTTCTTTATGACAAATATTAATTTTACTATGATATTCAGTTATTAGTGAAATATGAACAATCTCACGCGAGTCAGTTTTGAAAGTAAAGCTAGGCAACCATTCTATCTGAAATTTTCTAATAGTATAGAGGTATTAATGAATTATACGTATTTGAGGACTATTATTGATTTTTTGTTTGTGAAATAGGAACGAAATTACCATATATATTTATTTTTTATGGATTTTTTTTATGAGGGTAGGTAATATTATCCAAACTGTAAAGTATAATATTGTCTCTCCTCAATTCAGTGGACCAGTCCTAATATTACTATGTTATTAATTAAGATATATTTCAAACTCAGAGCATTCTCCTTCCTGGCACCTAAATGATGGCCATGCTCCTGGGTCTGGAAAAGTCAAGGCGAAAGTGAGTCGTAAAATGCACCATTGGTACTAATGATCGTTGATTTGGATAAACTGAGTAAACAATGCACTTAATTCGTATATCTTTCGAAGATCAATAAATGAAAGGGAGTACGAGCTGATTCATATTTTCATTGCCTGTATTATTATGTACTAACAAAATTGTAACAAAAGATGTCATTTGTCATACCATTTGACAGATGTTTAAAAGGTATATTCCTATTCTGCCTAAAGACCCTCCACCACTTGGTACGAAATATTTTCATTGATCTTATCTTAAGGTTGAACGGGAAATTCTATCTTTGTAGATAGAAAATTTTATTTAGGGGAAGATTTTTGACGGAAATGCAGTTCGTCGAATTGCACACCTTAATAGCTGGTTTTATGCAAATTGAAACCCATATATTATTTTTAATGGTCGTAATACAAGCTGTTTAGTAGTTCTAACAAATTCAGCGAGAAGAATAACTACTTCCTCAATTTTTATAATGCATTTTTCTTGGGAGAGGTCTACTTGATCTTCCAGGTAAAATGATTAGGATACAGTTCTGTTATTAGTAGTGTTATTCACATCTACTTTTGTAAAGATAAATCGATTTTTTAATACTTGCAGGCAGGCCCGCAACTAGGGTTTCTGTCACCCGGGGCAAACACACAATTCTCCCCCCCCCCCCCAGGTTTAGTCGAGAAGTATCACTTACTTATGGATTGCAACTGTAAATAACATTCTTAATGAAACCAGTTATATCGATTTTTAAGTACTTTAATCAAACTTACTTTAACCACAAAAATATATTACATTCGTTATGTGTTCACAAGTTTTAAGAATAATTTTGTACATACATTTTGTTTTAATGTTGTATGAAGAAATCAAAACAAAATGAACTAGAAAATATCTGCCACATTATACAGTTGTAAATTGAAATAACACATTTAGTTTTAATAACCCGAAGAATAATTATGAACATACGCTTTCATATTAAAATAAGAAACTAATACAAAATAAACTAGAAAATATCTAGTACATCATAAAGTTACAATTGAAATAACATTTAGTTCTAATAAACCCAAAAATAATTTTGTACATAAGTTTTCATTTAAAAATATAAAAACAATACAAAATAAACTTGAAAATATCTGGTATATTATAAATAGAGCAATCCAAAAGCATAAAAAGCATAATAGCAATTTAGACATATGGTTGGTACCTTGAACATGGGTAAGGAACTAATTTTAAAGAATAATAAAGCATAATTTTAGAAAATAAAGCATAATTTAAAATATATAGCATAATTTTTGGAAATTCTATTTAACTGCAAGTTTAACATATACTATATTAATATTTTTTAAAAAATATTTACAATGCAAAATCATTGAGAACATAACAATGCAACAATGAAAAGCTTATTTCTATTTCTGTAAATTTTTCGGTGTAATCCTTTGATGTGGAGAAAAGAAGAAAAGAAAAGAAGAAAACTTTCCATCAACAATGAAGCACACAAGACCTCCACACTATATTGTTATGTGTACCTCTCGAACTTGAGCACTTTCTGTACTTTTTGTGCACCTTTCTGTATAATTTCTCTTTCTGTATATATGCACCTCTAAGGTGCACACAAGTGATAGAAAAAATTGATTCGAGCAAAGCATATCTCTTTACAGTGCATTAACTAGAAAGTTCATTAAATATGAAAGAAATTGCTTCATAAAATATTAATAAATAGATCAAGATATTTAGATTATTTAATGCATAGTGAATATTATACATTATACACGATTAATGTAAAACAATGATTGAAATTAACAATAAAGCATAAGTTGGACTGATAGATAACAATTCAAAATGCCTCGAAAAGCTCTCAAGCAAAACTAATAGATAAAACTTCATACAGCCTTCACTCGCAAAATCCCTTGGTAGGCGTACAAGAAACAATTAAATACACCGAGGCGTGTAACTTATCTTTTCCGCCACAAAACTGCCCTCTAGTTTAAAAACATTACAGCAATTGCGTAACATTACAGGGGGCGCGTCTGAGCTAAACTCTTCAACCCCCAGCAAGCAACAAAAATCGGTAACTTTTCGCCCCCGCCCCTATTGATAACAGCGTTTTAAACTTCAGAGCTGTTCTCAATGGAATTATAGAGCTTCTTCGTGGCTAAGCGGTTAGCGTACGCGCCTTTGGCGTGGGAGACCCGGGTTCGATTCCTGGCGGGAGCTCATGTGGTTCGGATTCCACGTTAATCAGTAGGTCAACGTCTCATATAGCCTTGCTGCTGAAAGGGGCGTTAAACTCAAAATCAACTCAACTCAATGGAATTATACAGACAAACAGCTCCTTGTGGTAGGAATAGGAAAGGGGGGCGGATTCTCTGTGGTCGCCCAAGGGAACAAATGCATGCAATATTAGGTTTTTAATGTATGACATTACACCTATTTAGGTGAGACTCTCTCTCTCTCTCTCTCTAAAAGAGGTCCCATGGAAAAGGCCAAGTAAACTTTTGATTTCTTTTAACCTCTAGAACAAGTTCCTCAAGGGAAAGGGTGCGATTTTTAAAAAAATTGGTATACTATCTTTTTTCTGGCGCCCCCTCCAACCACGCGCCCGGGGCATGTGCCCCCTCTCCCCCCCTAGTTGCGGCCCTGCTTGCAGGGAAATAGAAAATTGAGTTAACAGTTGCTGTTTGACAATGCAACTGAAACAAATGCAAAATCAACTTACCTAACCTAGGTCTAATATCAAGTAACTTTACAACAAAATTTCATTCGGAATTCCAAATGTTTATATTCAGCACTCTAAAGCTTGTAGTGCTTAAAAGGTGCCACAGTTCACATCCTCAAGATAAGTTTTGTCTTATATGAAGCAAACAATGTAGGAGGATGCATAAAATGACCCTTGAAACATACATATAAAAACACTTTTCCTTCTACATCACATCTCCTCGGTTGGCATCATTTTGCAGGTGATTTGTCTTCTATACATGATTTTGTACTATATGTAGTAGTATCATATATACTCGTAAATTGTCAATGTAAATAACAGTGTAACAAAATAGCACATATCGTCAATGTAACCCCATCTACCATGAAGATGGATCAATAAGAATGGTTAACTGCTGTATCGCTGGGCGAATTTTAGGAAATTTCGAGAATTTATTTAAGTTTGTGAGGAAGAATGAATGAAAGTCAGGGGAATAGTAAAAGTTAAGAAAATGGTTGTATTTTTTGGTTGTTTTTGATGTTATAAGCGGCACTGTATGTGGAGGCGGATGGACTATTTCGCGGAGAGGTTCACTTGTTTTACTATACGCATCCATAGATTGTAAAAGGGACAAGAAAAATTTGGGCAAGTCTTTAATTTGCCCATTTCATATCAAGAACAGAACCCAACTAACCCCTGCGGGGCTTCTAACCAGTTCCTACTACTACTACTACTACTACTACTACATTAATCTAACGTAACGTAATGTAATCCAACCAAATATAACCGTATGCAGTACATTTTGGTACTTTTTCGATTTTCAAATTGGTCCGGCGATAGAGCAGTAATGCCAAAGTAAATTTTTAATCAGTTTACTTTTTTCAAAATCGGATTTCTATTTATAAAAATTTGATTTTTTTTTGTAGTTTTAATTAAATCAAAAGGTCAGAATGGCGAGAGAAAAGTGATTCTCTCTCTTTATATGATTTATATAATTTTGTTTCAGTCTGGTACTTTTGAAGGTGATTGACTACTGGGTTCATTTACTAGCCAATCTGTGTTCAGAACCCACTGAAGACTTCGAAAAGCGAAAGTTCTGGGACCGAGATAGTAATTTTGTATAAAAAACAATTCAAATATTGAACCTTGGTGCCAATAGTGTAAGCAACACAAAATGGCAAAATTTGTTAGTTCGAAATAGGGAAAGAATGGGAGCATGCTCGCATACGAAGTTTAACTACACCGTATTAATAAGTATCTTAAAGAGAAGGCATATTGGAAATGTAAACGTAAGCCCAAATCTACAATCGTTGTATTTCGTCACGATGTGTTATTAACGGGAGAATTTAATTCATGATTGTGTTGATTCGGTGGCATGCTGTTTTCCACCGTGGCTTAATTTGCCACGGCTTAATTTTCTTGTTGTTTGCCACAATATTTGTATTCCTATTTTATCAGATCTTATTATCTTGAAGAAGCTCACAGACGCACACACATCTGATGAAAAAGGTAATGGTTGCCAGGTACTGGTATTTTTGATCCCCTTTAAGTAAGTAAACGCCTTTGGAGGGAGAGAAATATTATTTTGAAAATAATAATAATGATAATAATAATAATAATAATAATAATAATAATAATAATAATAATAATAATAATAATAATAATAATAATAATAATAATAATAATAAGCTCCAATCAAACGATCACAAAACATCACTAATATCATAAGAGCGTCATAAATTGATATACTGTAACTGCATTTTCTCTTTCATAGCAGTTTTATCTTCCTTTTACATAATGTAATATTTTTTCAGTTAAGCTATGCGACTAAATAAAAGGGTTTTATACACTTAAGAAAAATGAAATGAAATATTTCAGTTTTACGTGCCACGGTTATGCCATGTAGGTTAAAGCAGACTGTGGTGATAAGAATGAACGAAAAATGGTGGAATGAAGAAAATGAGAAAACCAGAAGAAAACCCATGCATATAGTGTTTGCCTACCAACAAAGCCCACTTGGCGCGAGCTACGATCGAACCAAAGGACCCACGCGCATCTACAACATTTGTTTTGTAATAAATAAATAAATAAATAAAAACTTCCTCACTCTTGTTTTTTTCTGTTCAGGACTACTTTACTCCATCATTGAGCCATCGTGACCCCTATATAGTTAAGAATTGTATACATAATAGTTCGGGAAGTCGCAAGAATATGAAAAAGTTATAAAATGTCAATTGCAACACAAGTACACATATGACCTTCCAAATTTCATAGCTGCTATCACACAACCTTTCTGTTAATTTTAACTCGTTTCTAACATCCGCAGTTCCCTTTCTCTAGAGGTAACATACAAGAAGTAGATTTTATGCACCCAGGAGCATGATATAGGATAATGACGATAACATCACATTACATTTGGTTAATGTCTCTAGGCAATGTCCTAGGTTGCTATTAGAACCTTGTCCTCAGCATTCTGTACAAACCGCACGTCCTCTATTAAGAAAACCCCATCAGGAAATCACGGTCGGAAACAGGGATTGCAGCCGTCCACGGTGGCAGGCCACCGGAGGCAGCCACCACCCATCCGCGGCGGCACGACGATTTATTTGTTCAAAGTTGCCGACCTTTTGCGGAGGCGGCAAGCGGTTTAAAATCATAAAATAAAATGCCCATTGCCGACTCTTTGCCGAATGTTGCCGACTGTCAGAGTCGGCAAAACAGTCGGAAAGGTTTCTTTCCGAGCCTCTGCCGACTCGTTATACCGGCCTCTTTACGACGGCGGCGCCGACGCATTTAATGCTCATTTCCGACTGTTTGCCGACTGCTCAGCAATGCAATTATTCGTCGCTGTCGAATGGCATCTGGTCGGCATGGGCAAATTGTCCGACTGTAGGCGGCAGGATCCTGATGGGGAAACGTTAATCCGAAATAAAATGCTGTTATAAACTATTGAAATTTATGTACAAAGCTCAAGCTTCTGAGTTATCTTCTCAGGTCATGCCCTTTCAGATGATGAAGTATTGACTGTATTCTATAGTCAAGTTATATACAATACTTTTCTTTTCTTCTGAATAATGTTCTGCATTTCCTTCTTATGAAAACATGAAAATTAAATATAGCATCTTTATTTAGTTAATACTATAGGGTGATTCAAATGAAAACTTTAAGAGTACTGCAAATATTATGTTATAACAATTAAGAAAATACATACCTATCATTCTTTAACGTATTCTCCCTGGCGTTAAATGCAAGTATTCCAACGCTTCGAAACTGTATGAATACAACTTTTTTTAAAAAAGTCTTTTGGTCGTGACTGTAGCTACTCGTGCTCCGCGGTTTTCACTTCTTCATCACTTCTGAAATGCTTGCCTCACAACGCATCTTTGAGCTGTCCAAACACATGAAAATCACTAGGCGCGATTTCTGGTGAATAAGGTGGGTGTGGGAGACATTAAAATTTCAAATCCTGGATAGTCTCAACTGTCAAACTGGCAGTATGAGGTCGAGCGTTGTCATGCTCTACCAATACACCTCAAGTTAGAAGTCCTTGTCGTTTGCTCCAAATTACTGGGCGACGTTGGTTTGTGAGCAGGTATGAATAAAAAGTATTGTTGCCCCCCTCTCCATGTAATGTTCCAAGATGACTCCTTTTGCGTCCCAGAAAAGAGTGAGCATGACTTTTCTCGCTGATGATTGAGTGCGGAATTTTCTGCTTTTCGGTGATGAGATAAGGCGCCATTCTTTGTTCGATCTTATTCTTTCTGGTTGGTGGTAGTGAACATAGGTCTCATCACTTGTAACGATTCCTTCCAGAAACCTATCATCTTCGAGGTGGAAATGACACAACAGTTCTTTACAGGCATCGACGCGACGCTCTTTCAATTCAACTTTCAAGTGACATCTTCCAGATACTTTATTGAACTGCAGCAAGTTATACACAATATTGTGCGCTCAACCAACACTTATATTCAAAATGGTAGATATTTCCTTCAGAGTAATACGTCTACGTCTATTAACCTTTATAAGCTCTCCCATTAAAGCGTTGTTTTCGTCCCTCACTGCGTGGTGAGCCTGCCCGGTCGTGAGACATCCTCCACAGACAGGAATCATCCTGTACAAACAGGAATCACTGTACTGTGCTGTCATCCTTGCGATGAATTTCAAAAGGTTTGACACCCTCACTACTCAGAAAACGTATCACAGATCGCTATTCTAAAGCGGTGCATGTTGCTAGTGCCACAGCCATTTTCGTACTAATGCTGTTTCCGTCTCCTGTGTTGTAGATCACTCTGACACCAGTTAGTCATTTCGTGAAACTCAAGAAACATACTGCCAAATACCAATTCCTTCATACAATTTTTCGGCATTTTATAGCACTTTTAAGATTATTTGAATCAATAGAGCATGAACGTGCCTCTAAACTGAACTTAATTCAGGTGATTAATAACTTCATCAGCTTCAAGAATAGAATATTCAGTTTGCTATTACAGCGATATATCCCTATTATAATTAATCTGTACCTATATTATCAACATTGATCAGAGGCGCAATAATTAAGCATATAGCTTAGATATAATTAAAAGAAAGAACGCTGTTATTGACAGGACATGTTGTCATGAGTAAGATTATTAGTTTATTATTGATAGGACATGTTGTTATTGACAAGATTATTAGTTGCTATGGAAAAGCTCATTACGCAGGGAAACGCACGAAATTGGAAGATATGTACAAAAGCTATGGTTGCTGTTGATATTTAATGTACGTATAAAACAGAAGAATAAATCGACGATATCTGGACGCAATTCATGTTTATGGTCAGTAATTAGTAGCTGATATGTTTATTATAATAACATGATAATTTAAAAGATACGTAAAACGAATCAGGGCTAAAGCGAAGTGTTTATATATATATTTCGTTTTATCTGGTGCCGAAGACACGGGACTATACTATACTATTTAGTTCCGAAGAATAGTAAGAACTGAGTTTATGTGCATACGTATATATACCTTTTTATGAGTTTCACTATTTTGAGAAGTGGGAAGAGAATACAAAGAATTGCTAATATGCAGGATTCCGAGATTGAAGAAGTACCCAGTATTTCAAATGAAACCATATCTGGAAATGCCGTAACTCTGTCTGAACATTCCTATTCTAATCTTATTGATATGTTTAGTCAACTACTAGATAAAAAGTTAGAACAGAAATTTGATCAACAACAAAAACTGAATGATGAAAAGCTAGAACAGAAATTTGATCAACAACAAAAATTGTACGATGAAAAGCTAGATGAAAAGCTAGATAAAAAGTTAGAACAGAAATTTGATCAACAACAAAAACTGAACGATGAAAAGCTAGAACAGATACTAGTGCAGCATAAATCACTTGCAGATAAAGTACAAGGTGTGCAAGAGAATTTTGACCGCTTGCAACACAATTTGAAAGAAAATTTGCAAGTATTAGCTGATGAAGTTACCATCAAAATTACAAATGATATGACACGAGAAGTTGATACCAGGTTTCAACAATTTAGTAACAAATGGCAAGATAGACAGGATCAACTAACTCTAGAAACCGAGTCGATAAAGAAAGTCGTTGAAACCATGGAATCGACGACAGCCCAACAAAAAAGTCGGATAGCGAATATTACAGCCCAGGTCAATTCACATAGCATACTGATATCCAACATACAAGAGGAAATCAGATCGTTACAAGAGAGGGAATGTGACTACAATAATCCTATGTATAAGGAGGCTTTGGGTACTCCCAATCAACAGGAAACATTGCATCATCAACAGGAAACATTGCATCTTCAACAGGAAGCATTGCATCACTGCCCGAGAACTCCATTAATAGAAACTGACGGGATATCTTCTTCTAAGAGTTCTACTGATGATGGTTTAGTTGTGGAAAACCACAGAAGGCGATTCCAAAGTCCAGATCGCAAAAGGAGAAAGGAGATAAATAAGTGCGAAAGGGTTCCAGACCATTATCAACGCCAACAAAAACATAACTATAGCAAAATAAATGTTAAGGTCAGTGAAATTAAGGCCATGACTAAATTCAGCGGTAAGTGTGACGAAACCGCAAGCTCGTTTTTAGAAAAATTTGAAGCAGAGTGTGAAATTATGGGTGTAGATCAATCTAAATTTATGAAGTTGTTACCACATCTGTTACTTCCTCCTTGTTCTTTGTGGTTTAAGGCTATTCGCGACCATATAAAATCCTACGAAGAATTTAAACGGGCCTTGTTGGCTAATTACGAAAATGATTTCTTGTTAGCTAACCGTGATGCGATGGTGCGAACTCGACACTATTCACCTCGGGTCGATAAATCTCTTACGGATTTTACAATCAATGCATATAATGAACTTAAACTCGTCAATCCGTTTCAGCCCGAATCCAGAATAATCGCTTCCGTACGCATTTTATTGCCGTATAAATTACAACAAATTCTGTTGTCAGCTCAATGCGTAAACTTCAATCATCTCATACTTTTAGTTCAAAACTTTGAGAATCAATTCCCGAATCCTAATGGGAGTAATCGTAATCCATCGAATCCGATTGCCGTCAGAAACTTGAATATAACTAATGAAAATACCGAAAATCTTCGCAGCGATGAGAGGTCACGTGACAATACTGGCATTGGAATTAGTGAAAGATCTGTTATACGTACTGGAACTGGAGCTAATGGAAGATTCAATTCTAGCGGTAGAAATGGAACGAATTATAATAATCCGAGGAACAGTTGGACGAACGGAAGAAACTTTCGTGGAAGACGCAATTACAGTAACAATGTCATACATACCGGTGTAACTCAAAACAGATGCAATTGGAGATCTCGAGATGGCAGGAACTGTCGGAATAGGACCGAAGTAATAAATGAAACAGGAAATGGATCAAGTGAAAATAACCAAGATTGTGGTGTTCAATGTACTTTGATTGACCCATTTGTTAATCATAATTTAAACTAAAACCCGCTGATATGGTTGGGGTTAATCCCATACCAGCCGAAGGTTCCCACGGTTATTCGACGCAAAATTCGTCTATTAATTTATTTGTGAATAATATTGATGATAAATATAATTTAGATATGAAAAGCTGGAGCAGGTAAACGGCTAAAGCTGGTTAAAATTTCAACCCTGATATGTTAACTAAATTAAATTTGGATAACAATTCTTAATTTATTCTCTCAGATGTTACGAGTTGTGTTATGAATACTTCATTTGGACTTTATATTTGAGCAACATGTTATGATGTGATTAATTTATCTTATCTTTGTATTAACTTTGAATGTTATGTTTACCTTTATTTTACTTTACATGTTCAAAAGAGATTTGATTGTGTTAACTTGAAATCCATGACAGTGAACTTAAATTGAAGCTTTTAAATGTAATTATTACCTTCTGATCTTGTTGTTGACGTGTGATATGATGGCAATCTTAATTGTAAATAATGTTGTTTGTATATGAATGTTATCGCTCAATGTAAAAGAGGAACAATTAACTAGTAACTCTGTGTAAGTCATCAGTTACTTATAATTTTGAATAGACCCATAAATGATATTTGTAGTGAATCGACGTTTTATGATATGTGATTAGTAATAAAAGAAAAATGTTGTTATAAATGAATTGATATATATATATATATATGGAGAAAGAAGAGAAAAGAAAAATATTTATATTGATGTAATAATAATAATTAATACGAGGATTGATGTAATAATAATTAGTACGAGGGCTATTCAAAAGGTGAATGTTTTGAAAATATCCAGGGTTCTTTCCTTCACTGTAATACTGTTACGGAATTCCCGTTCTGGGCGACATTTACAGCGATATATCCCTATTATAATTAATCTGTACCTATATTATCAACATTGATCAGAGGCGCAATAATTAAGCATATAGCTTAGATATAATTAAAAGAAAGAACGCTGTTATTGACAGGACATGTTGTCATGAGTAAGATTATTAGTTTATTATTGATAGGACATGTTGTTATTGACAAGATTATTAGTTGCTATGGAAAAGCTCATTACGCAGGGAAACGCACGAAATTGGAAGATATGTACAAAAGCTATGGTTGCTGTTGATATTTAATGTACGTATAAAACAGAAGAATAAATCGACGATATCTGGACGCAATTCATGTTTATGGTCAGTAATTAGTAGCTGATATGTTTATTATAATAACATGATAATTTAAAAGATACGTAAAACGAATCAGGGCTAAAGCGAAGTGTTTATATATATATTTCGTTTTACTATCTGCTGTTGCTCAAAAGTATTCAACTTACAATACTAGGAGGGTGATTCAAATGAAAACTTTAGAAGTTTTTCTTTTATAAGTTTTATTGTCTCAATTAGTGCACACTCGATCTTGGTCAAGAATTTTTGGAATGATCAAAAAAATGCATTAAGAGATTGTGATCTTGGCAAATAATTTTAGGAATTATTAAAATATGCATCAAAATATTGCGATCTGGGCCAATAATTAGTTTTTGGATCAGGGGCCACAAAATTTTTGAACGGCCCCTAAATCAAGTTTTCTTATTTTCTACGGAATAAGCACATCATACTGAGTTAAGTGATAGTTTTGGTTTGGCTACACTATATGTAGTTTTCCAGATATAAGGTCTACAAGAAATTTTTTAAACTGAAAGATAGTGGATCTATTGACCCAGAAATAGATTGTCCATCAGTGTATTTTAATAATATTTGTCATAATATTATTAAAGGGGTGTATAGATGCGTTTACGTATCCACTATGGATCGCATTCAACCTCTCTCTGAAAACATGTTTTTTTCCAGATAAATGGAAATCATCTATAGTTTGTCCAATACCAAAGACCAATAATAAAAATGAAATAAACAACTGCCGGCCCATATCAATTTTATCTACTTTTGCAAAGGTATTTGAACAAATTTTATAGAGACGGATAATTCACCACATACAACCAGTAATATCATCATATCAACATGGCTTTATTCCACACAAATCAACAACAACTTATAACAACAAACAAACGTTTACACAAAGTTCCCGCGCTTTCAGTTACCATTTTACGTTATACACTAAGTCACTGGTTCTTACAACTATGATTGAGTCACATAAGATTACACAAATATTATTTTTATTCCACTATTTGGATCTTTAAAGGTGAGACACTTCGAACATTCAATCTTATATTATTATAAAATGGCTTCCAGTACCACTTACCACTTACTTCCAGTGACTTTTTTGTTGCTACGACGACGATCAAGCCGTCGTTCTTAGTTACACAAACACATTCAATTATACATTAAAGATATATAATATATTTCAAAGATGATTATATTATTTGCGTCTTCTTCTTCTACTACTAAAATTGTCTGGCTTGTACGTATTTAGAAATCTAATATTGCCCAAAATTACAATAGAAAAAATTACAAGAAAAGAGAATTATCGTTGTATATTATGGCGCACGAATTGACGGACTTTTCTTTTATTTGATTAATAATTAAAAGAAAAAGAATTCTGGACCGTTAGTCTTTTTTTTTTCATATTAATTATTTGCAATTTTTAGATGCCTTTCATATATACAAATTACATTTCATATCACAATTCATATACATTATATTTATTTTTACATCAATACTAATATTATATTTATATCAATTTCATAATTAACTATATTCTTGTATATTATATCGTCGATTATAGGGCACGTTATAAGTACGGTCTCTACAGGGTTTTCATAAAGTCTGGACGGATTTAATTTGCTTATAATTTTCATAAAAATGCTCATAATGAAATCAAATAAAGTGCAAACGGCAGCGGAAGGATTAAATTTTTACTTGGCAACACTGTTAGATAAGCGGCAACTCTGAACACGTTGAGAGAGGGAGAGAGAGGGCAAGGGTCAGTTTCTTATCAAATTCCATCCATTGTTGTTTTCATTGTTGTTTCAATGTTGACTGTTAAAAGTAAGTTGTAAGTGTATTGGTGTGTGTGTCTTTTAAAGAAATAAATAAATGAAAAACTCCTCTGAGAAGACTATTTTATTTACCGTATCAAAGATGGCGTCGGTGAAAGAGAAAGCGCAATGTGTTCTGTGGTACGCAGAGCTAAAATCACCAATTCTGGTGTGTCGAAAGTTCACCAAAGAGTTCAAAAAGCCGGCACCGACTGAGAGTGCAATCCGAAAGTGGCATGCTAAGTGCAATCAAGGTGAGACAGTTCCTTGACGAGAAATTCCCTAACCGATGGATTGGCCGCCGTGGCCCGACCGCTTGGCCGCCAAGATCACCCGACCTTACCCCCTGCGACTTCTGGCTTTGGGGTCGTTTGAAAACGGAAGTTTATGCAAAGAAGCCAAGTGGTTTGGAGAACTTAAAGGACAAAATCAGGGCGTCTGTGCATTTCGGATCAAACACGGCGGAACGCTGTGAGTGGATTCCAGCGCCGCCTACGCGAATGTGTGGACGTAAATGGCGGCCAGTTGGAGGTGTGGCGGTGAATGAACTGAGCTGGTGCAGATTACAGGTAAAAATTTAATCCTTCCGCTACTGTTTGCACTTTATTTGATTTCAATATGAGCATTTTTATGTAAATTATAAGCGAATTAAATCCGTCCAGACTTTATGAAAACCCTGTATATCTTACTGTAAGTCCGTTTTAGCCATAAAGGTGTTTATTAACAAATTCAAAATTATTTGAGCAAAATTGAGAAGAAGGTTGACAAAGATGTATGTTATGAGACTGGAATAACTTATAAGACATCACATTATTTATTCTTTTAACTTCCAATGTGCTGTTCATTTGCTACAGCTTCAATATTATGCACAAAATCTCATTGTTTTAAACGAGAAATAATCATAACATAAATATATGAAAGAAATACAAAAGGAAAGTGTAAACATTGATAATATTAAGAACAAAATACAACACTAAAACATACATTTACACGAATAGAGAAATTATCACATTAAATACGAACTTATAGATTAAATTGTTACAAATTAAAATTCAACATGACAAGCTATATATATATATCAATAAAGCTCTCGTATTATAACATCTGCCAACATATCGGATATTTGTATACGTACATTTTCTCTGAAACGACATGGTATAATGTAGGGTTTCGTTACTATAGGGTCCTTGGTATCAACTTCAATATTGTACACAAAATCTTTACAACATCCCGGTCTTAATGAAAAAGCCTTTTTATGTTTATAAAGTATGTCTTTAAATTGAGACACCAAGTCCTTATCAGTTAAATTTAAAGAATTTATAATATTATCTACACCTTTACAGAACGAATAATCATAAACGATTCCCTTTCAATTTAATTAACATAATTTTTCTTCAAATTATCCACGTTAATACCTAAAACAGCATTTACAAAGGGCTGGCATTGACAGGCAATGTTATCACTAGCAGGAATTAACTTTTGAATTACTGTGTTATCTAGCGTACGAATAGCAAACGTTTTGTTCTCAAAATCTAGGACAGCACGTAATTGCGTTAGAAAATCCAATCCGATTAGCACCTTTTCATTTAGTTCATTAATAACTAAAATAGGAAGGGTAATTTCACAATCCTGTATAGTAACTATAATCTGTGTTTTACCCATCACTCTTTTCCTGTGAAAACTACTATCAAATTATCCACTTTTTGCAATCGAGGGTTCGAATAATCTTTCGTAAGTTCACGCCAAAATGAATAAGACAGCAGGGACACTGTATAGTCTGGCAACCAGTCTATAAGATTTGCAGAGTATACCCTACCTTGCATTTTGGGGTGACCAAGGTTTTTTGATGTTTTCTTATACATTTTGATGTGCTGAATCCAAAACTGCCGGGTGCAACGCTGGCACCTTTGAGCATTTCCCACAAAAATCACTAACGATTTCCCCTCCCCCTTTTTATTAAAAAATCGTTGACTTCGGGGAAATTATCTGTAACTTCTACACTAGTTAACGTAGAATAAAAATTCAAACCTTGTTCTGCTTCTAATGAAACAGTCTTTCCAACTATGTTAATCACTTGGGGCTGCGACGAACCGGAAAGGGAAATAAAAGGGGAAATTCTGGAAAATTCCCTCCCAAAGTATCTTTCAGCTCTTAATATCCAAGAGCCGTACCTCCAATCTCCATCCGCAAAGAAAATATTTTTATATTTTCATGAACTTTCGACACTAGCAAACAATATTAGGAAGTAGTGCCAAGTGAATAAACTGTGACTGTTTTATGTGTGTTAACACGTTTCAAAGCAGTGTTTCATAGTGCACTTTTTAAAAACATGGCGGAAGAAAAGTGCATTTTCACCTGTCAGAAAACACAAGAGCGGCTTATAACTGGAGGACCAGCTCGAATTCGAACAATTATGTTGGCAAGTAGTCTTAGACGTAACGGACGGTTTATTTCTCTTGAGGAAAATGTGCCAGTATACTTTCATAAGGATTGCGTATCAACATATATTTCGCAGTGGCATATCACGAGAGCCAAAGAGCAGTCAACTTCAACCTCCTCTAAACCACAGGTGAAGCGGATTAGAAGATCAAACGCAAAACCTTTCAGTTTTCGTACTGACTGTCTATTCTGTGGAGAGATCTATTACGATCCTGATCCAAAAAATCCAAGTCGAAGGCGCAGATATCACCTTCTTAGAACGGTCGATCGTCTAGGGCAACCGACTATTCGAGAAGCTATCCTCGAAATATGTGATGTTAGAAATGACGAATTATCCGAAGCTGTTCGAGTGCTTGTAAATGGAGCTGTTGGAGATCTACATGCGGCAGACGCTCGTTACCACAAAGACTGTTTCAATCAATTCTTGCACAGTAAGTCAACTAAAATTTGTTCATTGAAACGCAGCATAAATAAAGGAAGTGACGGAGATGGAATCAACGCAGTCACGACAGCGTTAAAAGAGGACACCTCTCGTATTAGGAACTCCATCGAAGTTTACCATCTTTATCAACTGATCGTCTTGCAACTATAAGAGATGTTCAGGAAAGAATAGGTAAAGACCTTTTGATATGGTTTTCTCCTGGTGCATCCAGCATTCTTGCCTTTAAAAATCAAGCTGCTCTTGCCATGAATATTACCGAAGATGATTACGATTATGGAGAAACAATAAACGAACTAAATACAAAGATAATGAATGAGGTGAAGAAGCCTGATGATAGATTGAAAAGTTACGAAACTACCCTCTCTGAAGACAATATTAAAAATAATGTTAGTGAAACTTTACTTTCCCTATTAGAGATGCTTGGAATTACTGAGCTACTTGCAATACTCATTGAAAATATCGTAACTGCAGCATTGACAAAGCAGCCAACTACTTCCCAGATTGCTCTTGCTATGCTTCTGAACAGCAAACGTCTCATTGACGAATTCTATATGTTTGGAATCACTTGTAATTACAGTGAGAGCCTAAGATTTAAAGCGTCAGCTGCAGCAGAAGCCAGCAAAGTACGATCTTTGCAACGACTTAACCTCTCAACAGACGGATTTGTGCAAGCTGTTTGTGACAACTTCGAAACGTCTATTTCATCTCAAAATGGTCTACGTCAAACCCACAGTATGGCTCTGCTGATAACTCAAGTCGGAAGTCATGGAGTCGCAACTGTAACAAAATTTATCGCATTACAAAGGAAGAAATGAAGGAACGTGTGACTAGTGGAGTGCCTGTACACCGGTATACAAGGCCAAAAAAGACACTAATGCTCCAACATTTCTCAGTAAAAGAAGTGCCAACTCTAGCATTACTTGCATCTTAAGTTTATTCAGTGTACAGAGCATAGAGAATAGATTTCGAGTTTTTAAAGTCGATCATTAGAAGTCCCGAAGTCACTCCTGAATACAAGAAAATCAACAGCCATTAAACAAGTGTTAAAAGGAGTTAGCTTGAAAAAATTGGGGTCTCAGGAAGAGATAACCAGTGATATAGAACAAGAAGCAACTGACTTTGTAGCTGCGTGCTATGGTGTAGCAAGTGTGAAGTCTATGATAGAAGTTCGAATTAACGTTTGGAAGAAAAAAACTGCATCTGCTCACACAAGAGCCCCACTACTTTGCTCTCTTCCACCCACGTCGGAAGCTTTTAAACTAAATATAAAGCCCGCACATCTACAAATTCTAATTTGACTGAGTGCAGACAGGGCAGACCCACCAAATGTTGACCCAACTTGTTATGGATGGACACGTGATGAAACAACCAAATCGTTAAGACCAGTTATGCTTCCTCCAAAGTTGAGCCAGCTCCTGCCGATGTACTTCACCTCATCAAATGTTCCTGTTCGTCAGAAAAAACTTGTTCAACAAGATGTAGTTGTGTAGGTAAACTACCTAGGTACAATGTTCTGTAAATGCTTGATGGTAGATGCTACAACAAACTAAACACGTACTCACATAACGACGCTGACGAGAGTGAAGAAAGTGGTGAGAAATATTATTACAAATAAATATGACATACTTAAGTCATTATGTGAGTTTATCTTAAACAACCATTTTTTCAGATAAGTGTGGCTTTTAGAATACCAGTAGAACATTCATTTTCTTAGTGTGCGAAACCTCTCCAATTACAGGTACTACATTTTAATCAAAATCATAAAAATCGAAGAAAGTTATAAGAATATTTATTTTTTAACACACGATTTATTAATACATTTTATTGATAATAGAAAATTTTGGAACAATCAAAATACATTACATTCATGCTTAATAAAAATGTCTCGCAATTGCACATGTTGCACAAAGGGCTGATATCGTTGGAAAGATTGTTCGAACAGAAGCAGAAAGGGATGAAACATTATTCTTTGTTAATTTGTATAGAAGTTCAAGGTACATTTCACGCAATGAACTATTTTTAATATAGATGATGGGAAATCATGAGTTTAATGGGAAATGGTCAAGGTCGCAACCTTTCTAATATTGTTTACTAGTGTAGAAAGTTCATGAAAATATAAAAATATTTCTTTTGGAGGGAGATACACACCCCATCCCTTTTGTACTTTAAGAGCTGAAAGATGCTTTGGGAGGGAATTTTCCGGAATTTCCCATTTTATTTTAGTATCCTGTTGATTGTAGCCCCAAGTAATTAACATTGTTGAAAAGACTGTTTCCAAAGAAGCATAACAAGGTCTGAACCGTTATTCTACGTTAATTACTGTAGAAGTTAGAGATAATTTCCCAGAAGTCAATAATTTTTTTGTAAAATACAAATGATGGGAAATTGTGAGTTTTGTGGGAAATGTTCAAGAGTGCCACGGCGGTACCCTTCCTAATATTGTTTGCTAGTGTCGAAAGTTCATGAAAATATAAAAATATTTTCTTTGCGGATGGAAATTCGAGGTACGGCTTTTGAATATTAAGAGCTGAAAGATGCTTTGGGAGGGAATTTTCCAGAATTCCCCTTTTATTTCCCTTTCCGGTTCGTCGCAGCCCCAAGTGATTAACATAGTTGGAAAGACTGTTTCATTAGAAGCAGAACAAGGTTTGAATTTACATTCTACGTTAACTAGTGTAGAAGTTACAGATAATTTCTCCGAAGTCAACGATTTTTTAATAAAAAGGGGGAGGGGAAATCGTTAGTGATTTTTGTGGGAAATGCTCAAAGGTGCCAGCGTTGCACCCGGCAGTTTTGGATTCAGCACATCAAAATGTATAAGAAAACATCAAAAAACCTTGGTCACCCCAAAATGCAAGGTTCTCTTGCTCTGCCACCAAACTAGTAGCCCCTGTATCAATTAAACCTTGAAGAGGAACTCCATTAAGTTTAATAAGTATTCGCGTAGTCAGTGATGCCAATTCCTTCAGAGCCGTTTTCCCTTCACAAGCTTTAGAATTTCCCTTTTCTGGACAAAATTTCCCTTCATCCAAACCGTTCAAGTACTGTATTTAGTAAACGTATTTTTAATCGTTTTCGCTTCCACCCCCCTCACCCCAATCTTATAACCACATACAAGCAGATACCTGACAGCCTTCCTTTAAGCTTACGCAGAATTTGAACTTGATTTGTTGTTTAGGTATCTAAGGCGTCGCGATAGAGGAGGGGGAAGAATATGGAAAGGTGTAGGGTAGGACCTATGTTAAAGGTGCAATATCTGCATTTGCCTGGTGTGACTGCGGAAAAACCCTATAAATACCTCGGTCAGGACGGACAGCCTAAATAAATCATAAAGAATATAAAATAAATATTATGTAAATTGAATTTTTATCCTAGATATCATGATAGATTTTAATATTAATGTAACCTAAGTTACAAAGAAAATATTAAGTATATATTTGGTATGTACTTACTTAAGAACAGCACTCCCATATTTACTGAAACGAATACGAACAGTTACAAAGAAAACTCTAGCTGCTACTGTCTTTGGCTGTACACGAGGAATGTTCGTAAGCACAATACAGAGTTTAGAGATGCGGAATTCTTAAGAATTTATAATTCTGTGCGCACAGTTACCAGAAAATTTGTAAACTTACACAAACACACACACACTAATGACCCAGTATTCGCCCACATATACATATTTACATTCACAACACGCAGATTTTCTTCTCTTACATCGATTAATCCTCTTCACAATCAATTTTTTGGTTGGGAAAAATATCTTCTGATTGGAAAAAACAAACTGTTATAATAGTTTGAGTGATAATTTAATTGAGAAATATTTCATCTTATTGCATTGCATTGAATTCAACAAGAGGAAGATTAATTTTGATAAAGATTTTAAATAAGCATTGTTGTAATGTTTCGAATTTAACTGAATATGTTGATCGATGTGTAATGTTGATGAATATTAACGAATGCAAAGCAAGATAACTTGTGAGAATTGATATGAAATATGTGCAACGGATTATGTTTGGAATAAATACGACGTTGAATATATACTGAATTTTAATTAGATTAATCAGATACGTAAATACATTCAATCTATAAATGATTATAGAGGTTCAAATTTCCCTGCAATACTGAGAGATTACAAGCAATTTCCCTTTTTCTCTTTTCTCCAAAATTTACTCAAAATTTCCCTGCGCCAAGGGAAATTTCCCTTCAATTGACATCACTGCGCGTAGTACTAAATTTTTTCAGAATAACAAAATCCTCTTTAGAAATAAATACCCCCCCCCCACTTCATCGTCAAACATCCAAAAATAGTAGTAGCAATATGAATATATTGATAAATAACATTCGTATGTAGAGTTTTAAGATTAGTTTCATAATCAAAAGAAGATTCTAGTACATTCATCGCTGACGTGGTTTTGACCCCCTCCACGTTAGCCGGATCTAGTTTAAATTACGATGGTCCACGCATTCTATTATATCACACTGTATTCCGCAATCTTGTGTTCTTTCTTGTCTACTGTATGATGTTACCACATTTTGATTTCTGTTTATAAAATTCCTGCCATCTATGAATCAATTTCGTGCAAAAGCCCCACGATTATTATACTGGTCGGCATGAAAACCCTCCCACGAGGGTGAAAGGGTGTACCGGATAGATTTTGAGACGCTGATTACGAATACCTCATCGAGAAAGTTCCAGCACGTAAGTTTTTTTTTGGCGGGGTGCTGTTTCCATAATTGACAGAAAAATCTATTTTTCGTATTTAATATGTGTTTTCCGTGTTTGGAGTGCATAATTCTGAATTTTTATTTTAATCCAAGAACTGTTACTAGGCTATATCCCAGGAACCTTCTTTTCTCTTGCTCACGACTCCCCGGAAACGTTCCCTCTCCCCTTGGGTTCCAAAGATTTATTGTCGTTCCACACTGCATACACTAAAACCTATGCGTTATTGACGGGGAAAGGTTTCGTAATCAACTTGCGATCATTCGTCGGCTCCCTTTTGTCTAGACGACAGACAGATTGTTGAAAAAAGGCGCCAAGACATACACCACGTTGTAGCATGAAACAAATATTTCAGTTTCGATTTGATCTTCGTGTTAGAAGATGGTGTTACGCTGTGTCTGTGTATACCGTAGGTGAAAAATATTTCTGCGTGAAATATTGACGTTTGTGTTAAACGAACATGCCGAGAACTTGCAACAATTCGACAGATTCATTCTGCTACATATGTGGGGAATGATTTTCAAGGGACAAAGTAGGCCATTGTCACCGTTCCTGAAGATAGCCTATCATCTGTACTTCGGGTGTAAAATCGGCGACCAGGATCGCGTTTCGGCTCCGAAACAAAGTTGTAACTCGTGTTCACGTACTCTCACAGGATGGTTGAGAGTTATACATAAATCGATGCCGTTCGCCGAACCTATGATGTGGCGCGAGCCCCGTGATAATGTTTCGGACTGTTATTTCTGCCTGACTAATATAGAAGGTTTCTCAAAAAACATGAAGCATAAAATATAGTATCCTAACTTGGATTCCGCGAGGAGACCTGTGAAACATGATGTTTGTCTGCCTGTACCCGTACCACCAGACTCATACACCCAGTGCAATGTCTCATCCGATGAAGAACGTGCTGCTTGTGAGGACGTTGCACAATCTTCGAGTACACAGTCAGATCCCAATTACGCTCCAGTGCCTGACACTAATGAACCACATGTGATAAGTCAGGAAGAGCTAAATGATATGATCAGAGACTTAAACCTTCCCAAGTCTAAGGCCCTGTTGCTTGCATCACGACTTCAACAATGGAATCTACTAAACCAAGATGTGAACATATCGATGTATAGGAAAAGAGAGATTCCTAATTTTACTTCCTAATTTTACAAAGGATGGTGATTTGGTGTATTGCAGTGACATTCCATCGCTTATGGGACAACTGAAGTTGAACTACAACACTGAAGATTGGAGGCTATTCGTAGATTCCTCTAGGATAAGTCTCAATGCAGTGTTGCTACACAATGGCAATGAAAAGCCAGCCATCCCTATTGGTCATGCTGTACAAATAACATACGAGAACACGCGAAACCTATTGCAGAAAATAAAGTACGAACAGTTCCAGTGGTCCGGATGCCCTGACCTTAAGGTTATTGCCCTCCTCGCCGGTTTACAAGGAGGTTACACAAAGCACTGTTACTTCTTGTGTCATTGGGGTAGTCGAGCCAAAGATCAGTACACTACAACAAAATGGCCGCCAAGGAAGCAACTGGTCCCAGGGGAGATGAACGTGGCTAATGAACGTCTTGTGGATCCGGAGAAAATATTCTTACCACCCCTTCATATCAAATTAGGGCTCATGAAGGTCTTCATCAAGGCCCTGAACCGGGATGGTGAAACATTTAATCATCTGAGAAAACTATTCCCAAGACTCAGCGAGGCCAAGGTGAAAGACGGTGTTTCTACGGGACCTCAAATCAGAGACGTTTTTAAGAATACTACATTTTCTTCTAAGCTTAATGAAGTGGAAAGTGAGGCTTGGGTGGCCTTCCGAGAAGTGTGCAGTAACTTTCTAGGGAATCATAAGTCACCTGATTACAAAGACACTGTGGGCAGGTTAATTACTTCATTTCGTAACATGGGATGTAATATGTCCCTAAAGTTACATTTCCTGCATTGCCACCTGGACTTCTTCCCTGAAATGTACAAGTGGGGGAGGTCTCTGACGAACACGGGGAAAGGATTCACCAGCAAATAGCTACCATGGAGAGGCGCTACAGTGGTAAATGGAGTGTGAATATGTTGGCAGACTTCTGTTTGAATGTGACACGCGAGACACCCTGTAGTAATTACAAGAGGAGTAGGAAAACCAAGTGACACGTAAGTGTTAAACTTTAACTTGTTATGCAATTTTATCTGCATAATTTATATTGATATTTAAATTTTAACGTGCAAATTATTATGGGTGGAGAATAGCATCTTTGGGTGGATATTGAAACACCCCTCTCCTCCCTGGAAACTGGTACGTCCTGGAGAAAAGCGGATTACGGATTCGAACTGAGGAGCTCGAAACCTATAGGAATCACCTATTTTTGTTCATGGGAGCGAAAAAAAAAGTTCCATTTTGCCGACCAGTGTTATTTCTATTATAATTTCTGTTGTTATATCTGGTGCTCCTGTAATTATTTCTGCCATTAGAGTCGGTTGGTTACCGGTAGCATTTTGTCCATTCGTTCTACTATTAAAACAATGGTTACTATTTCCTCGTGGATTTGATATATCTTCATGTTGGATATTTAAGTTACGAATAGAAGCATAATTGACATGATTACGAGTACAATTACTCTGCCCTCTGTTATTGTTTTGCATTAAGGACTGACTTTCAAAGTTCTGAACTATCATTACAAGATTATTGAAATTAATATACTGAGCTGACATCAACATTTGCTGTAACTTGAAAGGCAAGTGTATACGAATTGAAGCTATTATTTGAGCCTCAGAATGAAACGGATTAATTGATTTCAGTTCATTGTAGGTAGATACTACAAAATCAGTGATACTTTTATGAACTTTAGGACTGTAATACCTAGTACGGATTAAAGCGTCTCTATTAGTTAACATGAAATCATTCTCATAATTAGATAACAGTGCATTCTTAAAATCAGAATATTTACGTAAATTACCTCGAATGTCTTTGAACCAGGTTAGACAAGGAGGCAGTAATACATGCGGCAGGATTTTTAAAAACTGTGATTCATCGACCCCCATTAACCCACACTCGCTTTCGAATTTTCTAAAAATGTACTTGCAGGTGATTTCACTAAACCGCAGAGGTTTACCTGTGCCAGTAGATTTCAAATTCCGGGATCCCATACAAACAGCCTTTCGATGCCGAGATGTACTGTGAGCTCTTCCTTCCTTATCGGAGCTGGCTTCGCTGTACCCTGAGAATTCGGTATCTTCCACTGCCGTTCTTGCCGTAAACTGCAACTGTTCCGCACTATTAGAAGGAAGACCATTCCTGTGATCGGTGTTACGTTCTGCAATAATGGGGAAACACTTTTCTTTAAGGGTGTTAACTTCCTCCTGTAACGCCCTAATTTGGTTGGAATGTTCATTAACAACAGTTTCCATGGCTTCCACTGAATCCTGCACTTCTGTGAATCTATGCAATATCTGTTCTACTTTCCGATCACTCAGTTCAAATTTCGCGCTGTTTTGCTGGTTCATTGATTCCAACTTACTGACAATTTGCTGAGATAACTATTGTTTCATTAGCTCACATTTATTGTCAATTTGTCGCAATAATTGCTCCAACTTGTTGTCGTTTTGCTGGTTCAATTGTTCCAATTTGCTGTCGATTCGCTGTGACATTTCCTGGTTACTCTGGTTCATGAGCTCTAATTGTTCTGAAATTGGTTGGATTTTTCCTGATTACTCTGGTTCATTAGCTCCAATTGCTGTTGCATTTCCTTTAAAACATCAGCTATATTCTCAGGAGTGTTCGTCATAGTTTCCCTATCTTCGTTTCCAATAACGTCATTCATTGGAGCACTCATTTTAATGTTCCGATATATTTTAGTTCCACTTCGTAATAAAGTATAATTTACGTCGGGCTCAATTATGAAATTGATTTACTATACTTCTAATCAATATCACAGTTCCTGGCGTTTCGGTGCCATTTATAATATAACAACAAACAAACGTTTACACAAAGTTCCCGAGCTTTCAGTTACCATTTTACGTTATACACTAAGTCGTGGTTCTTATAACTATAATTGAGCCACATAAGACTACACAAATATTATTTATATTCCACTATTTAGATCTTTAAAGGTGAGACACTTCGAACATTCAAACTTACATTATTATAAAATGGCTTTCAGTACCACTTAGTTTGTTTATTTTTTGTTGCTACGACGACGATCAACC
The DNA here is from genome assembly GCF_964235325.1 of Thermobia domestica. Lineage (NCBI taxonomy): Eukaryota > Metazoa > Arthropoda > Insecta > Zygentoma > Lepismatidae > Thermobia > Thermobia domestica. The sequence continues at coordinate 250,672,300 of NC_137458.1, read as the reverse complement.
CGTCGTCCTTAGTTACACAAAAACATTAATTATATACCTTAAAGATATACAATATTATTTCAAAGATGATTATATTATTTGCGTCTTCTTCTTCTTCTACTATAATTGTCTGGTTTGTGCATATTTAGAAATCTAATATTGCCCAAAATTACAATAGAAAAAATTACAAGAAAAGAGAATTATCGTTGTAAACTAATCTTGCAATTATCATAGACTTCATAGCGAACTTGTTAGATGTTGGATGTCAGGTGGATATAATATATATATATATATATATCTAGATTTTGAAAAGGCGTTTGACAGAGTCAATCACAAAGTATTTTTACATGAACTAAAAACTATAATTTCTCTCCTCCCTTGATCAAGTTATTCCCGTCATATTTAAGCAATCGTAAACAAAACGTTATCTACAAAGAGTTTAAATCAACCGATTATACTGCGTACTCTGGAATTCCACAGGGCTCCAACCTAGGTCCGTTATTGTTTTGTTTATTTTAGTTATTAACGATCTCCCTGATCACATATCATTAAGTAACAAATTGCTCTTTGCTGATGAGCTCAAAATATACGCCAGAATAGAGAGTATCCATGACTATCTCAACATAGAACATGACTTAGAAACTATTGCAAACTGGTGTTCTCTTAATAAACATAGTGTAAACATAAATAAATGTAGCATTTTATCGTTTACTAGAAACAAAAATCAAGTAGAGTTTAATTATTCATTTAATCAGATCGTATTGAACAGATTATATTCAGTGAAAGATCTCGGGGTTACTTTTGATACGAAACTAACATTTAATGATCATATAGTGAACATAGTTAATGAATCCTTTAAAATGTTAGGAGTCATAATTAGAACTGGAAAGGAGTTTAACAATATCACCACACTAACGAAAATGTATTACTCTTATGTCCGACCAAAACTGGAATATGCTGCTGTGATCTGGAACCCATCGCAACAACAATACCGAAACCAACTCGAAAAAGTCCAATCAAAATTTATCAAATACTTAGTATACAAGAGTACTGGAATCTATCCATCTTACGAAAACTATCTTACATTAATAGACAACTTTTGTATCCCTACACTAGAACAATTTGTAAAATAGTACAAAATGAGTTTAATTGTACAGATCTGATATCGACACTAAATTTTTATGTCCCGACACTTAAAACTCGTGTTGAAAACTCTGGCCTGTTCTATTGCAAAAAGGCAAGGGCTAACGTATTATTGAAGCCACCAATCTAGAGAATATGCTCTTCTTATAACAAATTATGTATCGAACACAACGAAATTGATATCTGTAATATGAACTATAATATGTTCAAGAAAATTATTGTAAGTTTATTTTGTAATGCACCAACACTATAACTGGGCTTTGCCTGTTGTGTTGTTGTTCACAAATAAATAAATAATCTCTGTGGGCTTTAAAATTGTCAAGTAACAACACAAAAGTCACTACCTGTGAATTCTTCTATTATCAATGGACTAAATTTCATTCTTGTTAACAAATGTGTTTACAAGATTATTAAGTTTATATATTTAAATCTAATTTTATTTGATTCAATCTCTAAGAATGTTATGAAAAATTAAAAGAAAATATAATTTTTATTACACCCCTTTCCGAACATTGAGTCCCCGACATTTGTCGGGATTACTACCCATACTTATACGTGGTACCTCTAGTCTCAACGTTGGCTATACATTCAAATACACACAATTTGTAGGTAATATAAATTTTGAAACGCATTTGACAGGTTTCTGTGAACATAAATGATTACCTTAAGTGCTTGAACTCAATTTGGATAAATTTAACTGTGACGTTAACAACCGATAGCACATTAATCCAATAACGTGCTTGGAACCACTTGTATGTAGTCTGTTTATAAAAACATATAATTGAGTTAATTTTCATAATATAGTGATCTGGCAACCTTTAACTTATGAGTCGATTTCGTGAAAATTTTCACGATTATGATATAAGACAAATCAGCAAGAACAATATCGTGACAAACAACACGTAATCGTTGATTCTGATCGATTATTGGTAAGTAAGTGTCTATTTATTATTATTATTATTATTATTATTATTATTATTATTATTATTATTATTATTATTAAGAATTTCAATTCTATCTGGAATGACTTTCATAGCAATACTTAATTTTAGCAACGTTAACTTTTCAGAATTAGTTAATAATATCAACTAATTTGAAATTTCTTACTATAAGAAAGATCCCCAAAGTTTATTTTGATAGCCAGAGATGTAGTTATAAAATTACCGTAACCAAATTGAGGATTTTAATTGTCCTGTATGCGGAGATGCATTTAACCAGAAAGTAAGGTTAACTTCAATAAACTGCGAAACTAGATTGAAGTTTCATGCGTTTTAGCTTGAAGCAAGCTTTATAGATAATTCAAGTCTGTAAACTTAAATCCAACTAGAACCGTATGTACTAGCTACAACATGTCAAGCTTGCAACATCTTTAATATTTCAAGGTTGAATGCTTTTTGTTTAAATTAAATAAATTTTAAATATATAGAGAAATAAATACTACTTTTATGTTCTGGAGGTTCTTGGGACACTTGGAAACTTAGAAACGTTTGGAATCAAAAACACAATTTGGATGGATTGTAATTTCAAAGCAGCTCCCCGTGTATTTCAGTAGCTTTACACTTTACCTGTAAGTTATTTGGGTCACATCTTTCCGTTCACATTTTGTTTACATGATACACGCAGCAATAAAGGGGAGGACTATTGTAGGATATAGCTTCTGATTAAAGAAACGAATAATGCAAATGGTTTCAACTTTAATCGTATTATAGTAATTGTAGACTTCAAAAGAGCGGCTATCAATGCTGTTGTTTTAGCGTCTTTTTCCGAAGCAGCCGTTTGTAATTTTTTTTTCACTATATACAATGTCTGTGGAAAAGAGTTCAGTCGTTGGAATTGCCTACTTTTATCACACAACGACCTGCTGCAACACCACTTCTGTCAATGAAGCAAGTGCGAGTGATATGTTCCAGTATCTTTAAGAAAATGCCCCAGAAGTATCAAATGCAGAAAAGTTTAATTTCTATTTAATGGAAACATGACTAGACATTGTAAACGCCAAGTTCACGAAGTAAGTACAATATAGTAGTTACCTTATTTTCAACACTAATTTTACTATCTGTTTTATTTATTTATTTATTTGAAATAAGTTTATCAAATACAGTAAAATGCGTTTTTCAATTTGTGGGGTGAAATCTCTGTTCTTTCAGAACCTGTTAGAATTAGTAAACAACTCACTACGACTACAGTCATTAAAATAATATAGGTTCCGATCTGCATAAAAACACGCTAGGAAGCGTGCAATTTGGAGCTGCGATGCTCTGTGAAAATTCCTCCCTGTATAAAATTCTATTTCGAAAGATTAAGCAGAGCGAAATTCCTATTCTGCCTAAAAATAAGATCATTGAAAAACATGTATTCTACAAAATGCTGAAGAACTTTAAGCAGAAGGAGCATGAATTCTTTAAGAAAGAAGACACTTATATTTCACACACACACGCGTATATATATATATATATATATATATATATATATATATATATATATATATACTCTCTCTCTCTCTCTCTCTCTATATATATATATATATATATATATATATATATATATATATATATATATATATATATATGTGTGTGTGTGTGTGTGTGTGTGTGTGTGTGAGAGAGAGAGAGAGTGTGTATTACTCGAGAAACCTCTTATACTTTGTATATACATAGGAAAAAATATATATAAAAACATACCAGTAATTAAACTTCTACCATAGCAATTAAGGAAATTTTATTGTTGTTATAAATCAATATGTATTGTATATTTTTGAATTAGAATTCTTGCCAGTAAAACTTCTACACCTTTCCTTTACACATACAGAATTTTTTGTTTTGTATTATTATAATTCTCGTTACTCCAATTCTTAAACTAGATTTGTAAATAAAGGTGTCCAAGTTCAATATTATTATTATGTAAGCAAGTCACACTATCCAAACAAAAACACTAAACGAAATCTGGCAACCATGTTCATCTAAGCTTAACTGGCATATAAGGAGAGAGAGTAGTCTGTAATCCCCCACCCCACATGAGAAGCATTTCACCATTTTCCTAAGAATCCACCCGGACTATTTTTAAGGCCCGAAAAAAGAAAAACTCGTAACCCTAGTCATTTGACATTGTTTTAAACGTCATTTCTGTTAAATTAAATACATTAATATAGTTATATGATGTGACCTTTCAATATACAGGGTGATTTTTTTAAAAAGAGCTCATGGATTTCATTTAGGTCTAGAATTTCTAACTGAAGTCCGATCTTCATGCGGTTTGTGGCAAATGATCAAGGAAGAATGGGAGATTTATGGAACATGTTTACTGATTTAAATTCACCCGGTGTAATATCGAGCACGCCTCAAGAAAAACAGTAAATATTCGTCAATGTACCTTGCAATTGGAATGAGGTTTTGGATTTTTGAAGCGAAATTGCAGAATACAAATTAAGTATCAGTGAGAATACAAATTAAGTGTTACTGGTAACACCCACAAATCACATGTTGAATGACTATAGCCGGTTTCTTGCGACAAACGACGAAATATTTCTTCGGCGACCTAAGAACTCCTTAACTATAATGTTTCACAACACCCGCCTGCGGGGTCCGATCCTTTCCTGTCTCACTCAGAAGCGATCCTGTTTCTTCCAATTTATTCGCCGATTCTAAATATCCTTTGCGTAGTAACAACAGATTCCATTCTCCAAACATTTTTAACGATTAACTTATGTTGCTCCAAAGAGTACACTATTCTCATTATGTCCTGATCATACCCACACAGTAGCACTGAACTGTACAGCATAATCCGCAAAACAACGGCCTACTTTCCTGTTTCTTATTGAATTTGGTGAGGTTGCCATCTAATGAAGAAAACCAAAATCTCCACACCGCACTGCATTTCGTATTGTAAGGTCTACTGGCGAATATTTACTGTTCTTCTTGAGGCGTGGTTGCTATTATCCAGGATGAATTTAAATCAGTAAAATAGTTCCATAAATGTCCCAGCCTTCCTTGATCCTTTGCCACAAACCGCATGAAAATCGGACTTCAATTAGAAATTCTAGACCCAAATGAAATCCGTGACTTTAAAAAGAAAATCATCGAATATTGTTTGATTTATATTCATAAAATAAGAGATGATTGGAGTTTAAAATATGTTTGTTTGAACATATGTTGTTTCCTTACTTTATTATATTGCTATTTGTTTTAAAGTTATATGAAAAAATAAATCTAAAAGGAAAATAGAATTGTTCGAGAAAATTTAATTAGTATTTGTTCATTCATTTATTCAGCGGATACAGAATGTTAGCTCTAAATTTAATCATTCACATTACTGAAGTGAAGTGATAAATTTAGGCGTAGTTTGTCTGCATGCTTTTAATAAATGACTACATCATCAACCCCGGGATTCAGCACGTCAATTTGTCCTGCTGATATTTCAACTTCAGTGTTCACGGGTACCACCAATTCGGGCTCTGGTTCCGGGAGTACCACTTCAGCTTGTTGCACGGGCATCAATACATCATACGGTTGCTCCATAACCATTGTATCTAAATAAGGTATATCTCGTTTCAGATGCTTTGCTGATGTTATTCCCACGAAGGCCAGTACCATGAAGTATAAAGTTATCTGAAAGAAAGAAAGAAATGTAATTATGTAAACAGTCAATGCTTGTTTTTATTACACTGAAAGCTTAAATTGTTCTTAATCACTTATATTGCTGTAGTATACGGTGAAATTGCTGTAAGCAATACTTTCAATAAAGAAGACATTTTCAAATACCTACGATCAATATTAACATACCAAAGCAATATTCACAAAGAAATTAAATGTCAAATAAAAGCAGGGAATTCGTGTTATTATTCAGTTAAAAATCTTTTGTCGTCGCGAATTATGTCGAGGAATTTGAAGCTTAAAGTATATAAAATGATAATCATAATCATGCCTGTTGTTCTATATGGTTGCGAAACATGGTCGCTTACTCTGAGAGAAGAACGTAGACTGAAAGTATTTGAGAACAAAATCCTGAAGATGAATATTTGGACCCAAGACGAACGGGAATAGGGAATCGCAGAAACTTCATAACGAAGAACTGCATAATTTATTTCGTTTACCAAACATTGTTAGGATCATCATGTCTAGAAGGCTTACGTGGGTAGGTCATGTAGCCAGAATGGAACAAAGTAGGAAAGCTTTCAAAGTTTTAACTGGAAGTCCAATCTGAAAACGACTATTAGGAAAACCTAGGGTCAAATGGGAGGATAATATTAGGATGGATCTAGCAGAAATGGTAATAGCAGAAAACAGAAACTAGATCCAATTGGCTAAGGATAGATGTCAGTGGAGATCTTTTGTGAACGTGGCATTGAACCTTCGGGTTTCATAGGCGATAGAGTTAGTTAGTATACGATTATGTTAAAAAAAAAAAAAAAAGAGCTTCTGCCTTATATTTTGTTACTTACTTACAAGCCCAAAAGCTTTAAAAAATAAATAAAAATATGGATGCGCACGAGACGAGTCGAGACAGAATTTTCCTGACAAAATTCGAGTCGAGACACAGCTCTTCCACTAAAAAAATATAGGGTAGAGCGGGGTAATTCAAATAGGCGGGAAAATTGAATAATATTAAGCATTGTACTACCTGGAGTGAAAACGCGGCTCGCCATCTTAGTGAACCTGAGGTACATTTGTAGGTGGTGGTTTGCAGAAGTCGCTTTCAGAAATACAAACCATTCCTGCGGTTCTGAAGGAATACACGATTTTTTGCTTGCTGCAAGGTAACTACGAATATGTCTATTTTTATGTCGTTATAATTTTCAACGTTGTCTCATCAAGCTTTCCTTATTATTAACTGGATAAAATGAAACCGCTGTGGATAATAATTGTATCAGTGGAATATGGTACGTTGATATACTGTACGCTGAAGCCAAGTAGTAAGCAGTTTTCATACTACGTTCTGAATGGAATAATCGTCGACTGCGGGGCAATTTGGATAATTCAAAACGGGGCAATTTGAATACTAGTTTAATTAGAACTATAAGTCTACTATTTTTTATATTTGTTTATGCCTTGGTACAAATATGACCTCCATAACCATCCTAGCCGTATTTACAATATGAATATGAGATCTTAACGCGCCTTCTTCCGATCATGGCTCTCAAAACGTCTCAACGAAGCCTATAGATGAACCCATACAACAAGTGCTTCCCAGCCCAGAAAAAAATTGTGTGCAGAAGAGACGTTGTGTCACAGCATAATCACATCATAGTCACAGCATGTGTCACAGCCACTCGACTTCCCCTGAAAGTATTCAGGCAATGAAAGTAGAACAGCGCCAAGGAAACACGAAATCATCAGGTGCAACAAAATCCAAGAACATTACAAGAAAGAAGAGGTGCTAATGCAGAACCTGCCAAGAAAAAACAAATGAATGCTCGAAAGAAACTGATAACCTTCACCTCTTCCAGTGACGAAGAAATAGGCCTAAGTCTAAAGATGTCTGTCAATGAAGATCAAACATAGACTTGCCGTTTTCGCCTTCTTAATTACTATTCAGAATGTTCTGCTAGAATGGGAGACTGGATTCGTTGCCAGCGTATAAGGCATGGTTCCATGAGGTCTGTGTCGGTGCAGAAGATCGAAAACAGTTTATTTGTGGTCGCTGTCGTTAAATACGAACGATGGAAGATGAATTAACCTACGGCTCTTTGCCTTAGACAGTGTTCCTAAGAAATAGTTTTAGTGTACATTCAAAAAGATAGCTACAGGTGATGCATATTTGGAATTATTGTATTTTTTTTCATTTAAAATTAGCATATTTCAACTACCGTAGAGTTTTCGATCTAGCTATTAAATAGTTTGTACATTATCTCTAGGTACATATATTTTCCTTATTTAGGACTTGCTTATTTTGTTGGTTATTCATATTACCCCACTCGTTATCCAAATTGCCCCTTCCATTTACGTTTTTCGAAATTTCGAAGGGGAAATTGAATACCCAAATTTCACAATCATGTATCGAAGTTACTACCTTAAGAAAAATTGTTAAGTAATAGTAATGTTCAAAGTTTATGTTCATAATTTTGTATCTGAATACCACTCACAGTTTCTGAGATATATGAAAAAATGTCTGAAATTATTCAAATTACCCCGCTGTACCCTACCTTTTTCGAGTCGAGACATAATTTTTACAGCACATATTCGAGATGAGACAGTCTCAAATCTAGTCTCGTGCGCATTCCTAAATAAGAATGTAAGTAATGGAAGATTCAAATGTTTATGTATACTGTTGGGAGGTATCCATTGAGATACTTAGATGAGCTAAAATTAAAAAAAAAAAAAAAACTAATGCATAAACATTTCAGAGAACACTGAGTTAGATGCCCCTTTTGTATTTCAAATGTGTTTTATTTGAAAAGTAAAAAGAAAAAAAATTGAAAAATCAATTGCTAAAGTCATGGAACACTAATAGTAGTCACATGGAATTCTATTTAGAATTTTAAAATTAGCCACATAAATATACATCTTAAGCACTTATGCTTCGTGGGGATCAATGTACGTTTTTGTCGAGAGAGGTCAATGTGTTAATTACTTTTTATTTTTCACAGACATATAATGGGAAGTCAAAAGGTACATATCTCTCCTATTGTTTATTGGTATTTTACACATAATTATTGAAGAACACGAATTACTAAATTAATTTATCTGGAATGGCTCAACAGTTTAGGATATTGCCATCATCTCCCCAAACCAAAAAATAAGAAATCTTATTTTTTTTTAAAAAAAAATATAGGTTACGTTTTGTCAATACAGTTGCTATAGCATCAGCTATAATTCAATTAATATTTCAGTTTACAAAAGCCTAAGTATTATTCATAATTTTTGAAATATATTATCTCCGATCTTATGGGTTCTATCCCTGTTCCCGCACTGTAAAAAATCGTTGTGTTATTTCAACGACTTGCCTATGTGTTAACACGTGTTAAAATATAATAAAGCAAGTGCTTAGAACAACTCACTCTCCATTTGGAGTTGTGTGTCAAATGCCGGTAGTTGAAATGACACACAAGCTGTGTGCTGAATTAACACAAGTGTAGAATCTTCGGTGTTGTTTTCTGCATGATTGCCAAATATGATGGGCATCTAATTATAAAGGCTTATGTACTGGAACTGCAGTCAAATACAGAAGAAAGAAATACTTAAACAAATCCAGGTATTCGCAAAATTTCAACGTCCGAATCACGTGATGTGTTCTCAATTGTTTTACATAATGTTTCTGAAGAAATATGTCAACAGCGAGAAACAACACCCATATTACTGTGCCAGTTCTGCACTGCACTAGAGCTCACCAGTCAATATCGGGGACTGTGTTTTAAAAAATGGCGGAGAACCAGTAGAAACTCAATAAAGAGGCAAACATACTATAAGAATATAGGTAAGAGTTTCCTATCATTCTTAAACAAGTTGTTGGTGAAGATTGTGTTTCAAACCATAAAGAAATAATTCACAATAAGTGTTGGGGAAGACGACAAAAAAGCCTATAAGATTTTCTAAATGAAGTGTTCTGTAGTTTACTGTTCTTATTTTAAAAGTAGAATCTTCGGTACTCGTAAGCATGCACACCACAAGCTTTTCTAACACAGAAAAATGGTTCCATCAACACCTCACATGGAGTTATTTCAACACCGAAATAGGTGTCGTAGTAACACAGAACTGGAGTCGAACTAAAACCAAAAACGGTGTTAATCTGGTGGTCTGACCTTGAATTTTAACACACGGGAGTCTTGAATTAACACCAAAACGATGTTACTTATACATCTTTGACCTTGAATTATCACACAGATTGTGTGTTGAAATAATAAGAATATGATGTTAAAATAACACAGGGACTGTGTTATATTAATACTTGACATTGTGTAATATTAACACAAAATGATTAACACACTACACACTGTTACTTTCTTCGTGTTGGTGCAACACCACCACAAGTAACATTCAACACTTTTCCCCACACTACCGACCCTGACATGGTGTCTAATCAACACCGAAAATACTAACACAGATCCGAATCTAACACCACTCAACACCGGATGTGTGTTAAAAACGTAACACACCGCCTATGTTAAACACTAACACCGCGAGGTCTGTGTTGAATTAACACCGCATAGTGGTAGTCACGCTGGAACCATCTCTGTGTTAAATTTGAGTTGAATTAAACACAATAATTTTTTACTCTGCGCCAAGCGAACTTCCTGGTGGACAAACACCGTGTGCGTTGGTTTCATCGGGATTCTCCCGTTTCCTCTCACTTTATTCATTCCATTATTTCATTCATTTCTCATCATCACCGTCTCCTTTAGCCTAGCCGGCATAATCGTGGGACGTAAAACTCAAAGATTTCATTTCATTTTTTATCTCCGATTTTTGTTAAAGTTTCTTCCTTCGTAGGCAGGCCTTGAAAAATAACGAAAAGTGTAAATAAATTAAACAGAATGCTCTTGATATATTTCAAACAATATAACATGTCTTTTACAGTGGCGGATCCACGGAAAGGGTGAAGGGGACAACTGCCCTCCCCCAAATATTGCTTTTACCTTTTTATAGTTGGTTTCCAATACATACAGACACATGCCCTGCTTACAAACAATAATAATTTAATAAATATCATAGCACATAATTCAGTCTTTGAATTTCTAGAGTTTTAAGCAACCATGTAGAGTAGAGGGGGGGCAAGAGTACGTGGGGGTAAGGATACGATTCCCTAAAAACAAGTGAATATATTCGCGTATGGCAATAATGCTTCACGCGGAGTTTGATGTTAATGGCGTCTAAAACCTAAACAAGTATGAGTGAGCTGCGGCAAACTACAAGCTATCTAGGTAATTATTTATGTTTTTCTAATAGTTTGATATAATATTGGGACATAAGTAATTAATGAATAACTTACACAATTTTTTAACGATTTCAAAGTAATATAAAGCGTTAGTTTCTAACATATCCATTGTTTGACAGGATGGAGTAAATTGCCTTTCTTCCAACAGTTGGCTGTACAACATCACGAGAAAGTCAATTGTGTAGTGAGGGGGCAAGGGTACGCAGATACCTACGGGGCAAGGGTACGCGTGCGTACTCTTGCCCCTTCTGTCCTATGAAAAAGAATCCAATTTGATTTAGATCTAACAATCAAAAAAGAATGTAAATTCCGTTGTAATAGAGAGTGACGGCAAACTTTACGAATACTGGTTCCCATATGTAGCCTCTAACGTTAAGAATTCTGAAGAATCCTGATATTTTCTGATGTCTGAGGGATAAATTGTTATTCTAAATACCACTCCTTACATAAAATATCTAAGGTGGTGTTTGAGTTTTCGAAACAGATAAACGTGTGAGATAGTTAAATCTGCAGTTATTGAATAACATTACGCTTGCTTATTTTATTCAGGTTTCAGAAATGCTACGCTTTGTCCTCTTTTATCTTAAATGTCAGTAGTTTTCAGTAATAAATTTCAGTGGGCCTTATGCAGTCATTCTGACGCGTGATTAGTGCCATACTAAAAAGTTCGACTACCATATGTTTTCTGTAGTAGTCAGTCCTTTAGTAATCATACGTAAAAATGACTCTGCATAAGACGGTATCAGTCCAATGATTGGTATGGGATCCTATAAAGATATATGAAGCTAACCTAACCTAACATTTGACAATATGTAGCTTCATCAAAGATAATCGAGAAGTTTTCAAGTTACCCTCGTAGATGACAAGCATTCTGTAACTGATGGAATAAGCCAAATTTGGAAATATATTTTATAAAGGGTGTAAATAATATCTGATTTTTTTTGTATCCTATGCATTCCCATTACTGATTTAAGGAGAATTAAGGATTTTTTTTTAAATGAGAATCTGCAACGTCTTTAGGTACAATAAAGCCAGTAGGCCTATTTACCGAAGAAATGGAGAACGAATTAGTGGAACATATCACATTACTGGATCAATTCTTGTATGACTTAACTTTAAAAGATCTAAGAAGAATGGCATACAATTTTGCTGAACGTAACTAGTTGCCCCATATCCTTTAGCCATGCGAATCGAATGGCAGGAAGAGATTGGACAGTCTTTCTGTCGTAGACATATGACTATTGTTTTGCGACAGCCTTCAAAGACTGGTCTGGGGAGAGCTCGTGGTTTTAGCAAGCCACAAGTTGATCGCCTTTTTAATTGTCTAAAAGATCTTGCAAGAGAAAACGGTTTTTCTCTACGGGATATCTACAACATGTACGAAACTGGCATAAATACGGTTCCTTATAAAAATCAGTTGTGAATAAAACTGTGATTTTGGAGTTAACATAACAGCTGTTTCCTGGTGAGTGCATTTGGTTCCTTTATTCCCCAGATATTTCCCAGAAAATGAATGAAACAAGAATTATTCGATGGCTCGCCGCCGGGTTCTGTGGGAATGATCTCTGATTCTGGTTCAAAAACTCAACTTTTCGTAGAATGGTTATATTATTTATCCCGATATATGCGATCAAATTCGGTTACGAAAACGGTATTGTTACTTGTTGACAATCAGACCTCTCACATTTCAATCGAGGCGATTGATTTCTGCAGGCAAAATGGGATAATGATGTTGAGTTTATCACCCCATACCAGCCATAATTTGAAACCATTAGATCGCTCCTGTTATCACGCGCTGAAATCCTGGTATTCAACAGTGTGTGATAAATGGATGAGGAATCATCCATCCCGCCTAATTCCAAGTTGCGAGTTTGCTTACTGAGGCTTACTACAAAAGCTGCAACCTTTGGTATCCAGCCTTCAAGAATCTGGAGTTGTCCTACTGAATCCAGATGTGTTCACTGAAGAAGATTTTCTTCCCTCTATTGTGGATGTGGTAGACTTAAATGCAGAAGCCAGCTCTGAAGATGGAAGCATTCCTGAAGAAACAAATCCAGCATCAGACCTGAATAGAGCCCAAAATCGTTCATCGGATGATTCACTGGAAGTAAAAAGGGGCCCATGCGGCGCATCCAGATCAAGCACTCCTTTGCCAGTCGCTCGTCCTCCTCCATCTTTTACCAAACCTTCAAATAGTAACGCTAGATCCTCACTAGAAACAAACAAGAGCTCATGCGGACTGTCCACTTCGAACACTCTTCAGCCGGTTGCTCGTCCTCCTCCATCTGTTACCAAACCTTCAAACACTAACGCTAGATCCTCACTAGAAACAAGCAAGAGCTCATGCGCACTGTCCACTTCGAACACTCTTCAGCCGGTTGCTCGTTCTCATTCATATGTTACCAAACCTTCAACCAGTAACGCTGGATAATCACTAGAAGCAAGCAGGAGCTCATGCAGATTATCCACATCAAACACTCCTCTGCCGGCTGCTCGTTCATCTGTTACCAAACCTCCAACCAATAAAACTGGATCTTCACTGGAGGTAAGCAGGGGCCTATGTAGACCGTCCACATCTTGCACTCCTTTGGTGGTTGTCAGTCCTCCTCCGACTGTCCCAAGCCCACAACCAAAAATCTTGATCTTCTCGAGGTCAATCAGAGATTCTGACATCCTCTCCTTTCAAGCAGAACTTACTTCTGAAACGGCGCTCTCCAAAGAGCAAAGGCAAACATCAACTTGCACCAAGAAAGCTACAACCGAAGGTAACTCCTCAGGTCAGTGAGGAAGTAGTATACGAGTGTTCATTATGCAATATCATCTACAGTGATTTACCAATAGAAGACTGGATCAAGTGCGCAAGATGCCATGAATGATGGCATGAACAATGCACATCATATGAAGGAGTAGGCACCTTCATCTGTGATAATTGTTAATACTTTTTTGGGTGCGTACTCTTGCCCCTTTGATTTCGTACTCTTGCCCCACATATAGGGGCAAGAGTACGAATTTGAATGATTTCATTTTACGAATTATAGTTCCTCCAAGGACAGAGGTATATAAAAGTTGAGTTCACATTTCGTAAAGGAGAGTTCAAGTTTTGTGTTCCATGTAAAAGTTTTCCGTTGTAACTATTTTTTACCAACCAGGATTTATCAACGTATTATATATTACGATGCCCCTTGGCACATCCTCTTGGCAGCGATTCTAATTGGTAATTTCCAGTTTGTCATAAGCTTTTTGAGCATTGGTGCTTATCACTTACACTTCTATATGTATGTAGGCTTTATTTTGAAATTCGTTTCTAATATGTAGTTATTTATTTATTTATTAATAAATGTTTCAGATATATATCCAAGTCCATTTTACACTGTAACAATCGAACAATTTTTTCTGCATTACATACCTCTAAACCTCCGTTATTTCAGTTGTTTCTTTAATATTTTTTTTAAATTTGTTCAATATTCTTTCATGTATCTGACAATAAGCCGTTTTTTTTTTAGTTTACGTCCCAGGACTATCCACCGAGGCTAAAAGGGAAGAAATGATAATGATGGTGATAAATGAAAATGTTGAAATGAAGAAAGTGGAAAGAATCCGGCTCAAAGAATTTCACGCACGATTTTTGTCCACTATAAAGCCCACTTGGCGTAAAAGTATTGACATACAAATATGCTGAACAAAATAAAGAAAATCAAAAACATATATATACGAGGGGTATTGATAAAGCTTGAGGCTTACCAAGATAAAATTGAGCTAGGAAGCTGAAATCAGCAGGGCATATAGGGCAGGATCTGTATAGACTATGTTGCAAAATGCAATGTTCTATGATAGTAACATCCTTTTCTTTTTCATTTCAGAAGTGAACACGACAGCACCTCCAGCAAGCTTCAGTCCAGAGGAGTTTAGGACCGTCATGAAGTTTCTCTTCCTCCAAGGTTAAGGTGCGACGTAGATCTACGATGAAATGAAACACTTTGGAGAGCCGTGGGCCATCATATGCAACTGTCAAACGCAGTGTGGGTGCCATTTTGATGTTGAAAATGCGAGACCCAGTGGCAGGTCTGCTACTGTGTCTGTTTCCAAAAATGTGCAACCCATCCAGGACATGATAATGGAAGATAATCGAATATCAGCCAAAAGGATTGCTTCGTGTTTGGTCATATCACGTGAAAGAGTTGATACCATTATTCTAAATGATCTGGATATAAGAAAGGTTGCAGCAAAGTTGATCCCCAAACTTTTGACGAAGGAACAAAAGCAGGAAACAGTGAGAACTTTCGCGGACAGTTTTGGAACATTTTGCAAGAAGTGAGGTTGTTTCTTGGGGGGAAACACGTAACTGCTGATGAGACACGGCTCTATTATTATGATCCCGAGACTAAAATCACTCTAAGATATGGAGGCACAGTTTTTCTCTCTGGCCAATGAAGTGCCGTGTGCAGAGGTCTGCACAGAGACAAATGGCAACAAACTTTTCGGATAAGGAAGGGGTTCTGCTGGTGGACTATCTTCCAGTAGGTGCAACGATTAATGCAGCATATTACTGTGGTCTCTTGAGGAAGTTGCGCGAAAATATGAAGGACAAATATGAAAATATGAAGGTAAGATCTCCAAAGGTGTTCTGCTTTTGCACGACAATGCCTCCTCACACACGGCATCTGAAACACAGGACGCGTTAGTCACCCTAGGATTTCAAGTGTTCATCCTCCTTATTCGTCTGACTTAGCTCCATCTGGTTATCATCTGTTCCCGAATCTCAAAAAACATCTCAAAGGTCACTGTTTTCAAGCTTCAACTAATGCTACAGATGGGTGGTTACAGCAGCAGATAAAAGACTTCTATTTACAGGGACTTAAAAAGTTGCAGGACAGATATCGCAAAAGCAATGACGTACTAGGAGAATATGTGGAATAGTATGCGAGTTTCAGCTTCCTACCTCAATTTTTTTCAATCTTTATCAGCACCCTTTCATGGTATATATATAGGGTACATCCTAAATCCACTTACATTTTTCACCCCAGTTCTCGTCTTCATTTGTTCTTCTCACTACCATTTCCCACTTATTCCGACCTCCTGCTGTATACAGTAGTTGGTAGCAGGGATAAAAGTGGATCTGAAAATATAGGGGACGCTTGACGCACCTATGTCTATCTCCGCCCATAGATATTTTTGGAAGTGCGGGGACGACGTCATCTCGCGTTCTCCCTCACTTTTGCCCCTAGTTGGTAGTCGATAAAACATTCATGTGCTACATTACCGAAATGAGGAGAACGCGCGTAATGTTATTTCCCTACTTCTTTAAAAGCTAAATTTGCGTATTATTTCTTTCTATTGTTCAGAATCATATCCTAATATAAACAGAAATGAACGAAAACCGGTTAAGGGCTTTCTGAGTTCAATTCGAATACTAAATGTCGTGCTATTGACCTTTATATTTCAATTAAGTGTTCAATTACGTCATTATTAGTGGGAAATTAATATTGTTCTTTATTTATGCGTATTTTTGTTAATAATTTATTGCACTTTTTTTACTCTGTTTTGATGTAATACTTGTATTCCACATCTCGAGCTTACGTTCAAAACTCACGAGGTTATCCGCCCTTCGCAAACGACCTTCTGAATCCGCTAAATGATTGTTTTAATTTCAGCATAGAATGTAATACCTCAGGGTTAGGTAATTGTGGTTTGGTTTGGTCTTGAGTTTAGCGTCCCTTTCAGCAACGAGGCTATATGAGACGTGAAGTTACAGCTTAACTTGGGATCTGAACCATATGAGCTTCAGCGTGTCTCCCATGCCTGGGACGCGTACGTTAAGCGCTTTGCCACGACGGAGCTCATGGTTAGGTATCCTCATCCGCAAAAAAAAGTTCGCATATACTGTAACTTCCACATTTTCATTAATAACTTGCTTTTCTGACTATATTATCGCTTCTTTGTGCTTTCCTTAACAAAGCAGTGTAATAATGCATAATTATTTATTATTTTAGAGAAAAAATAAAGCAAAATAAGAAAATTATAAGCAAAAAACCTTTAATCTTATGAAACATTAGTGTGTCAAATAATTACACGAAGAATATCCCTTTGGAAAAAAGAGGGAAAATGACACAGGTATTAGGAAACACTCACTAACATGTGAAGCTATTGAACAGAAACATGAGCTGAAGAGTCAACTACGTATTTCTGCGTTTAATATGCAATTCACACTTCATGCACAGTTCCAATATGCAAAATCAGTCAATATCTTCAGTTGAAATTACTGATATAGGGAGAAAATGACTATTTAAAACTTCAGGTGTGAACGTGCGCTTGGAGCGATATATGAGCATTATTACAGCATATTCTTTCATGAATTGTCTCGGTGGTCAAGCGTGTTTAGTAGTGTTCTTGAAAGTCTAGCATCAGAGGGCGGCAGTTCGAATCTGCCTTCCGGCGGTTTTGGTTTTTTTCAACATATGGAAACATTTCTTTAAATATAAAGTTCTGCTTTGAAGTGCTTGAAAAAAAAATCAGATGAACTATCACGTTTCAAAGCCTGTTACATTTGTTCACCCTGTCATCATTTATATACGAAGACGCTAAAATGAGGAACGTTAACATTGTTATAATGGGAACAACTTTCTGATTTGAATACCAACCTTAAATCACACGTCCAAAATGAAAATTATTCATGTTCTGATACCTATTGTAATATACAGGTGTGTATATATAGAGAAAGAAAGAGAGAGAGAGAAAGTATGTGAGAGAAATAGAAAACAATATATGCTGTAATTTTAATTACAACGTAAAAAGTTATTGCAATTCATAATCTGGATTTTTACAAAGCGATTTGAACGCTTGAAGCGACTTAATATTCATAAAGCATCTTTTTCTTGAAGTGTCGCAAATAGTCCGATGCTTTGTAATATGTGCCAAAGAAATAAATGCATGTTTTTAACAGGATACTATCGTCTACCTTTTGCTTCAATTGATGGTATAAAATAATGTTGAGTTGATTTTAACATCCCTTTCAGCATCGAGGCTATATGAGACGTTTACCTACTGATTAGCGTGAAATCCGAACCACATGAGCTCACACCGGGAATCGAACCGGGTCTCTTACGTCAAAGGTGCGTATGCTAACCGCTTAGCTACGAAGGAACTCGGTATGAAACTAAAATAGCACACATTACCCCATATTATTTCACCGAAAGATTTCTGTTTTATGATCAGTTAAAATAGTATTTCTGGACACCGTAGCGAAAAATGTATTTGCTTTTCAAAGTAGTGTACGAAAATACAAAGAATAAACACAGTAGAAAGGAAACCAAGAAATGAATTCAAAGTAAAGTGCTTTGCCTCTCTCGAATAAATCACTCAATGTATTACAAGTGCATATCTCGTGCATTTCCAGTAGAATTATTAAAACGCGCTGGCTTTATAACTTGGCTGTGTGGTCTAGTGGCTAGCATGTGTGTCTGTGGTGTACGGGGTACCGGGTTTGATGCCCGGTGGGAGAATTTTGGAATTTTTAATGTTCTCGACGTGTCTGTGTTTGTGTCCCTATCATTCAAGGTTACTGTAAAACGTGTATAACCGAGTAGGAAATATATAGAAAGTACTGATAAGGGGAAAGTAGACTTTGGTAAGTGAACTTCGGGGCCGCCTTTCGCGACGTAAATTAAGAAGAAAATAAGTGGGTTTAGCGAGGCGCTTGAAATTACAGTCATGATTGACGGTTCGGTTCCCAGTCCGGTTTTCTTTCAATATAAGGATATTTTATTTTTTCTAAATACAACGTTACATTTTTAACCTTTGAATTGGTTATAAAAACAAAATCAGATAAACTGTCAGCTTTCAAACCTCTGTCACTTTTATTCATCATCTGTTTGTATACGAAGATGACGCTATGGAAATGCTAGCACTACCAAAGTTCAAATAGATTTCTAAGTTAATATCAAATTGAAAACACACGCCCAAAATGAGAATATATGTTTCTGCTTTATATGTATAGTTCAATTATACCAAACAAAATCCGCTATCCCCATTCCCTTTGGCGGTAGGGATAACTTTAAAATTTTAAAGTGGGACCCCCATTTCTTATTGGACATTTCGATTCTCCAGAAAAAAGTGACTGATTTCACCCAGAATTGAAAACAATTCCTTCACGGATGGCACTTTAATCGATACCGGAAAAGGAGGGGTAGCAAAACGTTATGAAAATGTTTTTTGTCAGATCCGTGCTCTGTGGTCATACAGTTAGCATACTGGACTGCACAGTCAGAGATCCTGATTTCAATTCCTAGTAACCCTAGGGGAACACCAAATGAGTACATAACAAGTAGTGACTATTTTCATGAATATATGCATCATATAAAAATCGCTTAAAGTTTGATACTAAGATATTATTATTATTATTATTGTTATTATTATGTTACATATTACTTGAGCTTATAATTAGGAAGACCTAGGCGCAGATGGGAGGACAATATTAAGATGGATCTCGCAGAAATAGGAATACAAAGTAGAAACTGGATCCAGTTAGCTAAGGATAGAAGTCAGTGGAGAGCTTTTGTGAATGCGGCATTGAACCTCCGGGTTCCATAGGCCATAGAATTAGTTAGTTAGTTAGGAGGGTAAGTGTGCCTAAAGTCAGCCGTCTCCAGTAGTCAGCAATTTTTCAGTAAAAAGCATATTAAATAAACATACAGTAGCTTGTTATCAAACAAATAATCAACTACAACTTAAATCAGAGCTCCAGTATTCAACCTCATTTGTTCTGGCCTGGTGTGACTCCTCGTGGCAGGAAAGAAAAATTATCATTTGAGGTCTGCTGATGCAAGTGAGCAAAGTGCGCATTTTGTTAATAAAAAAATAAGGAAGAAGCTTTACTTCAAAGTTAAGTTAAAATTATATTATTGTAAAATAGTACGAGTTATTGCTTTCTTCTATGCATGAATGTATCGTAGCTTATCAAAAATTCGTGGTTTATGATACAAAACAAGATGTTGCGTAGAAATAAGGGGGACTGACTACAAGTTGCATTTTTGATAACGTTTTCCGGTAGTCAGCCATTAGGGGCTGACTACTGGAAATGACTCTTCACTTCAATTTCCAATGGCCAGCCCCCCATTACTTTCAGCGGACCATAATCCAGTAGTCATCCCACATATACTCCAGTAGTCATCCACTTATCATTCATTCAATTTAAATGACACATGACATACAACTAAGACACTTAACTAATACGTAGAAGACTTTTCTAACGATTTAATGAAAAAGTAACTGTTATGATGTCACTAATTGCATCATACAAGTATAATACAGTTATAAAGTACGGGACAAAATTAAACGATCGAAAATGCCATTAAAACTTATGACGATGTTGGTCGTTTATTTTTGTCCCGTACTTTAATATCAGTCTGGTATTGTAACCATTTCAATTCTTGTATTTTTCTAGAACTGAGGGAAAAAAGGTTAAGGATTTATGGCTGGTCTGAATTATTTCTCTAAAATTTAAAAAGGACAGGTAATGAGTATTTATTTTACCCTAAGCATACGCCCTACATAAGCTTTGGGGGCCCGGGCCCCCCGGCCCTAGCAGGATCGACGCCCTTGACCCTGATCATAGCTTAGTCTTTTAATCTAAGGTAGCTATGAGGAAGTAATGGTTATCCATATCTAATTGATTTACTCCGCACAATGTCGCGTTTCTGCACGTTTTTAATTCCAAGGCTGCAATTCCTCTTCAACTATTATTATTATTATTATTATTATTATTATTATTATTATTATTATTATTATTATTATTATTATTATTATTATTATTATTATTATCTGTTCTTATCTGCTCTGTTCCTAGAGTTGCCTGATTGCCGAAACAATACAGAATAATCATAAATATTTACATTCTAACTCACTATGAGCGTGAGGAAAATATGTCTAACAGTTTAAGAACGCGTGATTTAGCGTTTCTTTCAACCAGTCCAAAGACATCTACTGGAATAGACTCAGTGTCAGATGTTTTTGCAATCAGGTGCGTTGAGGATACTCTATCCAAAGAGTCTTCTTATTCTACACTAATGAACACATATAAGGCTATTGTTCTGTCCGAAGAGGATCGATCTGCTATCAGTAGATACTTGCTAGTGAAATGCTCGATATCTTAGTCCTGGAACATACCAAATTTTAGCAATTGGCCGTCTAGAGCCTACAAATATATCTTCGATATCAGAAATAGACGTTACATCTGACTCAAACCAGGAAAACAACATATCCGTTATGGCATCTTGTACTGAAGCGACGCAAGGTGAAAGGTCTGCTTCTGTTTCTACAGTCAGTAGAGCCAGAAATAACTCCATATGATCTCAGGAGAAATTCAAAGAAAACCTTCGTAAAATACTTCCATATCATCTGGCTTTGATTAGCATCTTTTCTGGCTAGCTCCAATCAAAAACAAAACTACCAAACATGTGCCCAGAGAAAAAGTTCAAAGTGCAGTATCCTCCCAAGCATGGAGAAATTATCAGATGGTAAAGAATGAAAAGAAAAGAAAACTAGAAGAGAAATGTCTAAAATGAAAAAGGGAGAGAATACAAAAGAAAGGAAAAATTTTAAGTCAAACAAAAAGAAAAGGACTGTCAAGCCAAGTAGCACTAGTAGTTAAAAAGACGAGACGCAAGAAGTTGTTGAAATGCCGTCTAAGGCCTGAAGAAGAATTCATAAGTGATATTGAGAACGATACACTTAAATATATTGGGTGTCACTTTTGTGATCACTGGTACCACTTAAAATGCACGTGCCTCAGTGTATTATCGTACGAGGAACCTGCTAAACAAGTGCTTATGTGTCCTGAATGTGCTTAATGAACTTCATATTAAAGGGTTAATGTCATAGCTAAATATAAATATCAATGTAAATATAAATGTAAATATAAATAGGCCTATATATTAGTTTTAAATAGGCTAGTCTAGGCCGAGGCACATTTTTCTTAGTTTATGGTAAATATCATACAAGAAGTCTTTTTTCCTGTATCGCAATATATTTTCCACCAGGCCTGCTTCTAGCCACAGAGGTTTGGGGGGACATAGATATGTTAGGGGGGGCAAGTCATTAAAAATCTCTTACACATATCTAAATTGTGTTTTTTGTGTTGAGGTCTGGAGGGGCCACGAAAAGTTTAGGAGGGCCAGGCCCCCTAGCTCCCTCTAGTTGCGGGCCTGTTTTCCACGTAGTTTTTCTTTGTAGGAACTCTGAGTGCAATATATTTGTCCCTTAATTTGCTACTGAGGAATTGATCTCTAAAATTCCATTAAAAAAGTCAATTCTATAGTGTGGCTGAGTACTGGTTAAAGTAATGGCTGACCTTTGGTTTTCATAGGCCGACTACTGTTTTTTTCAGGGTTTCTGGTATTTTCTTTTTCCTGTGTAATTATGTATAAAAGATTTCCTATGTGAGCTACACAAACGTAAAATTTAAACACTGTTCTTTCTAATTACATATGCAGTAAAAGTTATTAGTAAAAAATAATTTTTTTTATACTTTAAAAAAGTTGAAAATCTCCTTAAATGGTCGACTACTGGCACATTTACCCTATTACTTGAGATGCAAACTATAGTTGCAATTTTTTGAAGGAATATTGCCTAACTGGAAAGTAGAACTTTACATATTGTTTTGTCTGTGAAACATATGCTTGTTTAGCTTTATTTGAAAGTGTTAATTTTGCCAAAAATATTGAACGTTGGAAAACCGCAATAGCATTTCCTTACAGGGGCCAAAAAAAGAGAGCTGATATTTCTAAAGGAGGCAATCGTAACAAAAACGGATAGGAGATAAACATAAATCGAAAATGTTATGTTGAAAACATTTTCATTGATTTTGTCTTCTGCCTCAGGCACTGACAAGGTCAGACAAATATTGCCTATTACGTTTAAAATTGCCTAAAGGAAAGTTGAACAGAATACCACAGATCTTATCACTCAGTAATCAGTTGTGAAGTGCTCCCTTGTAGTCAAACAACGTATATCGAAATAACGTGTTTTCTGCCTCTTAGTAAATAAAAACTACGATCTTACTAGCTCTTGGAGTAACCAACTGCGCATGTCGTTTAATAGCTTCAACTAAAAGGGGTGCTCATTCAATGTGCAACTCGTGAAAAGGGTAGAAGTCAGAAATGGCTGAGAATAGAAAAGAGCGTGTTCTTGCTTTAGTGCAAGAAGGCTATTGCGCTGCACAAGCCGCTGAAAGGTGTGGAGTTTTACCAAGAACAGCACAGAAGTGGATAAAGCGTTTTCGAGAGACTGGAGAAACTATGCGGCGCCGAGGTAGTGGTAGGCGTCGTGTGACAACACCTGACCAGGATACCCAGCTTGTTGCTGCTGCGCGACTTAATCCCAACATGACCGCCAGACAACTTCGGCACGCATCAGTTTTCCAGGCTCTCGAGATACTGCTGTACGGCGTCTTAGGGAAGCTAATCTTCACGCCCGTCGTGCTGCGGTGAAAGAATTCCTCTCGGAAGAGCATATAAGACGACGGCTTCAGTTTGCGGAAGAAAATGTGAACCGTGATTGGAGACATGTTGTCTTCACAGACGAATGCACATTTTCTTCCTCAAATAATGGCCAAGTAGTCGTGTATCGTCCGAGAGGCTCCAGGCATGATCCCAGATACGTTTTCCACAAACGTCACTGTGGACGCGTATCTGTATCTGCTTGGGGTTTCATGACATCACAGTCCATAGGGTAGAGGGGCGTCTTACAGGTGAGCAATATTTACATATCCTTCGGGATGTTATGTTTCCATCTGTGCGTTTTATCTACCCCGATGGAGTAATCCAGTTTCAGCACGACAGGTCTCCGGTTCATATGTGTCAATTAGTTCAGAATTGGCTCTCGCAGCAGGCTGATTTAGAGGTCCTAGATTGGCCACCGCGTGGAGCCGATATGAATATAATTGAGACAGTATGGGCAGAGGTCAAAAGGGTGATGAAGGAGAACTGGCCTAACCCGCCTCCATCCACAAAAAATCAACTATGGGAAATCGTTGAAAACAGCTGGGAGGAAGTCTCCCGTAGTGAACGCTTTCTCTGCAGACTTTCCGAAAGCATGCCCAGAAGGCTCCAGGCAGTCATCGATGTAGAAGGTCATTGGACCTCCTATTAGACACTTATATATAAACAGCCCTTTTCAGGGCTACGTATTCCCTTCCATTCTTTTATTTTTTGAATGCCAATGAAAATATATCTACGTCACTTTCACCGTTAAACAATGAAAATAAAAAAAAACATAATAGCAGTGGACAAGACTCGATCTTGTGCGAACTTGTGTATTGTAATCTCTCACTTATCCCCTGAGCTACGAAGTAACACGTAGATTTTTTTGAAAAAGATATTAGTAGTTCATAACAACACACTCCCTTTTTATGTAATTCATGTGCCCCTTGCTGCTATCGATGGCGTGAAAACAAAATGCTACACATTACCCCATATCATTTCACCAGTAGATTGCTGTTTTCTGATCACTTAAAACAGGATTCCTGGATATCTAAGCGAAAAATGTATTTCTTTTTCATGTATTCTACGAAAAACCTAAAGAGTAAACAAAATCGAGACAAGCGACTTTCTCGAACAAACCACTCAATGTATCAGTGTCATTGCAAACAACGTCTCGCTGATGTAATGAATAACAACATGTAGTAAAGATCATGGGGTCTTCAGATCAAATACAGCTTGTCATATGGTTTTGTTTTCTTCAGCACAATAGAATGTTTTAAAAAAATATCCAGTCATGTGAGAAAAACAAATTTTGCAGAAATATAACATTTCGTTTTGAGAGGCGTATTAGCACGAAGAAATAGTTTTATTTCTTGCAATCCAAACCGTGAAGAATGAGCTAATGAATAGCGTTTATGGGTCCTTCAATAAGCACCATCCAGTGTGTTGTCGTCGGCAACGTTACGTTTTTCCTTTTCTTTTTTTCTCGTTTTCGCGCATCACATTCTGTTTTTCAATGACTTCTAATGCTAAATTTTAATCCGCTGTTACTTCGTTCGTCGTTTTCACTTCCACCTACAATATTAGATTTAGTTATAGCTGACTATCCTCTAATTTGTATCGAAGTTTTGTCAAGTTTCTAGTGAACGTCAGCTAACCATTTTCTTCCACGTACTAAATGTATTCAAATATTTATTTCAAACGGCTGATTTGATTTCCCGTGATGATCGGACAGACAAACACGACGTCACTTTTACATATTGACCGCCTTATTTGGAACTTGCCCCATTTCCCCCTCAAAAGTGGATTTTTAAGGACAACGGAAGATGGGCTCACATATTTTAAAATATGGTGTTTATATCCATCTGTTCCTCTTACGACATATGTGTTAATGAATCCGACTGGACCAAATGCTAAATACCGTATATTTAAAAGATAATTTCAAGTGCTTCATCCGTTTTGCTGTGAAGACAAGACACAATCTCGATGTCATCATTCTTAAATATTGAGCAAAAACGATACAAATTGCCCCTCTTCTCCATTTAGTGCCGAAATTTCTAAACACGGTCGGACACGTGCACACTCGTTTTAAATAAGGAATTTATGTATCATATTTCATCTCACAAACGTGAGAGATTCTATTTTTGGCATACATTTTAACCCCCTCTCTTCTGTTTGGATACGCATTTCAATAAAAATGGCGTGACAACAACCCAGTCCGAGGTAGGTGTTAACTATGTTAATAAAATTCATTTCAAACGGTTCAGCCATTTTTCGTTATGATAAACAACGTGTTTTTAATTTATATACTATGCAAATATAGGTTAATAGTATTGTTCTGTCTTGTTATTTATTTATTTAAGTTATTTATTGATATAAAATTGAGGTGTTACGTTTAATGTTTAACAAAACCTAGCATTTACCATGTTATCAACCGTGAAGTAGCGAATTTTGTGTCTAATATTTATATTATATTCAATTTACTGTGTCACGCTAGTAGCAAATTAAGCATAAATACGAAAACATTGTTCACTTTCAGTTCTCAAGAGAATTTCTTTCCTGTCTTTCTATTATTTTGTCAATAGCTTACAAAACACTGGCATCAGACTTTTGCAATTATATTTTTAACGTTTTTCCCATAAACTCCCCTGAAAATTTAACCTGAATCGACCCTTACCGGGAATCGAACCCGAGACTACAAGAACCAAAAACACTCGCGCTAGCCACTAGACTTTTTTATTTTTATTCCACGTTAATTAGTAAGCCCACGTTTCATATAGCCTCGCTGTTGAAAGTGTTACGTGAATATAGACTAGACCAAAATTAATTATTGGTGTCCATTTCAGGATCACTCAGTATTATGTTTTTAAGTGTTAGAGTGTTACAAAATCCAACACTTTTCAGTGCCTTATTAAACAACTTATTTTTTTAAAAAAGTCTTGAATGTGTATTAACGGATACAATAAGAATAAAAATCACTATTAGAAACAAACATTTGCAGTAAAAGGAAAAGCAGAAACTATTTGTGTAATAAAAATGTATATCTTTGCCAAAATATTTGTGGCTTGGTGTAATATATATTCACGTAACATTCCTCCACTAAAAACATGCTACCGAGTGATCCTGAAATGAACACCAGTAAAAAATTTTGGTCTAGTCTATATTCACATAACAAAAGGAACAAGAAACTAAAAATCAACTCAACACTACTTTTATACCATCAATAGCAGCAAGGGGCAGACGATACTATCCCGAAAAATTGCATTTATTCCTTTGACCCGCATTGCAAAGCATCGGACAATTTGCAACATCAATTAAAAAAGCTTGAAGAGAAATAATCTTTATGGACAATAAGTTTCTTACATACAATATTCAATTATAAAATGCCTACTACTTATCTTTCTTATTTAATTTATGGGCCGCGATGGTTCACTGGTAGAGCGCTTACCTTTGGTGCATGCGGTCTCTGGTTTTATTCCGTTCAAGTAAGCTTGTGGTGGACAACATTATGTCCGTGACTTTTCTCAAAGTATTTCCTTTTCCTTCCACTTTCTCATTCCACCAATTCTTAAATCATTTTCTTACTTTAATTATCTTCTCCCTTAGCCTAAAATAGCAGGATTCTAGAACACTGGTCCATATACCACATGAGTGGTGATGAAGAAAGCAATCAACCTGGTTAACCTGCCTTCACTCGCTATCGCTTGCTCGACATTACTATATGAATTGTGTATTGAGATTTGATAAAGAAAAGAACCAAACTGGTTACTAATCCAAATTCTCCTCTATGTGAGGACCAGCAATCTAGAACCTTACCGCCTAAAGGGCGTAATAGTGGGATGTTAAATATTTCATTTCATTTTCTAATTTAATTTAGCTCTTCCACATAATATTTTATCTGAAATAATAATAAGATATTATCAAGTGCTCGCAAAGCTGGGAGCGATCTCGGAATCTACCGTAATGTGCGGTAATCTTATTAAATATGTTTCACTACTAGATCAGTTGTTGAATGTTTCATAATGCTATACTAAATTCCATAAACATTCAAGCGAAATAAGTAAAATTGATGAGATTGACAATTTAAACAGCACAGTATTGCAAATCTGGCGGTGTAAATATTTACTCCATTACGCAAACTCTGTTTCAAATACAACCATTATTATAGAGTTCATTTTCATAAACTTGTTCTTATAGCAACTATATCATTTCCTATTTAAATTCAATTTATAGATAATTTTGTGTTACATATCAGCTGATACTCGTGCTATAAACTATACAATAAGTTAACATTCGATGTAAATAAATAAGAAATGTATAATGTTACAGATTCTGGAATTGCAATTTAATTCAATTTTAAACTGTATACATTTTCTATATGATTGTTTCATTTACTTTATAAAAATTCAGATTATGATTTACACTAACTATTTTAATTAAAAATACAAGCCTATACAGGGTGCGGGGAAAGTCCCGGAACAGTCCAATATCTCGCGAAATATACAGATCAGCAAAATAAAAATAACACGTGTTAAACAGTTTTGAAAAATCTATCCAATGATACCAAACGCAACCCTCCATTCCCACACGGGGGGTAACTTTAAAATTTTACATGGAAATCCCCATATTTTGTTGCACATTTGGATTCTTCAGAATAAGTAACAGTGATTTGACCCAAAATTGAAAACAGTGCCTTCACGGATAGCACTTGAATCGACACATAAAAAATGGAGGCGGCAAATCTTTATGAAAATGTGGCCTCTCAGTGTCGAGCTCTGGGCCATGCGGTTAGCGTACGGGACTGCGGCATGAAAGGTCATGAGTTCGATTTCCACGCAGAGTAAAATTTTCATGTGATTTTTTTACCCACATAACGAATTCATACATTTTAACTTCCATAAAATAATGCATTTGTCCATATTCATTAATTTGCAAGAAAATACAAATGGTGACAAAAATGGCTTATTTTTGTTGTAAATAACCCTACTACTAAGAACTACTTCATAAAGCTTCTTTGCAAAACAATTATCGATATTGTATTCCATGTAACTTCATCTTCGCACACACTGTTTTCAATTTTTGATCAAATCACTATCACTTTTTCTGGAGAATCCACATATGAAATAAGAAATAGGGGTTCCCATTTAAAATTTTAAAGTTATCCCCCGTAGTTCCCAAGGAGGTAGGGATAGGTGATTGTGTTTTCTATCATTGGATAGCTTCTTTAAAACTATTTAACATGTGTTATTTTTGTTTTGGTGATATTTATACTTCGCGAGATATTGGACCGTTCCGGGAATTTTTCCGCACCCTGTATACAGTATTTTATCTCTTTCTTTCGTACTCTCACTCTCTATATTACAACTGAGTGTTGCAATAGGTATCAAGAACATGAATAATTTTCATTTTGGACGTATGGTTTAAGGTTGGTATTCAGATCACAAATCTGTTCTCATTATAACGGATGTGGTATTAACGTTAATAAGGATCGTTAACGTTCCACATTTTAGTGTCTTCGTATATAGCCTAATTGATGAACATAGTGAATAAATGTGACTGAGCTTTGAAAAGTGATTGTTCATCTGGTCTTGTGTTTTTAAGCACTTCAAACTAGACATTTATATTTTAAAAAATATTTCACTATATTGAAAAAAAAAAGCGTTCCGCACTCAGGCTCGAACTGCCACCCTTCGGTTCTAGAATTTCAACAGCATTGCTAAACCCGCTTGGCCACGCAGGCATGTTACGAAATAACGAGTTCTGATATTGGAAATAGACTCGCTCCAAGCGCAGGTTTACACTTGGAGTTTTAAATAGCCATTTTCTGTTTTTTTTTTTTTTTTTTTTCAGTAATTTCAACTGAAGATATTGATTGATTTCCCATATTGGAACTTCACGTGAAGTGTGAATTGTATGTTCATCTCAAAAATACATTATTTTCTGTTCCTTCAATTTTACGTATTTGTGAGTGCTCGTAATACCTGTGCACTGTATGGAGTGAATTTCCCTCGGGATATTCTTCGCGTAATTATCTGACAGACTAAAGTTTCATAACAATCACAGTTTTTTGCTTATAATTTTCTTATTTTGCTTTATTTTTTCACAAAAATCATAAATAATTATTCATTACTACACTGCTTTGTTAAGGAAAGCACAAAGAAGCGATATTATATTAAGAAAACTGAGTTATTAATGAAAATGTGGAAGTTACAGTATATGCGAACTTTTTTTTTTGCGGATGACGATACGTAAGTGCTTGTGTACACTACATACCGTCTCTTATTATAAGTACACACGGAAAAGAAAGTATTTGACAGTTAACAAATTTTCTTTATCCAATAACTCAGGAACAAATGAATTAATTTGAATCTTTTTTGTTGTTATCCTTAGAATAGTTATAACTTGACAACTTGCTAAAGTCGGTACTCTAATAGGTTAATTTATTGTTGAGTTATTAGGAAAATAAAATTTGTCAATTAAAGAATACTTTCTTTCGTGACTGTACGTATACGGTATAGCTCAGTATAGCTGTTTCATCTATAAGCTCATGTATGTCTTTCAGTTTAATGTCCAAGATTTGCCCTCTTGGTTAATGGAGACGGATGATGAAGACAAGTAAATGATGATCGAAGAGTCAGTGCAATAATAATGTGGAAGGAAACGGGAGTACCTCGAGAAAATGTAAGAACACTATGTTGTCCACGACAAATATACCGGTATTTGGTTGGGGATTGAACGAGGGACCCTACGCACCAGAGGTAAGTGCTATACCACTAAGTATATGGTCCCCCTCGTATACACATAATTTACTGTAACCATATTTGGTAAGGTTCTGAGACTGATACTTATTCAATCGTTTGAATAACAAAACGTTGTTCAAAATATGGGACTACTTGTGTTTTTGTGTATTCTCATAATTTGATGATTGGTATACGTTTATGGCCTAAGACGCAAAGTTGATGTTCGCAGGTAGGTTTTCCATACTGCCGGTCTCGCTTTCGATATATATATATATATATATGAGTAAAAGTGAGGGGTAACGCGGGGGGACGCCGTCCCCCTGTTTTCAGAAAATATCCATGGCGTCCCCCCTTTCTTAAAAATTACAATGGGCAAAGATAGGCACGGGGGGCTTCGTGACGTCATGCGTCCCTCTACCTTTTCAGATCCACTTTTACCCCTATGTATATATTATAGATACTAAAGATATTCACTCAAACAGGATTATTATAATACTTCTCTTATTATTAAGTCCATAATTTACAGCCGTTAGTGAGGACGAGATAGGTATACTTTTAGTGATAAAATTAATAAGTATATGGATTAAATTAATGCAATATAAATTTCGTATAATGACAAGAAAAAGGAAATTATAGTCATCGTGAAGGAGATAATTAAGTTCTTGATTTCAACGGATTTACGCGTTTCATAGCCTCAACATGACTTTTTGTTTTCATTCGTCCCGATGTGTGTACAGAACACTCACCTAGAGATCGTACGGTTAAACGTATTCGAACTCAATTTTAAAAGGTTTTTATAAGATTCTCCACATTTCGAACTGTCTTCCTCTACCTAAAAATGTAGTACTTTACTAAAGAGTCAAAATAAAAATAATGCAAAGAAAGCTTTCTTTATATACTTAAAAAAATCAATATTTTCTCTAAAAACTTATAATGTTGTATAAGTCGTTTTCTTTGAAAATGACCAGAAGGGGTATTTAATGACAACTGCAAGATGACATGAATAGGGTTGAGGAATGGAAGAAAGGAAGTTTGATATGGTGACCTTTTTGGTTAAGATGTTAACGTGCGTGCCTACAGATCTTGAACGTGTAAGTTTAATTCTTTGCAAGACACATAACTTTCAGTGCTTTGACTCAGATTGATGAGGCCTTCTTGCTAGTTACTGTACCTAAAAGACAGTGCTACTGGATCTATAAGAGTGAATATTGCGTTATAAGGTTAAGAAGCAATGTACTAATCAGACATCACTAAGTTAATAGGATTATAATGAGCAATCTTGGCCATCTTCGGATGAAAAACTACGAGAGTTTTTCAAAAAGTTCTTTCTTATCTTTGGAAAGGGTTATAGGGCAGTATCTAAGTGTCAGTCAGCTCCAGGCAACGACCATTGTTCAGTTATGACAAGACGTACACAGAACAAGGGAAACCATACCGCAGGCAGACATTTAGCATTGATGCAACGACCATCTCTCAACTGCGCCAAGATCTACAGCGGACGGGAGAAAGCGTGCACCAGATTGATATATAGCATTGATATGATCGGTTGTCTATCCGAAGTGGTGGCCACAAGAAGTGGTAACAAGCCCTATTAATGTCAGTTCTGTTATGTCTGTGTAACTTGTTCAGGATGTTCCGCAGGCGCCATGTTGGAGAATCTACAACCTACAATATCCTTTTTATTGAGTATCAACATGTACGAGATCGATGAATTCCTAGTAGGCGTACTTAAATGAAACTAAATGAAATCTTTAACAGCCCACGTTTACTCATCACTAGGCTAAAGAGGACAGGTACGGTAACTTATGAAACCAGGAAGACACGCACGGGCAAGTGTTCTACCAGGTCTAGAATTACAGTATCCCCAAACCTCGACAGACATTTGTTCACCGTCCTAATAAAATGTACTCCTTTAACAAAGATTTAATTTTACACTTCATTTATGCTTTTTAGTGTAAAAAAAAAATGTCGTTTTTCATTTTCTCCTAAGAACGTAGATAACGGTAGATAAAAATTACTTATCTTTTATTTGGGCGTAGAATAACAACTGCTCAATGCTACATAGACGTAGTGGCTTGTAGTAATGAATCGTCCACAATTTATGGTATCGCCCAAACAAAAATTTCTGGGTTCGCTTCAGGTCCGTATCCAGAGGGGGTGTAGGGGGGCCGGGCCCTCCCCTAAATTTTTACCGGCCCCCTCTAAAATTTTCACGGTAGGCTTGAAAATGAACTATAATATGGGATGAACTAATATTTTTGGATCGGGCCCCCCCTAACTTCTACCGGGTCCCCTCTACATTTTCAGGCTGGCTACGGGCCTGGTTCGCATCTGTTAAACTGCATGCTAATGAAAGAATTGATGCGTGAAAATCCACAAACATAATGTTGTCCACAGCAAACTCCTGAACTCCACAGTAAAAGTCTGCCATCGTTGCAGATGTAATCACTCCTCTTCTGAGTCACCTTGACCCTACATACATTTCTATCAGTACATATAGTGTACTTCTACATTGTGATATATATGAAATATAACTACTTTTAAATGTTAAACATTCTGAGTAGAAATATAGACTGCATAGACGTTATATTAGAAAATAATATTACTTCTGCACCTTACCTTACTCATTGTGGCGACAGTACTTTCGTGATTCGTCGAGTTTCAACCTGTGACTGAAAAATTTAAACAAATATCGACTTTATATAACTACTTAAAAGGAAGTATAAAATATACAAATTTCATCATTCATCTCTAATCAAATGTATAATATTAGTAATATCTAACATAATGTACTTCGAAATGTTTGTGTCTCGACAAATCAGTAGACAATTATGAAGCATTCTTTACAACACATTCTTGTCATTCCAAAATGAAACTGGACTTTATAAAGGATACATGATGTAATTTTCTGGTAAGTGTTTCAATATAGAATACATTATAGACTGCTTACTAAAGATTTTAATAACAAGGAAATTCCTCTGTGGATTCTTCTTATTGGACGCTCTTTTAGTGTGCTTTGGGCTTCTGTTGATGTTTTTGAATTTTTATCAATAATTGGTTTTAGAAAAGCTCTTAGTAAAACGAAGAATGGGAAAGTAATGTTTATAGATAACGTACCAATGGAACTGAGGATGTGAAGAAGCTAGAAATGAAGGAAATGTTTCAATGCCATAACAGTGTGTGTGGAATGGACGAGTGTACCTTCCTTGTCTGGCTGCATTGAGTTTAAGGTCTATTTTCTTCACTGATGCGTATATGAGAGACACGATACAGTTTAACCCTTGTGTACTTACCGTGAAAAATATAGCAAATGATATACCGTGGGGTTCTAGTAATTATTGCCGATAGTAATTGGCTTTAGCTCTTTGAAACTAGCCACGTTGTTATTCACAAACTATTCATAAATATAAGCAGGTTCCAAGATACATATTACTTCAAACTGCAACTTAAGGAAGAAAGAAACATGGTCACAAAGCGTGTAGTGTAACGCAAGAACACTTTGATCTTACAATACTCTCAATTTTATTATGTTGATAAGGAGAGTAATTTTCGGAACAAGATATTAGTATTTTTTTCCATCTACTGAACATTATGGAACCTATTAATTTTGCTAGTTTGATAAGAAACAAGAAAAGACAATTGATTACTTAATGAGTATTACCTTGGGGTCCCTTTACGACCGCAGAGGTAAACCATCACTTTTTACATAACAGTAAAATAACAGCAAACGATATTTTATGTTCAATATATTAAACATACACTGGGGAGAAAGTACAAGAACAGAATTTTGGGGTCCCAAAAGGACTCCAAGGTAGTACATAAGGGTTAAAGGGAGTCCGAACCACCGCAATACGATGAAATAGGAAGGCTCGTTCAACGGAGATCGAACTCAAACACTGTACAAAAAAAACTCGCTATCTAACTACTAGAGGGCTGAATGCACTTTCTTTTTCTTTCTATCTTTCTTTTTTCTTTCTTTCTTTCTTCCTTTCTTTTTTTTAGTTTTTCTCCCATGATTATGCACCGAGACTAAGGAAGACTAGTGACGTGGTGGATGACTATGGTGGAATGAAGGAAGTGAGAAGAAACGGGAGAATCCTGTGAAAACCTACGCACATGGTGTTTGTCCACCACACAAAATTCACTAAGAAAAGGAGCTCCATAGTCATACTAGTGATTGCTCGTTCGATCTCGACCTCAACTGTACCAAATAGGCAATATTACAACATTTAATGTCAATCTTTTGCAATAGCGTCAAGATATTATTAGTGAAGGAATTTTAAAACTTGAGCTATTATTTCTATAAATGTAACCTTAACGATCATCAATATGACGAGGAAATATTTTGTATTCAAGATGTCTAGGAATATGCAATTCTGTAATGTTTTTCATGGTGGTAATATGAAGACACCAAAAGAATTCCATAGTATAAAGCAATGGTTCTTAAACTTTTCGAGTCTAGCGCCCTGGTCGAATGCAATTTTGCCTTCCACTTCCCATCATCTTTACCAATCCATCCATGGCTAAGGCTGAATGTAAGACTTGGGTGAAGCAGTTTAAGCAGAAAGAGGCTATAATTCCTTAAATTAGTCTTTATATTATCATTATAAGGTTAATTATGATAATATAATATTATTTGAAATGATTTTTTTTAAATATTTGTTTTACATTAGCCATCTTTTCCCTTCCATCCAGGAGGGGCCGCGGTGGCTCAGTGGTAGAGCGTTCACCTCTGGTGCTGGGGGTCCCGGGTTCGATCCCAGCCCTCGCCAAGTGAACTTTGTGGTGGACAAACACCGTGCTAGTGGGTTTTCTCGGGGTTCTCCCGTTTCCTCCCACTTTCTTCATTCCACCATTTCATGCATTACTCATCATCACCGTCTCCTTTAGCCTAACTGGCATAACCGTGGGACGTAAAACTCAAAGATTTCATTTCACTTTTCCTTCCATCCAGAAGCATACCCACAGGGAGGGGGTCCATCGGGTCCGGATCCTCCCACAAAAACTTCCTAACTCAAAATATATATTTGTACTCATTCTCAATAAAACTATATTTGTTTAACAGTGAAGTGATTGATGTAACATGAAAATTTAATCTTACACTTCATCTGTATTATTTTTCTTATAAAACCATACTAGTTCTATCATTTTTTGTGAAATGTAGGTGGAAGTATTTTACAGTTATTTACTGTCTTTTTGGGTGCAGAATAAAATCCGTTGTTCAATACTATATATTTAGACGTAGTGGCTTGTACTATTGGATTCTATCTCCTCCCAAAGCTTGGACCCCTTCCATAAAAAATTTTGGGGTACGCGCTAGCTTCCATCAAACACCTCCTATACTAAATAGTCTGTTGCCCCCGAATAACTTCTTTTTGTTCCAGTACCCCATTTGAAGACGAGACCGCTCCTGACGGGGGAGGGCGTATTAACACGTCGTTACACGCACCCGCGGCAAATTGCCGCAG
Source organism: Thermobia domestica (assembly GCF_964235325.1). Lineage (NCBI taxonomy): Eukaryota > Metazoa > Arthropoda > Insecta > Zygentoma > Lepismatidae > Thermobia > Thermobia domestica. The sequence goes on along the minus strand of NC_137458.1, from coordinate 250,636,630 downwards.
TTTTGCAAAAACACCTGCACTTTCCTTATTCTAAGACAATAGGGGCGGAGGGGCCGAGTTATCCCCTATCCACCCCACCTCCACCTGACCCTGACCGGTTTTGCCAGTCACGCGCATGGTTCGGGAGTTGAAGGGTGTGTATTGGTCACCGTGAGCAAATTGCTAACGGCGCGTGTGACCACGTAAAGATTGTTGTGAGCAGGCTGCTAACGGGCGTGTTCTAGTGTTACGTGTTGTATTTTAAGGGCCGTTTGCTCATTCTTTAAACGTATTGTTTGAAGAGTAGAACAACAGGTGGCACTAGTGTCGTACAAAGCTGCAAAGAACAAGTATATTGTATTACTTTCCACATGGCACCAGGACGATGAGTTTGGTGAAAGTACAGGTGGTGCATGCAAACCATCAATTACCTTCTACAACAAAAACAAATGTGGTGTAGATGTCAGTGACGCCATGCAAAAAAGAGTATAGCGTATCGAGTGTATCAAATCGCTGGCCACTAACAATGTTTTTCTTTGAATTGAATGTTGGTGGGATAAATTCGTTTGTTATTTGGAAAGCCAACAACATGGGAGATAATGAATTCAACAAGCCTGCAAGAAAAGACTTCTTGAAATCACTTGGCCGACAGCTTATTTTGGATCATGCGCAAAGAAGAATAGCTGCAAACTATCCAATTGCAAGGTCAATAAAGGACCGGCTAGTTGAAATATTCCAACTTCAGCCAACTAGACAAGAACCTCAAGCAGCACCTGATCAGCGAGATCACAATAGAGTTTGCGGTATCTGCCCTCGTAGAAAGAACAGGAAAATTACTGTCTTATGCATCAACTGCAACACTCCGAAATGCAAGGGACATAAGACAATCATGTACAAACTGCACCGAGGGTGGCCAAGGACTAGCTGCAAACGATAAGGACGAAGAAGGTGACATGTAAATATATGTTCTAAATTTCACTGGACTAGTTTCATAACATCACTGCTCTAGTACATCAATGATGTTTTTGTACATTTTTTTGTATTTGTAATAATAAAACATGTGTCAATATGACGGAGAAAATTTCCTATAGCCCAAATAGCTAATGCGGCAATTTGCTCACAGCGCGTGTTCTGGCGTTACTTTGTAAATCAGAGAGTGCAGCAATATGCTAACGTAGCGTGTTCTCGAGTAGTAATAGAAAATTCAAAAACTGTGAAAACATAACAAAAATTTTCTCAAAATCTTTAGGTTAATCTTTGTTAGGTACTGAGAGTGTCTATAATAAGCTAAGAAGCAAAAATTTTATAGAATAAATTTCTCACTCTCAATAAAAATGTACAAATACTGAAATTAACTATCAAAACTTGCGTGAGCAATTTGCCGTCATGGCGTGTCCTCATGTTACAATTGGGGGGCGTGTACTGACGTGTTAACGCCAGCTGCTATATAGCATGCATTACAAGTTCTCTCGAAAGTAATTCATTTCTGAAATAAATGTTTTACTATCTTTGTATTTGTTACTATTTTACATAAATTAAAAGTATAATTTGTTTCTATTTCTTATTAAAGTAGGTCTATTTTGTTAAAGTAGGTCTACAGACATTTACACGTTTCCTGCGCTTAACAACGTTACAATACCTGTAATTGTGATAACGTAAGTGGGACTTGGGATGTTAGTATGTCCATACATACGTAAGTTACTCCGTATGATAACTCTTGAACAGAAGCGAAGTTTTTAATTGCACCACTTGGATGACAAATGGTTTAACCCCAAAATTGAAATTTTCCAGGAGAGAACTTTGAACTTAGATATTTCATTTAAATCGCATCAAAAGAATGGTGTTTACTATTAGCATTAAAAAATAAACTTCCTATATTATATTTTTTGGTTGCAATCATAGAATAAATAAAAAAAATTTCATAAGATATTGAAACTTAAAGTTCTCTCCTGAATATTTTTCATTTTCGAGTTACATCACTCGGCAACCAAACGGTGCAATTTAAAAAAAAAATGCTTCTGTTCAAGAGTTATCGTGCGGAAGTGCCTATCCGTTGATACCTTAACGTTAAATCCGGCCATTACGTAGTTTACCCATAACTCTTAAACGGAAGTGAATATCCTTTTAATTGCGCCGCTTGGATGCTAAACGGTGTAACTCCAAAATTGAAATTTTCCAGGAGAGAACTTTGAACTTCAACATCTCATGTAAGTCACACATCAAAAGAATGTTATTCACTATTAGCATTAGAAAATAAACTTCATATATTATGTTTTTGATTGCAATCATAAAATAAATAAAAACTTCTCATTAGATATTGAACTTCAGTTTTCTCCTGAAAAAAAAAATCATTATGGACTTACATCACTTGGCATCCAAGTGGTAGTTTTTTTTTTTTTTCAATACGTAGCTAGAGTGATTATGTCGGCTAAGATCGTTAATGGCGTCAATCCGTTTATAAGTGTCTTAACGGGACTTAAATCAGGCTGTTTACCGATAACTCTTAAAGAAATCGAATTTTCGATTTGTTTTTGCAACAGCGATTATCTATACCGAGTTCATTAATAGAGTCGATCCTTAAAACCGTAACGGGTAACGGAGTCTTATGTTTGTTCGGTAATCTACTCCAATGCTATTCAACCTTTTTTTTTCTCATGTACCCTAGACACAGTTCGCCATCCAATTCTGTACCTCTGAAGCTGTTTCAAAGAAATTAAATCGAAATGAATAGGGATGCACGCGAGACACGAGAAGTCTCGTCTCGTCTCGCATTTGCTAGACGAGACACGATACGAGAGTGAAAATTTTATGCGAGACACGAAACGAGACTAAACCATGCGAGACGAGACTTCACATTTGCAAGACGAGACGAGACGCGAGACGACTTTTCCATTTCTTGTCTCGTCTCGCGTGCAAGAAATGAACTTATTAAACTTAATACATATGTTCTGTTTATTAAAAATTGGGAGAAATAGAGACCCAATAAAAGAACAGACGGTGTGCCAATCAAAAGACTATTTACAGGAGGATAAAGTGCACATCCGAAAAAAAAAATTAACATTGGAAATTTCAAAACATATGGGAGACATCCAGTTCTACTGAGGAGGATTTTCCCCTCATCCTCCCTGATAGTTCGTACGCTGAGCACGATGTTAAAAATTCAAAAAACTAAAAGTAACTTTAGAACTAATCTGTTACTGAGATGACTGACCTTGTTTCCAGAACGTCAACTCCTCGATTCTTGGTCGAATCTTCAAGAGTGCGAGAATCAGAGCTGATTCTAGATTCAAGTAGTTTCTGTGTTTCCGTTTTATTGATGTTAATGCTGAGAAACCGTGTTCACACAAATATGTTGAAAAAAATGGAAGAAGTGAAATAGTACTGTCACTAATTTCATTGTACTCTTTTCGAGCATAAATACAAAAGTCACAAATTGACAAGTTATCGAATTTAATTTGCAGTGAACTGTCAACAGCAGACCCCCAGAAGCAGCACTACGTCCCCCCGGTTGAATAGCACTGCTCTACACGATAACTCTTAAATGAAAGCGAATGTTTGAGCTTTTTGCAATATACAGCTAGAGCGATTTATTTGGGACGATTTTGTTAATGAAGTCAATCTTCTTCATCTTCATAGGTAGTGGTTAAGTTAGCAATCCATATTCCATTTTCTATTATTGAAATAAAGGTGGTAGAAGTTACACAATCTCCCGTTAATGGCAATAGCGGTTAACATTTGTCGGACGAGATCTTTAATTCTATTGTGTGTCCCTTTTTTCCCTTTTTATTGTCTATAATAGTTAATTAACATTATTTTCTTCTCTTGAAACTCGTTGTATAATAATTGTTTCAAAGCCTAATATCTATGACATTTTATAATAATAATAATAAATCTACAATCAAAATGTATTACCTAACCATTAGAAGGAATAACCTACTAATTATGATACACATGAAAAGCTGCCTGACTCTACCGCGCAAACGTGGCTAATCTGCCCAGTGGTGTGTATGACCAGTGGCTGCTATGATCAAACATTTTGTCTGATGTGACTGCTATGGTATATCTGGCTATGACCGAACTCATATGTGGCTTGTATGACCATTTTTTTAAAAATGAATATGTGTGCATTGACCAGTGGCGTGGTGATGGATGGTGGATGTATCTAGTGGTTTCATGTCCGGTTTCTGAGATCTAGTGCTTGTCATGTGCACTTGTGATATAGACCCGTTGATAGACGAACAGACTTAGCTGTTCTATAAGACAGTTAGTCGGGTCAATTTAGCGAAAAAGAAACGTTAACCTAAAACAAATTCCAACGAAAAGTCTGTGAACAGTTTTTGTCTATCAGCTGCACTAATTGACAGAAATAAGTTTACCAAAATCTGTAAAAGGAAGTGACTTTTTTCAAGATGGCCGCCAATAACCTTAAAAATTACAGAAAAACTCTTAAAATTTTATTTTTAATCATAGAACAATTATTTTTCTATCAAACTTACGTTTGTTGTCTCTAGGAGGTGCACTGATTGATAGGAAAAATGTCTATCATGATCTAGAAACCGGCAGTGGCTTTTATCAAGATGGTCGCCAACAACCTCAAAAATTGCAACAAAAACTCCTATGATTTTATTTTTAATTGTAGAATAATTAATTTTTTGATTAAACTTACGTTTTTCGGCTCTACCAGGTGTACTGATTGATAGAAAACATCTATCATGATCTGGAAAAAGGAAGTAGATTTTTCAAATGGCCGCCGTTAATCTAAACTCTCTTTTTGAAGACTACGAGTTATTTGACTCTTCCTAGTTGCTTGTTTGTGAGAATGTAGGTCACACTGCTACGACAGTAGACGGTAAAGGAAAACTTAATGGAAAGGAAACGATCGTTGAGTTGACACCAGAGTAGAGCGAACATATCTTGTAAATAGGAAAAAATTGTCGAAAATTCATATCAGAGACGTCAGTTAGTGGAGTACAATTTTGCCAAAAATAGATTACGAGAAATAATTTAAAGATTTTGCACGTTATCAATATTGTAAGATGTAGCTGATATTTATATTTTGTGGAGCTTTCGTTTCGTTTCAAGCAGCCTGTACCAAATTGACAGGGAATGTTGCATGTAGTTCACCAGAAAAATTCTCATTCTGGCAAGTCCTCAATTTTATATTTGGCCGTGATCGATATTTTTTCCGGTGACAAAACGTGCACTCTATCAACATTAGAATTTATGAACAAATTAGCCAACAAACACTACGTCCCTCCTATAATAATTTTTGATCAATCCCTCTACCGGAAAGATAGTGAAATAATCAAAGGTGCACCACAGGACTTCAACTTATCGTACTTATGCTTGGCAGTTTTCACACTTTCACGAATTTACTTGGAACTATAGGTACAGGTCTGAAACATTTTTTAGAATTGGTGTATGGTGAAAATGCTGTAGTGCAACTGTTAAACGGTAAAGCAGTTCCAAGAGCTTTCAGAGTCCATCTTCTAGTAGATAGGTATCTTCATCAACTACTTGTGCAATCTATTCTGGACGACAATCCTGAATTCACTTCTCTAATAGATGAAACTTACATATTTGTGTATCTTAATGGATGAAACAGCTTTTGAAACTTTAGTAACATCTAGTTCAGTAATAAGAATAAATGAGGCACTTCAAAAGAAGAAAACCGAAGTTATTGCTCAATCTAAAACGAGCAAGTTGTGAATAGCATATCAACAAATAGATACTGTACGAGCGCTGATAAGAGCAGATCACGCTGACTCTTGGATCGATCATCTGCATGCGATTTACAATGCATTGCCGATGTTTGCAGCAGCAAGATACTACAACTATCTGAAATCAGCATCTTTGTACCTTCAGGAAATGAGTGAAACAGAGAACAATAACCCCGAGGTCTACAGGATTTTTCAAAATGGGTTGTTTGTCATCCTTCGAACAAATCAGTTTTGCGCTGGTCTAGGTTGCGATCTCGTCATTGAATAAACACTTATAAGATCACTTAAAACCTCGGGCTGTTTAACTCATATAAATAAGATGACAAAGGATCAGCGAGCATTCTGGACTATGTCAGTCCCCATAGTATCTGATTAAAATCATGTAGGACTTTAATCATCTCTCTTACACCAATAGTGAGCAACACAAAGAGCCCAATGCTTCAAGAATTGAAAAAGATGCTTCAGATCTTTCAAACATATACGAAAAGATGTCATGTTCATCTCTCTCTATTGACTCCCCGTTGAGAAATATCAACAGTATTTTGGCAAAGGAAGGCATCTATGTGCATGAGTACGAGTCAGTGGGGAGGAGCATTGTGCACACAGTATGATTGGACAAAATGTATTTTCCTTTGCTTTTAAAAGGACAGACAAAGTAAAAACCCTGAGTATTCCATCTGGAGTCACAGTTGCACAGGACCAAAACATTGATCCTGACTTTCTCGTCCAGCAATTTCTTGTAGACTCGAAGACAGGACAATTAGATTTAGAGGAGGTGATGAGGTATGAACTTACTGATACCTCACATCACTTTTTTGAGGACATCCACATTCTGAGAAAGGCCGATAAACCACAATTAATCCATGCTATTGATGAGCATTGTAAGAATCGAGCATCAATTGATTCTGATTTATGTGTAGATAAATATGTTATTGACGGAGGCTACTTGATCAACAAGCTTGGGAAAAGGGCCTATTATCAAATAGCCACAGTATATGCAGAATTTACAATTAAACACTATGATACAGCAACTGTTGTGGTACAGTATAATACACATCTTGTCAATCCATCATTAAAGGAAGGCTACGATATATCCATACCCCAATAGATAATTTTAGCGCTGTAGACAGAAATAATTATGAGACGAATCTACGGGACCTATTAACTGGTATTTACATACACTGATCATTACTGATATCCATTTTTTATTCTATAGATATCATTTATAGGTAGAATTTCTTTAATATTAAAACACTAAGTTTGTTTAAAAATCAATTGCTCTTCGATTAAAAATAAACAAGTAGGAATTTCGCTGATTTTCGAGGCTAGCGGTGCCATCTTGCAAAAGCCACTTTCGGTTTCCAGATTACGATAGACATTATTTTTTCAGCCGATCAGTACATCTGGTAGAGATAAGAACCATAATTTTAATAGAGAAGTAATTGTTCTAAAATTAAAGATAAGGAACTGCAGGAATTTCACTGGTTTTCGAGTTAAGGGAGGCCATCTTGAAAAATGCCACTTCTGGTTTCCAGATTATGGTATAGACTTTTCTTCTGTCAATCAGGACACCTGGTACAGATAAAAACATCAAGTTTAATGGAAAAATATTTTTCTAAGATTATAAATAAAGGAAGTCATAGGAATTTCGCTTATGTTTTAGGTTAGCGATGGCCATCATGGTAAAACCCACTTCTGGTTTTCAAATTTTGGTAAACTTTTTTTCTATTGATCAGTATACTTTGTTGAAACAAAAAAAAAGAAAAAAAAGAAAAAAAACATTCACAGACTTTTTCTTGGAATTTGTTTTAGGTCTGACGTTATATTGACCCGACTGAGTATACTTTAGAAGCATATGTGCATATTCAAGTTTTTGCCCACTTCTTATATGTAGGCCTATTGTGAATTGCTAGTTTCATCATGTTTCAAGAGGATTTATATGTTTTATTTAGTAGGTTCTACTAAGAGACAATACTATTATATCTTGAATTTCACCTAGGAACGATATTTTCTAGTGTTTACGCAAACGAGAAAGTATTATTTTAGACACCAGTTTTGAGGAAAACTCATTTAAGAACAACTTTTGGAGCTTTATATACAAGTAACAATAAATATAAATGGTGCTCTACTCGAAACCCAAGTTTTCATTTCAATGTAGGCTTATTCATAACCAATACAAATATCCTTTATCACCTTATTATGTTAAGTTAACAGTTACTCGTTTTATCTAAAAATACATCTATACAGAAACAAGTGAGTATCGTTTCATAGTATGAAACTAAGACTTCCAACTATCCAAATTCAACACTCAAACTTGAAATAGTGGATTTATAAGTACTGGTTGCAATAGAGTAATAAGATTAAAGATAGAACTTGTTTCTTGGACAATGAATCCATATCAATAAGCCATTACTCGCTATCCCCCTACTGTTTTTGTTCAATGGCGATAAAGAATAAAACCAAAGATTATTTATTTCAACCACTTTCGATTTGAATAGAGGACTAAAGAAAGGGATGAAAACTATTTGTTGATAAACCGAATAGATTATAAAAAAAACATATTGATGGCATTTATCGTTTTTTTTTCTTTCTCTACGGAAATCAGTATTTTAACCGGAAGTAAATTTGAACCAATTTTGGTTTCGGTTGAGTATTGTGGATACTTATGTGACGCGGAATCGTTTACAGTAAACAGATTTTCGCTATCTATTACCGTTTTTGCTCATGGCGATAAACGTTGAAACTTGTATTGAAACCGAAAGTAAAAGTAAGCTTAAACCTCTTCAGGTCTTGGTAGAGTCTTGTAGATAGTCATATGTTATCTTCAGACGCTGAATTGTTTACAAAAGATAATCTTCTCGCTATTTCTTACCATTTAAGTTCTATAGCGATAAACATTGAAACAGGAATTATTATTGAATTTGAACCACTTTCGGTTTAAAAAGAGTGTTGTGGATACTCGTGATTATGGTGCCTTGAGGTATTGAATAGTCTGCAAGAAACTTCATGTTGATAGCATTTACCTTTCTGATCTACGGAAATTATTATTGAAACAGGAATAAAAAGTAAATATGAACCATTTACAGTTTGGTAGAGTGTTGTAGATAGTCATGATATGTTGTCTTGAGACACTGTATCGTTTATTAAAAAAAATAAAATAAATAATAATAATAATAATAATAATAATAATAATAATAATAATAATAATAATAATAATAATAATAATAAAGCTTCTAGTTAGACCCTCTCTCGTACAATTTTCGTTCTATGACGATAAAGGTTTCAACCGGTATTTAAACAGAAAATAATAATAGTAAATTTGAACCATTTCTGGCTTTCGTACACTGAGAAAAAAATTGTAGGTGGCGTACTTGAAAAGATAGGTTACATGCGTAATTCCCGTAGTTTTTGGACTTAACGTGCAGCAGACGTATAACTGAAAACGCATGTTTTATAATACTTTCTGTATAAGTGTTCCATCTATACGTACTTTGTGTATGAAACAATGTAGGCGGTCAGGATCTCACATACAAATGGGCGTATATAACATAATTATAGCTGACTAATGCAACATAAGTATATGCATGTGATATACGGAAAACTGTTAGATGCCAGACATCCTGCAACGGCATGATGTAACATCTAAGGGCAGTGCCTATGTAGCATACGGATAATATATGCTCCGTACTGATTTCTGTAGTAAGCAAGAGGATGCCGTATATTTGTATAATATACCGCTGTTCGGAGAACGGATTTTTCTGTGTATAGAGTGTTGTGGAACATGTTGTCTTGATACACTGAATTGTTTGCTAGAAACCGCCTTCCACTATTTATTACCGTTTTCGTTCTATAGCTATATACGTTGAAACCGGAAATTACTAATTTGAAGCATTTCCGGTTTGAGTAGAGAGTTAATCAAGGAGATGGAACCAGAGATGGAGTGGGTCAGTGGGTCAAGCGGGTCAAGTGGGTCAAGTTTTCTGAGTGGGTCAGTGGGTTGTGGGTCAACAGCATGTAATCCACTGCGACCCACCACCCACCATGATCCACTGCGACCTACCGACTCAGTATGATCTACCGACCCTCTTTGCTCACTGCATGGTAGACAGTATCTTCTGAAGACTGGGAAATTTGTCTTCATTTTACTTTCAAGACCATTCCCCTTCCTTTTCCACTTGTTTCTCTCTACTTACCTAAGGTGAGTATATCTAACCAAGTGAAAAAAGAAGTTCAGGCACTTTCGGATATTGATATTTTTAATTGTAATAATAGCAATAGGACTTATACTACTACTTGGCTTTCAAGATCTGTGAGTTTTTAGAAAAGCTAACTACTGGAAAAAATACATTTTTGAATCACTGTAATACATAAATTATTATATAAAAAATTGAATGTAACTGTGTGTGCCTGATCATCATGGTCAAATTGCAAAGTCAAATGAAATTACTTTTAGTATATAGTTAGGCCTTAATCCAAACTGGAATGTTATATTGCTTTCATTATAATACATAATATCCTAAGGAGGTAGTGAGGATCCGAATTCTTGCGAAAAAAATGAGTATCTAGCAAGCCGTTAAACTTACGGAGCGGAAATTCAGTGTATTAACTCTTTATTGAAAATAAACAGAATGTGTCCTAGCATTTTTTTAAATTCTCGTTTATGTTGGGGGTGGGCACTTTCTATATATGGAAAATTGGTAGTGAGTTGGTTTGTAAAAATGATCGAAAACGGTAGATGTTATTTAAGAAAAAATCAGAAACAAAAAATACAGTGCTTGGCTTCATATATTCATTGCTTTCTACTATAATAATTGCTGAAGCTTATGTTTATTATATGGAGCGCTTACAGCACAGGGCAATCAACCCAAAAACTTGTGACTAAAATAGGCATAAAATTTGTACTGTAAGCTTAATTACATGGAAATTTTAAGTTTGGATTGTACGCATAATTATATGGAAAATTTTACACTTTTTTCCGTTTACGTTGGTCTACTTACCTTGGTTTGGAACTTTCAAATTTCATTTTTTTCAACTGAAAAGTATTGATAATTCAACAAGGAAATAATTATACTATGATAATTTAATTGAAATTCATCGTAATTTGGCACATGGCAAACAGCAGTGTGGTAATTGAAGAGGAAGAAGGAGGGAAATTCCCATTCACCTCTGAACACTTTCCAGGAACCTCGTTCCCTTTCGCTTTCTAGACGGGGGAGGGAACTTGGTAATGGCATCAAACCTTCATGTGTAATTACGAAAATTAAATTTATAAACAAATAAGAAATCATCAGTTTATCAGGCTTTAATTGATAATTTATCACAAAATTCCCTATCGAAGGCGTGGTAGATGAAGTTTCTGTTCTCCGTGATTCGACATTACCAACTGACATGGTGATATGGAAAAGATGTATGGTGATAGAGAGATGATACTTCTTGCTGAGTATTTCAAAACTGACCGAGAAAAATAGTTAACAGACTTAAGTCTAACAAGCAGATTGTCGATGAGAAGTTGCATAAATCGGGTAGAAATATTATCAATTTCCATGACAGAGTGCGAACGGGGATTTCCCCTTATGAATTTACAGATGACTGATATTAGAAATAGACTAAGTGCTCAAACATTGTCTAACTTGTTGTTCATCAATGTTAATGGCCCACCGCTAGACAAGCTCAAAGTAGACGAGCTATTTATTTCTTGGCTGAAGGATGGACATCATTCCGCTAAGGATGGTTTACCACGTAAAAGTTACCAACAGAAAATAAACCCGATTTCAGGTTTGTTTTAAGGTGGAAAATTACGAGGTATAGAAAATGTATACTTGTATTACTAATGGCTTATTTGTGTTATTCAACTTTGTACCTATTTTTTTTAGTAAGTTTCTTCTTTGCTTTAGATAAACTACTTTGAATAAATATGCATAATAATTGCAATTATGCATATTTGTAACTTAAATTTAACGTGGTGTTTTAGTGATTACACAAACTACAATTATGAGCATACTTTATGGAGATGCTCTCACATAGGGACCCGAGCAGAAGTTTCTTTTAGAATGCGTTCAGAAAGTAACACTTACAAGAATACTTTCTTAGTACAAGTATATTTTAGGCACACACTAATTTCCCCCCACCTCGAACTATTTCAATTCCCTCACTGACAAACACTTTACCATTTTATATCGTAAAGGTCAGATCCACCGTTATTCTAACAGAGTGGTGCTTGAGCGATTGACTAGAAGTTCAAACTCCGATTAGTGACAATTTCACAGTCTTGTTTTATTACAAGTGTAAACTCTTTGGTCAGTACAGAAGAGGCCGTGGATCGTGTTCAGAGTTGATGATGATGGATTTTGGTGAGTCAGAATAGGTCACAGTGGATGAAAGTGGTTCATTGTGGGTGGTGGGTTACGGTGGGTCAGAGTGGGTCACGGTGGGTGGCGGGTCAGTGGGTGGTGGGTCAAGTTTTCATTGACCCACGCCAACTCTGGATGGAACCTATTCTTGGGTCCTTGAATCGATTAAAGAACACATCTCGATATCTCGTACCATTTTTTCTCTTATACCTGTCGACAGAAGGACGGACAAAGGTGTTTTCTAAGACTTCCGACTCTTTTGCTAATCATAGTTTGGAAATCAAAAATGACATTCCACAGTGTTCCACAGTGCGATTTGCTGTATGGAGTTTTTTTTTTTTTTTTTTTTTTTTTTTTTTTTTTTACAGGTTTAGATTATAGTCAGTGAAACAACGGAAGATTCGGCTTTGATTCCTGGTTGAAGCTCATATGGTTTAGACTAAACGTCAAATTGTCTAACCAACCAGAACATATTAAGGTAAATTTATGTGAAAGTCATTGAATCTGTATGCTGAAATTGATTTAAATTAATTGAGCAAAGATAAAGGTCTCGAAAATAGTGCATTCCAACAAATTGGATTTAGGGGTATATCCATATAGGTAAAAGGGTTAAGTGGTTAGATAAATACACATGTAAGTCTAATATGCTTACTTTAATCGCTACCTTGGTGTTAAGTTTAATCGCTGATTTGAGAAACGTCATAAGTTAACCATATGCCGAAAATAAGTTCACATGCAGCGTTGATTCTTGAAGGACGGCTACACTTTTGGATTATTATAGATATATCAGAAGTTACGCTAATAGTTCGTGCAATATCGAGCTGCAACAACAGTCCCTGAGTTGAGAAATGTTACAAATCATTGGCTTATGTCATTATTCACATTATTGACTTATGACGTTTCTCAAATTAGCGACTCAATTGTATTTAGACGGGAAACAAATCCGTTGAAAATAAAATTATTCCATAATATATAATTAAAAATTTATTTAAGCTGATATTTAACATTTCGTTATGACTTATGAGTGCATTTGATTTCTGGAGCAGTATTACATATTTTATCGTTTTTATGTTGTTTTTTTTTATGTATTTGTAAATACAGCATTTCCAACGTAGCTTCAATATTGTTTCAGAATCTGAAAGAAAAAAAAAACATTATAAAGATTGCATACTAGATTAAAGTTACAAAGATTACAGTTTCAAATACAAAAATGATGTTCCTCAATATGTTATTATTACATGTTTATCTATCGAATTAAACAAATGTATTGTTTTAAGGTGTACCATTAGGTGCTCCCAGTGCCATGCAAAACGGCGCTTGAATAGTGTGACGTTGCCAGATAGTGTCGACTGTTTACTGATGTCAGATAATAAAGGGAGTAATCATGGAATTCTGCTTGGATACTTACTAGATGAATTAATTTTCGATCCTTACCGCAATTCCGTTTCTCGAACTGCAACGCTAGAATCCAGAAATTTTCTTACTGTGACTACTACAGTAAACGTACAAATTTGGCAACAACGCATTATGGCGTTCTGCGCAAGTATCGTCTCAAAATCTATTTCTTTAAATGTAAATTATTATTTAAATAAAATATGAAACATAACATGAAAAACAGTCAAACAATATATCTACTTCGTGATAAGATCGTTACTTTAAAATACTTTACACACACAAATAAACATTTCATAAAACGGAGCACTTCTAGTAAGATCTAACAGCAAGTGCCATCTTGTGTGCTCATTGTAAAACGAATCAAATATTTTCTTTTATTTATTACATTTTTCCATATCAGGAGACACAACCAAATGAATTAGTATCTTGTGCTGCAGCTGAAACATTACTCTATCTTGGGGGGCGCGGTGGCTCAGTGGTAGAGCTCTATCTCGGGGTTCTCCCGTTTCCTCCCACTTTCTTCATTCCACCATTTCACTCATCTCTCATCATCACCGTCTCCTTTAGCCTAACCGGCATAACCGTGGGACGTAAAACTCAAAGATTTCATTTCATTACTCTATCTTATAATACAACATTTATAATACATAACGTTTCATTGCGCAGTAGTAAAGGTAATGAGCTAAAATATGTACTGGCTTTCAGGTGGTGATCTACCTTAAGAAACAGAAAACTTCACCACCTAGAAAAATAGAACCGTAGTACCGAACCGAAATAGGAATATGATTTTGTAGAAATAATAATAATAATAATAATATCACTTAACTCAGTATGATGTGCTTATTCCGTAGAAAACACGAAAACTCGATTTAGAGCCCGTTCAAAACTTTTCTGGTCCCTGATCCAAAAACTAATTATTGGCCAAGATCGCAATCTTTTGGTCCAGTTTTTTCGGTCATTACTAAAATTCTTGTTCTTTCATTTGGTCTAAAGTAGAGTAACCAGGCGTGCAGTCTCATTTTAAACTGGATTCTCCCTCTTGTTCAGAAAATCGTCCGGTGTTCCGGAGAAAATGCAAATGGAACAAAAATTGTCATATTTTAAACAGGAAAAAGGCATCCCGGTTCTAGCTCCTAAGTACGTAGAGACCATTTTTTTTTTTTTTATGTGTTCTTCAACCTCAAAATTATGTTTTATTTGGACAAATTTTGAAGTTTTGTAAAATTGTTTCATATTTTTTGAACAAATTACCCCGTAGTAAACTCCGTGTTTCGATATTCGACTGCTTTCCGTGGGCAGATAATAATCGAAGGCTACTTTCTCCTCACTTGTATCCTTCGACATAACAAGGACTATATCTAGATAGCTTGTTAATATATACCAGTTTGTCGAGAGTCCCTTTATTTTTATTTATTTTATTTTTATAACTCTAGTCACTCTTGTCTAAAGTGCATTGTTTTTTACGTATGTTGTATAGAAAGCCTTGCTTACCTTACATCATCATCCTTATCTGGCCTTCGTTTCTGTTCTCACTAAAGTATTCAGCCTGCTGTCGGTGAGCGTAATATAACGAACTCTAATTGCCTTGTTTTGAGAAGGTAGTCTCAAATAAGATGGACGTCTCGTAGAAGCACGTTGAACTGGTGCAGAAATGACTGGGGATTTCCCTTTTGCGACTGGGAATACACTTGTAGATTTGGAATGATTGACGACAGTATCAGACTTTTCTTCTCCCAGTGTAAGGTGAACATTTTCCTCCGTTGTAGAAGTAGTTTGATCTATGGATTCAGTTGAAATGTCTCTCTCTGTTGGTAGTATAACTGGAAGACTATGAGTGGCAATAGTTGTTGACATCAGCGGAGCAAAAAGTGTCGGCATCTGTGATGTTTTCTCCAAATTTGATATCTCACTATTTTGAGTTACAGAAGAATCTGATGTGGTTTTTAATCCCAAATTTAGGATTAAAGGACTATTTGCTTTCCCAGTTGCAGACTCAGAATTTTCAGTTGACATCTTATTAAATTTAATGTTTTCCGGTGTAGTTATTTCTGCTGCAGAGTGCGACGATGGCTTGCAGTATGATTTAGCAAGGGTTGCTGCCACCACCAAAATCAAAGTTACCTGAAATGAAAAAATAATTGTTTATTAAAATAATTCTTAGTTTATCCAAATGTAAGATAGTATCTTATTGTATATTGCGTACAACACGTATAAACGTGTTGATAGTGTTAGGCAGAATACAGGCATTGTTAAAATTCATAAATCTTTCTCTTATATCCTAAATATATATATGTTCGTCTGCATGCGTTTTACATATGCATCAAATATGGGGTGCTCAGAGCACAAAGGGATCAAGCGCAATGACTGAAATAGTGCGAAAAAGACATAAAGTTCGTACTTACAATACACTTAAGTACATAGAAAAGTTAACGGTATTTCTTTCATTATAATAGTTATTTACATGATCTAAACATGAATTTTTTAGGCTCTGAAAGGAGCTTTATATTGAGATCTTAAACGTGACATATCTAGGAAATGACCCAAATGAACTTGGTTCCTTTACGCATTAAACGCGCTATATATCATATATATTGTAGGGTTTCTTATTTTCACAGTGCACATTCTTCAAATAATAGATATATATGTTCTGTGCAGTCGTTCCCTGGATACTTCATGAAATAACCGCGAGCGCATTTTCCTGTTTGAAACTTCATTGAAGATTTCTCATAGTAATACTATATTCATGAAACTGAAAAATGAAATGAAATCTTTAAGTTTTACGTCCTACGGTTATGCCGGTTAGGCTAAAGGAGACGGTGATGATGAGTAATGAATGAAATGGTGGAATGAAGAAAGTGGGAGGAAACGGGAGAACCCCGAGAAAACCCACGCACACGGATTCATGAAACTATCGCTTATTGTGCGATCCCAGATTAGATTCACATTAATAATAGTTTTACGTGAAACTTGATGTAATTATAAGATTCTACAATGCCTCATGGCTACCCAACTGGTTTCCCTCGCTCTTAGAAAATATTATATTGGAAACTGTGAGTTAATACAATAAAAATATTTTTAAAGGTAAAAAAAAAAAAAAAAAAGTTTCCTCATTTCCTTATGGCAGGCGTTCACAACCTTTTTGGACTGATGACACGCTTTACAGTATATTCAAAACATCAGGACACATGATTTGATTTTCTTTTAAATAAAAAAATAGTGTAAATTATAACAGTCAATGACGTACGCACAGTTTCATCAAGGGGGAAAAACATTCAATCTCATCTTTCTCATCTTTTTTGGGATATGCATGTTTCTGGTATATATATATATATATATATATATATATATATATATATATATATATATATATATATATATATATATATATATGTGTGTGTGTGTGTATTTGATATGTATCTTCCATAATGCCTTGTTAAAAAAAACTTCCTTTACGTATGATACTAATAATGCGTAGTGTAAGACTATAAGTTTCTATAAAATGATGACATTATTTCTGCCTTTAGGAGCTTTGGCTGGTACAGTTTGACTTAAAATTAATTCTAACAAGTCGTTTGGGAATCACTACACTGCGGAATGATGTGACCTATCTCAAAGTATTGGACCGACACAAAGATGAAAGAAGAGAAAAATATGGACAAAGTAAAGTAAACAGTACACAGATTAGTGAAACGAGTAATATGACACATGATCAAACTGTCAGTTAATACGGTATGCTTCTCGTCATTTTGAGCGCATTAGTAAATTTCTAAGTTTAGTCTCATTTCTAATATATTTAAACATAATGTATGCTAATTCCTAAGTACTAGAAGCTGTATGCTACTTGAGATTCATTGTTCTAGGCTCCTCATATCATTCTGGATTCGATTTTTGAGTCAATGGTATGTTGCCTCCAAGAAACTTCTTGCCACTCCCTACTTCATATATTTTACTGTATAACAGTCGGAACAACTCTTATTTTCAGAAATATATATAGGGTGGACTATATATCTTGATACGCTCTTGTAACATTTAATCTAATAGATAAAACACACTGAGTTATTGTACCACGTATTGAAAGACGGGTATTGTTCGACACATCCAGGAATGCCGCAAGTTTAGCAGTGCTTCCAACCCAACATAAAGTTTATTTTTCAAATGTTACTAATTTGAAATCTACATGTTAAAAGAATCTTAGAATAACATAGTCATTATTCAGTGTTACAAACCAAGGACGCTACAATAGATTATCACAAACATCGAAAAACCATCAATCTCGAGTAAGATGGAAAGAACAGCACATTTTCAGAGTACCTTAGTGTCAAACACTACGATAATGATAAAGCGTATATATAATAGATAGAAAGAAAGCTACAAGCAATTGAAAATTTGATTATCACAAAAGGTTTTATTTGGAAAACGTCCTTAGATAAATACACATCTAATCAAGTAAGTGATTTTCAATAGGTGTAGAAGAAAACTATTGACGTTTTCGTGAATTTGGAATTTGAAATCGTTCCGGAGATATTGTAAACACTAGTAAAATATTAAAACTGTTACAATTAAGTAATTCTGTGAACTTGTAATTGCATCTACCAAAAACCATTGTTAAAATGATCTAGAAGCGAAAGAAATTACTTTTAAAAATGTTTTCGCAAATAAGCCACAGTAAGCAGTGTATAGCAACCTATATCAATGTTCCTTGTATCACTGGAACAGTTTCAGGTACTAAATTGCTGTAAACGGAAATATGATCTTTATTTCTGTTGAAAACCATTTATGTAATTGCATGAGATACTTAATTCAAGGAGATTAGTGAAGGAAAAAGAAGTCATTTGAAAAAAATCAAGTTTTCAATTCCTTGTAACTTTATTTTTATTTATTCGAAATACACTATATCATAATAATAGTATTAATCATTAAGGTAATTTGGACGTTCATTGTCTTGTCAGTCTCACTTGCGTTATTACTGTTACAAAAGTCTACCAAAGTTTGGCGTCTTTTTTAAGTTTATGACAGTATAGCATCCTTAGTCTGTAACACTTTGTAATAGATTTGTTATTTTAAGTATTTGTTTAACATGTAAGGGGGCACGGTGGCTCAGTAGTAGAGCTCCTACTTGTGGTGTGAGGGGTCCGCGATTCGATTTCCTGCCAAATGAGTTCGTGGTAGACATAATCGTGTCCGTGGCTTTTGTCGGGGTAATACCATTATCTCCCACTTTCTCATTCCACCAATGCTTCCATCATTAACTTGCCTTAATCATCCGGCTTCTTTAGCCTAAAGGGCGTAAAGGAAGGATGCGACGTTAAACTGAAATATTTTGTTTACCACGGAAATTTGAAATTAGTAATAATTTGTATTACCATTTGAAGAAAAAAGATAGCTTTATGTTGGCTTGGCAACATTATATATAATTAACACTACATAAAGCTGATCAGGCCCGTACTCAGCCCAAAAATTTAGGGGGTGGCCGGTAGAAGTTAGGGGGGCCTGACCCAATCATATTACACTTCATCTCCATATTATAGTTCATTTGCAAGCCTACCGTGAAATTTTATGGGGGCGGCCCCCTCTTCCCCCCCCCCCCGTGGATATGGGCCTGAAGCAGATATATGTATGTTGAAGATATTCAATTGGATACGGATTCAAGTGATGAATACGAAATATAGGTAAAACTATTAGAAGTTAAAAGCAACGTCAATGCATATCTCAATATGCATTAAGAATTGAAAAGTCAAAAGGAATACTACTATTTATACAGATACACAGTAAGAACTTTTAAGGATCCGAACAAATTGTCGCTCTTCAGAATTTGTTATGTGATCAGTTACACTCAAAATCCAATATGTAAATTACATGTATAGGAAAACTGGAAAATAGATTGTTTATCTAGGTTTTCAAGAAGTAACAGTGTCGCGTGTACAATAATTAAGGAATTCAAAGTAACTGAATGGTATGCATTCAACATGGCCTTCAGATACAGTTGGGTTGGATAATACCCCCCCCCCCCTATGGGAATATATAGTGACTATACCATCATGAACGAACTCGATTACTAATTTTTGCAACTCTATACATCGTGGCCAAAATTCGGGATAATCCATTAGGTCTTCAGATTTTTTGTGTTCCAGACGGACGGACGGGGTAAGTGTATAAAAAATTCTTTTGGTAAACCAAAAAACTTAAAAGGACAAATGTATAAAAAAGTTCTTACTGATTAACCAAAGTACTTAAAAGAGTAAGTGTTAAAAAAGTTCTTGTTGGTAATTCAAACTACTTAAAAGGAAATGAAATCTTCTACGGTTATGCCGGTTAGGCTAAAGTAGACCGTGATGATGAGATATGAGTCAAATGGTGGAATGAACAAAGTGGGAGGAAATGGGAGAACCCCGAGAAAACCCACGAGCACAGTGTTTGTCCATCACAAAGTCCACATGGCGCGAGCTGGGATCAAACCAGGGACCCCAAGCACCGGAGGTGAACGCTCTACCACTGAGCCACCGCGCCCCCTCAACTACTTAAAAGGGTAAGTGCATTAAAAAAAGTTCTCGTTGGTAAACCAAAGTACTTAAAAAATGAAATGAAATCTTTAAGTTTTACGTCCCACGGTTATGCAGGCTAGGCTAAAGACACGATGATGATGAGAAATGAATGAAATTGGTGGTATGAAGAAAGCGCGAGGAAACAGGAGAATCTCGAGAAAACCCATGCGCACGGTGGTTATCCACCACAAAGTTCACTTGGCGTGAGCTGGGGTTGATCCCAGGACCCCATGCAGCAGAGGTGAACGCTCTACCACTGAGCCACCGCAGCCCCACCCAAAGTACATAAAAGAGTAAGTACACTGTATATTAAAAAAATTTGATGAAAAAGTTCTTGTTGGTAAACCAAATTACTTAAAAATTAGCGTAATGTTTACTTTACGAAAATAGAATTGGTATCAAAATTTAAAATATCACATAGGTGTTTAACTTAAAATTACATACGTACCTTTGCCATAGTTGTGTTATACTATGTTAATACTTGTACCAAACAATGCACTACAGATGTATCGTTAGCAGTGAACTAATTACTCTATACTCAAGACAAGTTTGAAATTACTATATTTATATGTGCTTTCCATTGTTTAAAATTTTGTTTATATTGATGACACTGAATATGCAAAACGAAATTTAATTACGCACCTAAAGCTAATGTTGCATAAACGAATTATTATAGCTTGTTGTTTAAATAAAATGTACTTATTATTTTCACTTTTAAAATTTCGTTTATTGTACTAAAATGTAAAGAAATATTCGTTAATGACTTTCTTGCGAAATTAATTTTGATGAAGTTGTTTCTGTACTCACAACATATTTACAATTTTAACGACTGTACTTAATACATCGTATTGCTTAAACTGTCTTTGCTGTACATGTCTGGGCAACCTGTAACGTTTTAAAATATTTTTTTCTTTCCATAATTTTCTTAGTGCACATTTCCAATAAATTATATTGTACAAAATTGGTTCAAAGTAGATACTTTGCGTGGGATTTGAGTTCATGGGAATTCTAATCTTCCCAGGCAATTGTACGTTAATTGAATTAAGAATGTCGAACATCAATAGTGGAATGAAATGTTTGCATGCAGAACATAAATTAATTCGGTTCGGTTTTGTTTTACAATGAAGAATTGTGGCAGACTTACAAACTACAGATATTCAATATTGAAACCGGAAATATAAAGGTGTATCATTTTCTGTTACAATAGAGTGATACGATCAAAAAATACAACTAATTCTTAGGACGGAAGATCAATGTGAAAACTGATTCCAGTATTTCGTATAGATTTTGATCTTTGGAGTATCAATATCGAAACTGGCAGTTGTAGGAGATTTATACGTCTTTCGGTTTTAGGGTTTTATGGCCCGACTTATGTCCAGGAGATTTTTGGAAAGGGGACAATTTTTCATTGACTATTTCGAA
Organism: Thermobia domestica; assembly: GCF_964235325.1. NCBI lineage: Eukaryota > Metazoa > Arthropoda > Insecta > Zygentoma > Lepismatidae > Thermobia > Thermobia domestica. Next base: position 250,615,222 of record NC_137458.1, on the reverse strand, counting down.
CACTAATTATACCATAATCATGCCTTTAAGAGCTCTATATTGCAATCAATCCAAGCAACATGTCTGAAGGATCGGGTTTAAGACTAATTAAGAAACTATAAGAAAATAATCCTATTCCCCTCTATCTTTGATTGCCGAAACTATTCAATGAAGAAACTTGAAATTTTGAATAAATTGTCTCCTTAAGCTTTAGGTTGTGGGTAAGATAAGACTTTTGTGAAATTTGATTCATTATGGTAGGAATATTGGACTTTCGTTGCCTCTAATCTCGAAACTGGTAGGAGTGACAACTTGAAATTTTGTACAAATTTTCTGCTTGAACCCTAGGCTGATGACAAAATTGGATTTTGTGAATTGAGACGACAATATCCAAGAAAGAATGGGAAGGAAAGGCTTGAACCAGGGGCGTCATTTCAGACTTCCTTTGAGGGGGGCAAGAGCAACACAGACATAAGACATTCACGATTTGTACTAGTGTATTAGTAGACAATCGATTAAAGTATATGTATTCCTCAAACTCTTGGAGGGACAATTGCCCCTCCTGCCCTCCCTAAATGACGCTCCTGGCTTGAACATTCTTTTCACTTATCAGCAGATTTCCGAAGCATTTGAGTTTTGAAACTTAAAATTTCGTTCAAATGACAGGGTTTGGATAAGACAGGGTTTTGCGAAGTGCGGCTCTTAAGGGAAAGATGTTGAACTATTTTCCTTCCTTTATCACCTCTTCGAAACTATTAGGGAAAGAAGCTTGAAATGTTGTACAAATATTTTCCATGATCCTTTGGCTGTGGATAATGAGAAACGCGAAGGACGCTGAACGCCTCGCCTTCCACCAGGTCTCTGAAATCATTGAACTTAGGATATTGAAGTGTTAAGAAACGTAGTCTTCAGAATCTAGACTACCGATAAGGATATATTTCTTTAATTCGTCATCTCAGAAAGCAAAATGGTTCAAAGAGAGCAGGGGAGGAGATAAATATTTTGTCACTCTTCATCAGAATTCCTAACTTTTTCGGCCTTACCAGTCATTTCCAAGTGAATATTCTATGACTCAAGTTTGCTGATCTATGACGTCATATTTTGCTGCTCTGTAAACCACACAGAAGGAGTTGAGTTGAGTTGAATTTACTTTAGCCTCCCTTTCAGCAGCGTTGCTATATGAGACGTGGACCTACTATGGGATCCGAACCACATGAGCTCCCGCCGGAAATCGAACCCGGGTCTCCCACGCCAAAGGCGCGTACGCTAACCACTTAGCCACGGATGAGCTCCCACACAGAAAGGAGTAGAAACTTGCAGGTAACCAGACATTCATAGAAGACAGTGGTGAAGGCAAACAACAACATAGTAAGTGTTGCCAATGAATTTGCAGAAAACAACTTCTGGTACTGATTAATCCAAAACTGTATGTATATACACTGCCAACACTCGCTTAGGTATGTTCTTCCTCATGTTCCTCCCATCCTTTGTTCTAGAGTTCCTCTACTATTTATCTTGTTATAAAAAAAGGCAGACTTCTATGTCATCCGTTGGTCAGTTCAAAAGAACTGCTCTAGGTGATAGGTAAGATGAAAATTTGAGAAATTTTACTACTAAGATCAGATGAGAAATTGCTGGGTACACATTCATGAAATTTGAGCATTTATTTTAATATAGGGGATATTTTTGATAAGGCCACTTTTTGGATATGATGAATTTAAATAGCCCATATGAGAGGGCAATTTAGCTGTCTTGAGACTGGAAAAATACATTGAGAACTGACTTCTAGTGTTCAATTTTGTAGTTAAAAGTTTTCAGTAACAGTTTCCACGAAAGGAATTATAATCACATTTTGAGTGCCATAAGGTGATTTAAGTTGCTTTCAATTTTAACCAAACACATTTAAGGTTAGCTCTTAAAAAAATGGATTTTGGGAGAAGCAGATAGACTAAATATTTTGCCCAAGCATATGCGTCAATTATTTTGAGTCCACTGCTTCTTGTAGTAAATCAACTCAGCACCAAACAATAATTCATGCTCTGTTGATCTTCCTATTAGTTCTCTCGTGATATGAATCAGTGGAAACACTTAAGGGTTTTCTTTTCGTTACTAAAAGACACACTGAGAAAAAAATGTAGGTGGCGTACTTAAAAAGATAGGTCACATGCGTAATTCCTGTAGTTTTTGGACTTAACGTACAGCAAACGTATAACTGAAAACGCATGCTATATGATGCTTTCTGTATAAGTGTTCCATCTATACATACTTTCCGTATGAAACAATGTAGGCGGTCAGGATCTCACATATAAATGGACGTATATAACATATAGCTGACGAAGGTAGCATAAGTATATGCATGTGATATACGGAAAACTGTTAGATGTCAGACATCCTGCAACGGCATGATGGAACATCTAAGGGCAGTGCCTATGTAGCATTCGGATAACGTATGCTCCGTACTGATTTCTATAGTAAGCAAGAGGATACCGTATATTTGTACATACAATATACCGCTGTCCGGAGAACGGATTTTTCTCTGTGCATGGCAAGCCTAAAAACAGAGCTTCTGAAATAAAATAAGTAGTTTCATCGACGGGAAACTAATATTTTATTAATCATTTGATATAACTGCTGCAATGGCACGTCAAAAGTCTTTAAAAAATCTTCAGCAACATCCAATACCGACAAGTGAATTTTTATCAATTAAGTTTCAATATGCAAAAATATGCATGCGTGCGGAATTACTTTAAAATACCGTATATAGTTTTTCAATCGAAATGAATTAATTTTCATCATATATTATCAGTGGCGGATCTAGAAGGTAAAAACTGGGGGGCCGCAGCCAGAATCCAGACTATATTAGGTATATCATAAGTTTACTACAAACTTTCAAAAAAATATATAAATAATAGCTTAAATTATTTTTTTCGCTCAAAAAACTAAGGGGGGGGGCTAGGCCCTCCCGCCCTGGCCTAGACCTGCCACTGTAATAGTATGTTGTACAAGAAACTTCATTAAATTTTACTTATATCGTTGCCTTAATTAATATTAATATACGTTACTTTAGAAACATTAACTGCACTGAGAAATACACCCATGATAGAGTATGCTTATCAATGGCCACCGTACATTCCATATATTTTCCTATTTTCCTATGTTGAAAGATACTAAACATGACATTAGTGAGTGAATATCAGCAACAGAAGGTAAATATTGCTCAAAATGTAATAATTAACTAATTTACATCATCTGCAACGTTTAATTTAGTAAGAGGAATCTAGAGAGTTAACTTCTGGACTCTGAGCCGAAAGCTCTTAATATGCAATTGTAGTATGAATCCGCATAGCATCAATACTTCTAAAGATTACTAAACAGAATCCCGTGGGTGGCAGGTGTCCCAGTGCAGTCTCAAACTTGCAGCACTGTGTGTTGGTATTCTGAGTTCCCCTTTCAGTAGCTGAAGCTTAATTGTGGCAGTGGTACACTTCTGTTTCCCGTCTACAGTTTGTAAGAAATAAATTACCTCTGTAGAAGCGTGTTTGGGTAACAATTACCTATATACGTAACAAGTAAAATGTCAAAACGCCGAAGACAAAGACGACAAACAAATAAAAATGTTGTTCTGCAGTGGCTTGAGGAGGAAGAGGAGGAGTCTGAGGTGTGTTCTGGTGAGAGTGATTATGGAATTTATCACGTGAGTGCAAGTGACCACAGAACTGAATCGGAACAAAATGGCCCATTGTAATATTTTTTGATCTTCTAAAGATATGTGCAATTAATGCACTTTGCGTCCTGAAATTTAATACCAATTTACCTCAATTGTCACGAAGGAGTTTTTTTCAAGGATATCGCCTTAGAAATTATTAAACATCAGATGCAACGCCTATGCTGTAATCCCCAAGTTCCAGTTGAAAGTAGGAACAGTGGCCGACTCCAACTATTACTTGGTGTTGATGAAGAGCGAATAGTTGATCCCGAGAAGCAATCATGCTCCAGAGGACGTTGTCATGCTTGTGGAAGAGGCAAAACTACAAGGAAGTGACGCTTGAAATGTAAGAGATGGATGTGTAGGGAACATCTCAAAGATATTTGTGTAAAATGCTTGGAATCAGTTTAGCAGTCATGGAACAAAAGTCCGTTATATTCAGTAGAAAATTGTGTACAATCAAAACTATAACCTGTAATTAACATTTAATCAAATAGGTGAAAGAATCGTTATTTAAAGATGATCTTACTTATTCTAGATACATTTTAAAGAGTGGGTGACACCTGTCACCCACACGCTTAATTGTGTTACCCGTACACTGTTTAGTAATATTTAGAAGAAATAAAAATTGATTTTAAATTGATTCCGTGTCCTTGTAATATACAAACATTATAATAAAATTTTATCAAGTAGTTAGAAATAAAATCTTACTTTTATATCAACGTTCTCGAAGCAAATTCCTTTATATCTTTGAAGAAAAGAACCAGTACAATGTATTATAGTTTTCTGACGCGTGTAGATTTCTACCTTACATATGGGCCGTTTCACAATTAGGGTCAAACTTTATCTCTCTTATAAGAATTTGCTTTCCTAAATAGAAATACGATTTGCTTCTAGGATACATAAGTAGTTAATGTCACACCAATTTACTGTCCATGCGTAAGTTTGAATTATTCAGTTTTACTTTTTTTTTTTTAAATAATTATTTCGTGATTCGTAAATGTCACTACCGTAGCATGTACCCAGCAACAAGTACGTGAACATTCATTGTATTTTTCAGTGGTAGAGCGTTCACCTCTGGTGCTTGGGGTCCCGGGTTCGATCCCAGCCCTCGCCAAGTGAACTTTTTGGTGGACAAACACCGTGTGCGTGGTTTTTCTCGGGTTTCTCCAGTTTCCTCCCACTTTCTTCATTCCACCATTTCATTCATTACTCATCATCACCGTCTCCTTTAGCCTAACCGGCATAACAGTGGGACGTAAAACTCAAAAATTTCATTTAATTTTTTTCATTGTATTTTATAGTACTTACATGTGTGAAAGTTTATTTCTTTACGTGTTTAGAAAACATGAGCCCATTTATACAAATACATAAATTCACTTTTATTTTCTCTTCATTTAAGGTGACATTTTCGTGATAAAAGTGGTGTTCCTATCTTTTATTGTCACTACTATTACTAGTTACCTTTTCTTGAATGTTTTTGGATTCGTAACATTGCATCCAAAACAAATGCAGAGAGTGTCTTGTATCCTTTGCATGTGTTGTAGGCACATGGGATCAGACGTACGGCGTTATGAAGCATTTTATCACAGCTTTTGTCTACCCCATTTCCTGTGTAATGTTCTGACTGAGGTCTTCTGTTCAGTGTATTCGGCTCCTGGTCGTTGTAGCTTATTTTGTGTTGGGCGTAATAATACGCTCTCGTACATTGTGTAGTGAATTTACCTGTGTTGAGCGAATTAATGCGTGGTTAGTGAATATCTCACTAGTATCAGTATTTATGAAGTGTAGGAAGCTTTTTCCTACATGAATTTCTACCAAAACGAAAAGAAAAAGAAAATACAATATTTTGTTACTGTGGCCTATAGAAAGTATTTATGCATCTATTTTGATTCTGTTTCTGCCGCGGACCGTAACGGGGACAAATAGCCTCGTTGCTGACGTTCCATTAAACCCCAATCAATCAATCAGCTTCTGTAGCTATTCGTTTCTAAAGCATTGAGAATTCCTGTGTTTTGATGTATATAATTTTCAGAATACAACGGCAAGTAAGATACGTGTTATTGAAGACGACGACATCATTGAACACTTGCTTAGTTCCTGTGATAATGACTCGGAGGTTTCTTCATCTGATATTTCTAATTTCTCTGATTCTGATGGAGACGATGGGAATAAAATAGATGTTGCTGGTATCTCGTGGACGAGACTACATACGTGCATGTTACCAGAAATGTTTTGTAACAATAATGGTTTGCAACTAGATATGGATGATAAGGATAATGTTCTTGAATTGTTGAAGTTATATTTCTCAGATGATCTTGTGCAGTTCATTGGGCTTGAAAGTAATAGATTTGCAAATCAAGTGATGTAAAAAAAAAAAAAAAAAAGTCTCCTGAAGAACAGAAGTCGACTTTGCGTGGAGCGATACGTACACAGATGAAGTGTGGTTGTTCTTAGCAACTCTATTTCTTCAAAGACGTGTGTGGAAATCCGAACTCCCTATGTATTACAGCAAAGGAATGATATTAGAGACACCAGCTTTTAGACATATAATGCTATACAACGGACTTGCTTTGGTCAATAAACGCCTGCATTTTCTTCATAATTTAAAACCATGTACCGATTCCAATCGAAAACTGTGGAAAATAAAACCTGTATTAGACGACCTTATACCTAAATTCAAATTTCTGTATACACCGGAAAGAGAACGCTCTGTTTATGGAAGTTTGATGTGGAGAGGACGGTTGTCATGGGTTCAATACATTCCCATAAAAAGAAGTATATTTGGAATTAAGACCAAATATATTACTCTGTAACCAAACCTAACCTAAGCAAGTTGCTGCTCAGAGTTCTCCATTCAGTAATAAAAACGAAAGAAATAAGCAACATTGGAATGATGAGATAGGGATGATGATAATGACTGTGATGGTCACGATGATGTAGTAATAACAAATACAATACTAAGCGATCCTTAAAGGCAGAGCAAGCAATATATATACACAAAACTGATGTTGTACGCTATGTGCAGAACTGATTAAAAAAAAAAAAAATACACACTATGGAAAGGGTTTCACTCAGGAAGATACACTCTAAGTCAAAATAGACTGTGAGCGTAGTAATACACCGAACACAGGGAAGGGGCTATAGATCAGTTATGCTTCCTCATAGTCACAACTGTGACGCAGATTTATGCTTCAAAGATAATGTATAACTGAGACATTTAAAGTCTGTTTTGTTAACCTTTCAGATCAGTTTCTTCCTTCATTTGTTTCGACCTGCCATCTATCTAACATTTTCTAGAAATATTTGTAATATGAAGAAAGGTCACTACCATAACGGCCATTACCGTTACGTGAAATTTCATTACGTTTCTTAACGTTACACTTAAATAGAAAGAATGTGTACTCCACGTTAATTTCTCCCAGAATTATCAGTGTAAATGTTCTGAAAAAATACAGTAGCTACATGTTGGTGCTTTTCGCAAGCAGGTATCATTGCAAATATATGTTGTCTATGTATCTTCGTTCACATTTTGTGTATTATTATTAACTAGCGTATTATTATTCACTAACTGTATTAGTAGGTTTTGTATTTTTTGTCACTTCATCATAGTATTTTTGTACCCAAAAATTTTGTACTCTTTTCTGGCACCTGAAAAAAATACAAAAATGTTTTGGTTTATAAATACTATAATGAAGTGAACAAATACAAAAATAGCTCCTAATTTTATTTTTGGGTCACATCATTTTTGCACCAACCCCCTGATATAAGTGTACTATATTATTACACACATATGTATCACTGTATTCTGTCAAATGTATTCCTATAATTGCTATCTTGTGTGTCATTAGTTATCACAGTCACATTCACGTGATTACCGTCACAATAATATTTTAAAAATAAACTAATAACAATTACTAATATTTTAAAATTTTTATTGCAAAATATTTGTACATGTAGGTTTCTCAATTTCTAACATAATACTGCCTTTTAAACAAGGAAAAATATAGAATAAAACATTTGGACGAAGGTTACGGTAATGACAGATAATAAATCTAATGGTTTTGGCAACTTTGTCACGTATTTCAGAAAATATAAACGATCCTGCACTGCCCTGCATAAGGTACATTTGCCACTTTATATGAGACATATTTAAGATATAAAATCATTCAAAACAGAAATCATTCACGAACTTTTCAGATTTTGCACCTTAAATTTCGACCCTAATCGTGAAACGGCCCATATACAAGTGAAGTGTTAAATCTTATAATACACTCATAATATTTCATGAAATTATTAAGAACGAAATCTAAATTGACTTAAATATTAACAAAAATAAACTTGAAATATCTACATGCAAGTAACAAAATCTTTTATAAACTAGGCTATATTACAAGATGTAAGTATTCACGAGAGATGTCAAGACTTGATCAGTTAAGGTTTTACTATATGTATGTCTTACCAAAATAGGAGGTTAAAGCCAAGAATGTTATAAAATAGAGGATCTGCCCATATGTATCTTCATCCTATTAAAAGCAATGAAGCCTAAAAGCAACAGTGTATCGGTATGTCTGATTGGCTACTTTCGTTTCCGCCAATGTCTGATTGGCTACTTTCGTTTCCGCCATGATTGTTGGCTCAAAACATTGCGATCTTTTTGGGCGGAGTGGGCAGAATAGGGGTGGCGAAACTGTGACGTATGGCTTCAAGATTTTGTTGTAAATGCAGCTCCTTTATTTTACAACATCCTTCGTTAAAGCTAGATGACACGCAAGCATGAAATATAAGATGACAAAAGAACCGCAAATAAGTTTATAATATTAATATTTTTATGAATCACAGAATAAAAACACTAAAATTTATCTTCAAAACGTTACATAATTCTTTCTTATAGTTAAACGTTAGTTTTTTCTTTTCTGAAATGTAATTTTAGTCGTTTCCATTTTTAGCAGTAAATTGTTAATTAAAACCATCGTATTGCAGACTTCACAAAGTTCTTTTATTCTAGATGAATTTGATTCATTTTATCCGTCTCACGATTTTACAAATAACCCAACTACTTCACATCCTTGGCAACAAACATACTGTAATCAGTGATGGCTCTAGAGTTCTACTGGAGGGACGTAGGCAGTCAGGGATAAAAATGAGGGGAAACGCGAGGGGAAGCCTTTCGCCCACTTCCAGAAAATATCTGTGGCGTTCCTCCACTTTCTAAAAAGAATTACAATGGGTAAAGATAGACATAGGGGACGGTGTGACGTCATGCGTCCCCTTATCTTTTCAGATCCACTTTTACCCCTGTAGGCAGTGATAGCGAAACCGACTCTACCTCCGTTCTCTTGGTTCCCGTGTCTACAGTGCTTTCTTACGTTCTTTAAATTCTGATGGGAGGCATAAATATTCACGAAAAACGAATTTGTCATTGCATTATAATATTTGAATTTACTTTTTAATACTTTACTTAGCCCAAAAAATTCAATCTATTCAAGAAACGGAAAACAAGTAACGTTGTCAACACTACCCAACCTATTTTTTCGCTTTGAATTTCTCAATCGATTTCGATTACACTCAAAGCAATATAAATACTTACGAAAGTGTAATTTGGAACGGGTACAAAGAACTATGTAATTATGAACATTTAACTAATTTCTTTCTTTTATATTTATATTTATTAGCTTGTGAAATAAGGACACGACAATATTGTCATGATGCATTGAAATTCAAATACGCATTCAATTTTAATTATCTCTAAACCCAAAGAATAGTTCATTTTACGATTCATTCTAGCATCAAGTGGTAGAAATCTGTGTAACGTAGAATCTGAATTATACTTGATTCTACTGGATATCGAATCTTAGTATTCCATGTCGAAGACACGTTTGTTAACTATTAAAAGTCGAGAAAGCTCGAAAATATGCGTGGAGTTCTGCAGGTGTAACAGAAATCGGATTTACTGAACCCTCCGTCAATATTCCTTGCTTTGACAATTGACTCAAATAAATTATAGTTCTGACTTTTATGCTAATCGAAACAACAGAAAACTTGAATATATGTGTGGAGTTGCTCAGATGTAACAGGATTCGAATTTACTGAACTCCCGTAAATGTTCCTTGCCTTGACAATTGACTCAAATAAATCATAATTTTTATTTCTAGACTAATAAAAAATAATTTTACTATATGTATGTATTCTTTGTAAAGTCGAAATTTTATTTTTTCACATATTACTCTTCTCTACTTATTGGTATTTTATAATTATATATATATATTTGAATTTCAGGTGTAAAACACTTTTGCTTGTGGCTTCCCATGGCTTGCTTTCATAGTAATATTTCAAAATTAAAAATATTTAAGATGTAGTTCAAGGGGAATAAAGTTATACAAATCAGGTGCTACTAAATTCTAAAATTGTAAAGTGTGTAAAGAAAGTATTTTATATTTTCCTTAATAATGACTTTTATATATGAGTCGCAAAGCAAACATGTTTCGAAAATCTACTGCGGAGTTTTCTGACCCTTGAAAAATATAAATCAGTGTTTTTCCTTAAAAAAAGAAAAAATAGAGAGAGAGAACAAAGCATCTTCATCTTTGTCTTGTGTAGCGCGCATAATCAGTACAGAGTTTAGGGTCCACATCTTTAACGAATTTTTCTTCGTCCACTCGCCACGATAAAGTAGAGAACGGAAGCTTCTTTCACTCTTTGAGAGATTGTGTTACATTGAACGTAGAGGCAAATGTTTAAAAGGTCTGTTTTTTGATGGAGAGCAGATGCTAGAAAGAAGCAAGCCAGAACTAATTAGCAGAGGACAATATCAAATATAATGTATTATACTATATTGCCACATTGGATCAATCATTATTGCAAATTCGATATAAGAATAACTAAAAATTGTATTAACCTTACGATGATCACCTGGGATTCATGTGGACTCCAGGTTTCATAATGTTCCTATATTTTCTCTGTTTGTTTCATATTCTTGTCTACAACTCAGAACATCTCCTTTTAAGATATTTTCAATTCACGCATAACAATTTAATAGCTGTACGCTTTTCTATTTAAGAATTAAAAAAAACACTTAAGAAACAAAATGTATTTAACACACCTGGGGTCCGTGCAGATTCCATGGTTTTCCATGCTCTCGTAAGACGCAGACGGATAAATATATGGAGAAATATTATGTTGGCCAGTAAGTAGGAAACGAAACATGCTACATAAAAGACGTATGAAGTGATTTGTAAAAACCATGGTTAAATCAAGGAAGAAATATAACCATGGACAACTATTTTATAACCACCGAGCTCACCGAAGAGTAGGTTCATCAAAGAACAACTGTTGCTGGTACAATGAGATCAAAAGAGACATCAATAGGGAAATGGTTGAAATCCACTAGCGATCAAAAAATACGTCATTCTTGTGCTTTGACGTATGGTGAGTTGACTCATGCGAACTATGTCCCGAAGAACAGTAGATCGCTCTTGCTGTTGTCTTCAATGCATCATGATAAAACTGTAATTCTCGGAAAGAACAAGGAGCCGCCGTGGCTCAGAGGTAGAGCAAGTGCATGGGATTCCTGGTTCGATCCCAGCTCGCGCCAAGTGAACTTTGTTGTGGACAATCACCGTATTCGTGGGTTTCCTCGGAGGTCTCCTGTTTCCTCCCACTTTCTTCATTTCACCATTTTATTCATTTCTCATCATCACCGTCTCCTTTGGCCTATCCGGCATTACTGTGGGATGTAAAACTCAATGAGCTCATTTTATTTCGAAAAGAACGAACTGAATATCATTATAATGTATCACAAAACTAATCTTGGTGTAAGTACACTCGACCTCTCTTCAGATTCAATATGTGCAAAGAAAAGTGAGAGGTTGGCCTTTGGTTATCTTTTTGGATTAAAAGATTCAATATATTTCAGGCAAAAAAAAAAATTCTTGTAGGCCTTATATCTTGAGAACTATATATAGTGTAGATAAACCAAAACTAAGAATTTACTCACTATGATGTACTAATTACGTAAAAAATACGAAAACTCGATTTAAGGACCATCCAAAAGTTTTGTGGCCCCTGATCCACAAAACTCAATATATTTCACACAATCAAACATTTTCTTGTACGCCTTATAGGTGGAGAACTACATACAGTGTAACCAAATCAAAACTAACAATTTACTCCGTATGATGTGCTTATTACGTAAAAAATATGAAAACTCGAAAAATGCTGCATATTACATTGTTTTATGAAAAAAAAAAACACTACTTAAATTTTCAACATCGTTTTTCTCCAACTGCATGTTTCAGACTTACGCCCTTATTGCATCAAACTTCTCAATTATGGACATTTATTTCTGTCTACGAATGAGGAACAATTTAACCTTGTGATGCCAGCTTTTCGAAGTTTACATTAACGCCAACTTAGGGTCCGTGCGGACCTCAATCTATAATATTGTTAGTAAGCACTTTTCATTCAAAAATTAGGGCCATTCAAAACTTTTGTGGTACCTGATCAAAAAAATTCAATATATTCCATACAAGTGGCCGCGGTGGCTCAGAGGTAGAGCAGGTGCATGGGGTCCCTGGTTCGATCCCAGCTCACGCCAAGTGAACTTTGTTGTGGACAATCACCGTGTGCGTGGCTCTTCTCAGGGTTCTCCCGTTTCCTTCCACTTTCTTCATTCCACCATTTTATTCATTTGCCATCATCACCTCTCCTTTTGCGTACCCGGCATTACTGTGGGACGTAAAACTCAAAGATCTCACTTTATTTCGAAAAGAACGAACCGAATATCATTATAATTGTATCACAAAACTAAGTCCTGGTGTGAGTACACTCAACCGTCTCTTCAGATTCAATATGTGCAAAAGAGAGGTGAGAGGTTGGCCTTTGGTTATCTTCTTGGATTAAAAGATCCAATATATTTCAGGCAAAAATTTTCTTGTAGGCCTTATATCTTGAGAACTATATATAGTGTAGATAAACCAAAACTAACAATTTACTCAGTATGATGTGCTTATTCCGTAATAAATACGAAAACTCGATTTAGGGACCGTCCAAAAGTTTTGTGGCCCTGATACACAAAGCTCAATATATTTCATACAATCAAACATTTTCTTGTACGCCTTATAGGTGGAGAACTACATACACTGTAGCCAAATCAAAACTAACAAATTTACTCCGTATGATGTGCTTATTACGTAAAAAATATGAAAAGTCGATTTAGGAGCAATTCAAAAATTTTGTGGCCCCTGATCCAAAAAATTCAATATATTTCATACAATCAAAAATTTCATACAAGGGGCCGCGGTGGCTCAGAGGTAGACCAGGTGAATGGGGTTCCTGGTTCGATCCCAGCTCGCGCCAAGTGAACTTTGTGGTGGACAATCACCGTGTGGTTGGGCTTTCTCGGGGTTCTCCCATTTCCTCCCACTTTCTTCATTCCACCATTTTATTCATTTCTCATCATCACCGTCTCCTTTTGCCTACCCGGCATTACTGTGGCACGTAAAACTCAAAGATCTCACTTTATTTCGAAAAGAACGAACCGAATATCATTATAATGTATCACAAAACTAAGTCCTGGTGTGAGTACATTCGACCTTCTCTTCAGATTCAATATGTGCAAAATAAAAGTGAGACGTTGGCCTTTGGTTATCTTGTTTCATGTAATTCATTGTGCAGGAATTGCTTCGATCGTGCTTTTGCAGACGATGTTCCTACAATACGATGCTTCCAGGACTCAAAAGACAAAAAAATACCTGAAGAACCTTGGGCGTCAATTGGTTGGAAAAGAAATCCAGAGGCATCTTGAAAATACCCAGTGCATGCGAGGTAAAGCCCCAAAAAAGCTATTACTGCGATTATTATCATGAAGGATATAAAGGACGTTGTGAAACGACCCACGACAAGAAGCAGATAAGCATTCTGTGTTCACAAGATAAAAACACGATATACTAACTGTAATAATCCAGTTTTCTCTTAACATTTAAAACATCTCCCTTTGACGCTCAGGTATACACTGGATAAAATGGGCTTCAATCCTGCTTTACACTGGATAAAACGGCAAAATATGGTGTAGCCCATCCCTTGATCATATCCTGGATCCGCCCCTATGTATATATATATATCCATTCACTCATTAGTATAGTAAATAAAAGTAAACAACTGTATTTAACAATATAATAGAAACAGAAGCTAATGAAAAATGCTTACTAACAATATTATAAATTGGGGTCCGCATGGACCCTAGGTTGGCATTAACGTAAACTTCGAAAAGCTGGCATCATAAGGTTAAATTGTTCCTCATTCGTAGACAGAAATAAATGTTCATAATTGAGGAGTTTGATAAAATAAGGGCGTCCGAAACATGCAGTTGGAGAAAAACGATGTTGAAAATTTAAGTAGTGTTTTTCTTACATAAAACAATGTAATATGCAGGCAACATTTTATTCCGATGTTGAATTGAAATGTTACCAGGAGACTAAACAAACTTGACAAAAGCCACAAATGCATTTGATGCAAAAAGGACGTAAACTCGCTTACGCCCTTATTAGTACATCAAACTCCTCAATTCTTTGTTTTCTTTTAATATTTTCCCCTCGTATGAAATGTGAAGGTACGTGACGTTTTGACTATATTACAGAAGCACCTTTGAGTGTAACCTACTAAAGACTTGCTATTTTGGGAAATTATCTTTTATAGTACTATTTTTGGTTTAATCAAGATAGTCTCGTATGTTCAACAAGAATAATGTGGGATTTAAAGCCATACACTTTTCAATCTACGAAGTATTTCCCCAATAGTATAAACCAGTACTTGACTCCATGATTAGCACTGGAATCGGGAATCGAACCAACGTTACACTATGTCAATAGCACATAACACTAAATAACAAACTAAATGTAGGGCTATTCGCATATCGATCAAATGAAACTAATATTTCTAAACAATATAGCAGAGATCAAAGTAACGTTCAAAATAGAGAAAGGTTAAGGTTCATGCATGGAGTATTAACGCGTTTGATATTCAATTGAAACAAGCTAAGAATATCGCCGGTTGACACAGTGAAGTTTAGGTTTAATTAGTTTCTCATGTTTGAACGAAGACCATGAATTCTAGTATGTCCAAAGTGATACAAGCTTTGAAGAAAATTCAGTTTGAGCACCAGAACTTGTTTATACTAAGATCGGACAGACATGCACCAGCAAAGCTCTGGTCCTGATCTGTAATGATTGATTTGATATCTTAAATTTTTTAATGTGTTGAATTAGTGTGTAGTTACGATTCAGTGAATAGCTACTACCTTGTTCCTGGTTGAAGAGGTTGGAGTAGGAAAACTTTAAATCAACAGAAAAGTTGATGATTAGGAAGCGAAGCGGTGGTTGAAGGACAGAGAAATGTTCCTGTAGTTTATTGTTGTTGCTGATATTCAGGAAATACATAAATCTATGTCTTTCAGTGTAGTCTGATGTCTTCAAAACAAGTTGTTAACTGCCCTTTGCTAGACTTCTGAGTGTAATTACCTAAGCACGTATCGACAATGGTCTGAGGTTCAAATCAGAGCTGGTTCTAATATCACAACAGTATTTCTGAGTTCAATACTAACAGCCTGTATTTTCTAGATAATTCTTGGTTAACACACATTTCACTACCCTACCCTACAAGTGACCCGTATTCTTTTATATTCATGAAGTTCTATTTGTTGTTGTAGTACGTATTACTCATTGATTTCATTATTTAGAAGTAGCAGCAGAATATCTTTCCAATACTTGCTTAGCGTTTCAAGCCATTTTGAAAAAAATAAAAATAAAAATAGTAAATAATAATAATAATAATAATTTCTGAACGAAAGGTATTCTGATATTTAAAAAACATCAAATATTTTGAAAAGTAAGCTAAGTCGAACGAACCTACAAAATAATATTATATGACCTTAAAACTGTTTGTTGTGTGACCTTTTCTCATAGATGAAAAATATTAAATACAGTGGCGTAATTTCAGATTTTGCTTGAAGGGGAATCGAGGTGGGAGTGAGACAGCGAAATTCCCTGATATAAGTTGAATTTCACGTTTATATATGTATATTCCAAGTTGACGGATGCAATTGTCAGGTGAAGTCCCAAGTGACGGGGGCGCAGTTTCTGCCGTCATAATTGTCTGTTAATCAAAAAAATGAATAGGGTCATGCATAAATACTTTCCGTAAAATTTGTGTCCGGTGGATCCAAAAGAAACATATTTACATATATATTTATTTACACACAAAAGAAACATATTATTATGTTATAGACATATTACTTTGGTCTCCTCCAGGGGGCACTATCAAGAGCTCCGGGGGGCAGTGCCCCCCAAAAAAATGTCTGGAAGGAACACTGAATGTGAGGAGTCCCTGGTTTGAACTCGGCCATGTGAATTTGTAGTGGAAAACATCGTGGCCGTCGGTTTTCTTACGGTTTCCTTTCACATTTCTAATTCCAAGACTTATTTCATAACCGTTCACTCTTATTAATCATCTGTCTAATTGGCTATTCCAAAGGACATGTTTTTGGAACGTTAAATATTTCATTTCGTGTCATTAAAAGTGCTACGTATAAGTACAGTTGCTAATATCTTTTGCAATTTGTTAGTATTAAAATTCCTTGTTAATTATTGCAATCCTTACTTTTCTTTCTTAATTTTCATCACCATGATACTCTTTCTATTTTCCGAGAATCCCTTTCTTTCTGCTTTATTAGACAGACAATTCCTTGTACCTTCAGTTGGAATGATATCTGCTCTCGATGATTTGCTATTTTTCAGTTTTTCAGTAGCTGTTTTAAATGCCCAAAAGATAGCTCTTTAATCTAAAGGACATGTGTTTTGTATTACTATGAACTCTTCCTCATTTTGCCCTGTATTTTTTCTAAGAATTATCGAAATATCTAATGTGCTTAAAACCTTTCCTAGATTTTCTACGATATATCCACATTTATTCTGATAAATTCTGTCTAAATTGAAACTCCTTTGTGAGTAAAGTTAATCCTCCAGATAACTATTACATGTTATTTTAATTAATTAATTAATTAATTATTTTTTTGTATACTCTGAAAATTCTAACCTATATACGTGTATTTCTTTTTGTGCCTAAAAATAGGTCTGCGTTTACATTTATTGTATGGCGTAGTACGGAAGTAATGGTTGGACCCTCAAGCCCACTTTGTTCCTGTGTTTCTTCTTGCCTCTATATTCTAATCGAACCAAGGTTTGCTTCTTTTTCTACCCTTCTTCGTATATTTCCTCAACTACTTCTATCACATTATCACGGTTGTTTCTCCGCACATATTCCACATTATTATTTAGACATTATTAGCACTTTCATTCTGTTCCTTCTTCTCTTGCTCCGCTATAATTTGGAAAATCTACTAGTTTTAAGTGTACAGTAGTTGATCTTTCATTTTCTGCACCGTTCAACCTGAAATCATTTCCCAAGTATAAATTTCGTATTCATCTAGTCACCGAAAGTATTGTTCAATCGTCTCAACCACGAATTCTGCTTAATATACACTACAGAATAAACGGATGTGTATACTATAATAGTAATGTACGTCTTCTATTAGTCAATTAAATTTCTCATGCAACAATTTGGACAATTTTAAGTATACGTATGAGTTGAAAGTTCTTTTTGTAAGTGTAGCACCGAGGCAGAATAGGAAAAGCTTTGAGTTTTACGTCCCACGTTATGCCGGTTATGCTAAAGGAGACGGTCATGATGAGTAATGAATGAAATGGTGGAATGAAGAAAGTGGGAGGAAACGAGAGATCCTCGAGGAAACCCACGCACACGGTGTTTGTCCACCACAAAGTTCACTTGGCGGGGACTGGGATCGAACCCGGGATCCCAAGCACCGGAGGTGAACGCTCTACCACTGAGCCATGCCTGAAATTGCATTATTAGAAGTATATTAATATTTAAAAATATGTGTAAATTTTCTTAATCGAAAAATAGGAAAGCAGCTTAAATTTAAAGGAAATTGGGAAAAATCAATGGATGTCCAATAAAGTACGTTCTGATGTTATTCAAATTACATTTCCTTAATTAGTATTTAAACATGTCAAGTTATAACAAGGAATAAATTTCATTGCGTGACAAGTAATTAAAATGTTAAAGGTTATTACAGTTACTCACACACTTTATGTTTAAAAGTTCTTATTCTTTTATTTCCAAACTTACACTTTTAACACATTGATTGCTCTCCCCCTCTGTCCTCCGATGGAAGAATCAAAGAGGTTCTCTGACACAAAGGTTCAAGCTTCGAAGAATTGATGTGATATACGTATTTCACCCTAGTCATCAAAATAATTACGGAGAAGCAAAACTATTCAATAACAGTAAATCGGAGTATGACCAACTTCCAGACTGCCGTAACGTTTCGACAAATCTGTGATAAATGAAATTGCTAATTGTGTGACATTGAGGTTTAAAGGAGGGTGCAATATCTAGAAAGACCTTATTTCGATGACTAATTGCTGGAGGTTTGTGCCTGTTTCACCTACGAGGTTATATGAGATTTGGGTCTTCAGTTAAATGTGGGATCCAAACCACATGAGCCCCACTGAGAATTGAACCCAGGTCTCCCGCACAAGAAGTTTTTCAGAACGGCTCTGTCTGCCTGTTCTTTTATCTGTTGGTCCTTCTGGGCTCTATTGATCCACATAGAAACGAAAACAGTAACAGTGAGTGATATATCAATCTTTCCTTATATTCCCTTAGAATAAAAATTCTTGAAGATCTACCATTCTTGATTTTGTTATTAGATCAACTTACAATAAACAGTAACGCATTGCCAGAAATTGTTTCTTCAAAAGCATTCAGTGTCCCAGGAATGTGATGCATCTCCTCCTTCATCCTCCATTGAAAACTAAAACGATACATTTAGCCATTTACGGTTTCAGTGTTCATACCACGGTACGAGACAGCGAGTAGTTTTGTTTATAGCCTTCCGTACCCCTAGAACAGAGGTTCTCAATCTAATTCCTATCACGACTCCCATTTTACCACATCCTCTTGCCAGTGACCTTTTTATAATTTCTGATTTGTAATAAGCTTGTGTGGGATTTTTAATATATAAAGTTAACCAAGAAAGTTCTGTTGCTGTTTCACCGACCGCCTTCGAATATCGATATGTCTCCTAAGACGTACCTGGAAGATCAAAAATAGACCTCATCAGCATCGACGACATTCTGTTAACGTTCTGGAAGGCGATGGATTACGTCGGGGTTGAACTTGGTGAGCTGTGAAGCGAAGAAGGTATCAAGTATATCTTTTACCTCTACTAGGGATTTGAACTGGCGTCCTCTAAAGTGATTGTCCAAAGAATGGAACAAGTGATAATCGGACGGTGGAATGTCCAGGGAGTATGGCTGATTCAATAGCGTTTCCCATTCAAGGGGTAGAATAGTGTGCCAGGTCATCCTAGCTACTTGGAGCTTAGCGTTGTCTAATGTTGTCAAGAGACGAGACGAGACGTCTCGTGAAATCTATTGCCTCGTTTCGTGTCTCGAAAATGCATGCGCAGTTTTTGAATTTGTTTAAAAATGTATTAACTCGAAATAAATTATTTGCTATTATTTGAAATGAGGACTATGCTACAAACAACAGGGAATACTTAAAGTTGTTTTTTAAGAAATGATTCTTACAAACAGCTTTCATTTCCATTTTTTAATAGATTCAAGTTAACTTATTTTGTGATAGTGCTCCAGATTCGGATACAATGTTAAAGTAATCATCCATATCAGTGTTTCGGATTTCATTCTTTAGGCTAGTGGGGATATCTATGTATTAAAATTCTGTTATAGAAGTACAAGTTCTCTTAATAGCAATTTTTTAAGTAACTAACCATTTTTTCGTGATCTATCTCGTTCCGTACAAAAACAGAAACGTGTCAATCTTTTTCGGCACTAAGTTTTAAAGAGATGCTAGTTTGACAATAAAATTTAGTTTTCCTAATTTTTTTATGATGTTATTCGGACTTACGTCAATTTTGAAATCGGAAAGTCTCATAGACCTTCTTATTTGTTGAAGTGGTGCCAGATATTCTGAAAAAAGGATTTCAGAACAAGTGGGAAAAGGTTACCTTTCGACTGTACCGACAGTATTTACAAATACTCCTGTCGTAATAATTCATTACAAGTTCAGTCGAAACTAAGCAGTCGCTGTTGGAAGATTGTAGTCGAATTGTGTGTTGTGCTCTGTTAACCAAACCAAACTTGGTTAAAAGTTGTGATTTTAACCATTTAGCATAACAGTTCTTTTTGAGGGCGTCAGCGTCTAGTGTTGCCAAGAGAGGACAAAATGTCTCGTGTCTCATATCGTCTCGTAAACGATACGAGACATAAGACGAGACGAACACAGCTTTTCCACACGAGACAAGACAACCTGAAATCTCGTCTCGTGGCAACACTAGTGTTGTCCTATAACACGAGGATCCCTTTGCAATTCAGAAGTGCTGGGTCCAGAGTTTTGAGTTTTTCTTGAATACGGCTCCACTGCTGACAGTGCACAGTTGCATTGATGCTCTGACCAGCTGGTAGTAGTTCCCGATGCATGATGCAGTGAAAAGTCCACCAAACACACAGGAGAACCTTCTTCTGGTGCAGTGCTGGTTTCGGCTGATTTGGAACCAATTCATGGGATACTACCAATGATGACGGCGCCGTGGAGCTTCGTAGAGGACCCACTTCTCATCACATGTCAACTCCTTGCCCGGAAATGGCTCCTTCCTCAGACGAGACAACAAAGAAACACAAGTGTCTGCTCGCGTTGTGTTCTCGCCCGGAGTCAAATCATATGGGAGCCATGGACCAAACATGTAGTGGTTCCCTAGTTGATGGAGGTATTGCCGAATGGTTACTTCACTTACACTGAATTATAGTACCAGTTCCTCACATGTGTGGCCACTAATCGCCTCAATTGCTGTCTGAAGATCATTTTGTACATGTGTTGATGTTCCGGCACGTGGTGCGTTTTCGAGTGTATCGTCACCGTTCTTAAACTTGTTAAACCAACGCTGTTCTGTCCGCGTAATCACGACAAACTAACCAAAGGCCTGGCACATCTTCCGCCTTGATGCAGCTGCGTTTTACCTAGATTTGAACTCGTACAGCATACATGCACTTATGACTCTCTGTAGAAGTCCCATGTTCACACTGTCCCTTCGCAAGTTCATGGTGTAACTGAGCTACTACAACCTGGTTGTATGTTGGATATACCCACACCAACAACTGACCTTCGCATTATCTCCATTCATGTGAGGGCCAATTGAACACGGACCTCCACGAAAAGCGACAGAACTTTGTTGGTTACCTTTATACCTATTGCGGAGATCTCACGACGTTCATCTATTTCTATAAGCCTAATAGTAGAATAATTTCTTGATACAGTGGATACAGTAACTTCCCTAAAAGAGACTGGATGCAAACCAAATCTGGTCA
Source organism: Thermobia domestica (assembly GCF_964235325.1). Taxonomy (NCBI): domain Eukaryota; kingdom Metazoa; phylum Arthropoda; class Insecta; order Zygentoma; family Lepismatidae; genus Thermobia; species Thermobia domestica. The sequence continues at coordinate 250,594,075 of NC_137458.1, read as the reverse complement.
GTTCATTCATATTAAAGATATCGGATCCGATCCGTCATACTGTTTCAAAATGTAAACCGTTTGGAAATGTTAAATCTTCATAACTCCCTTAATTTGGGTGATATGAAAGAAATAACGGTCGAAAGTTTTTTTTTTTTTTGTAACATAAACATCTCAAAATATGTGTTTGTTGGATAAAATTTGCACATCAGTCAACAAAATTTCTATTACACCTTGCATGAATATTCTTCGACGTTCTAGAAAAGCGATTCCTGGACTCAAAACCTTGAAGCACCCAGTTGCCAGTGTTTCGGACCTACTACAAAATTATTTTTTCAAATCTATTCCTTACCGTTCAACGTATCTGCACCAAACTTGATATGAACGTTATTCGATAGCCTAGGAACATTATTTCCTTTAAATGACAGTGTATCGGTTTGTAGGGTATTGGGTAGTTTCTAATGATAATACACATATGTGGAATATATGATGCGTTGTACCAAACTGTTGATTTTATATAAGCTCGAACCCGTTAAAATTCCGACCAAATTTCAGTTATTGATTCACTCAAGTTCCTACATTTGCAAGACGCTGTGAAAGTTTTTGGTTTATAGTTGCACCGAACTGTCTTACATCCAGAGGACAGGTACAGGTAATGAACTCCTCACAAGCCTCTGGAATTGGCGGCAATGTTAATAAATGTGGAACAAGTGAATTAGTCTCCAGGTTTCATCCCATTGTTAAAGGGAAAGGCAGAACTGGCTGCTGCAAATGGGATTGTCTCCATACTAATGCCTGGTAATGAGAACGCTGTAGGTGAAAGTAAGGAGAATATCTAGTTGGTGGCAGTTTCTCTATTGTAATACCCTTGACGAGCATACCTATACCATGATACCCGAACTTCATTGATGTTTTCAGCATTCAGCGCTCGATGCACTTCGCAGAAGAAGATTCCAACATTCTTAAAGGTGTGGTCGCTAAGGATTGTATCAGCTCCTAATTCTATCAGCAGATAGTTATGCTGTGCAAACTCATCTCAGCACGTCCTCTTGGTATGTCCAGCAATGTACGAAGTTGAGTTACATCTGGTGATAGCACGGGAAGCTGGAAGAAGCTGGGGAATTTGTGGTTCCATCTGCTGCTTTTCAACGTTGCTGTGAACTGGAATGTACTTTCTACTCCTTGCTGTCCCTGCTTTCATCCACAGTTTCTGGTATGACATCATGTAGAAGAAACTAACCAGAAGGACTAAGATATCTTGCTCTACATTTACTGCAGTGTAAAATAATTCTAGTGTAAGCTTCTTCGTATTTTGCCTGCAAGTGATTAATGTCAATAGTTGCATCATAAGCCTCATCCTTGAAGTCACCTGCAGCAACTATGGTCTTGTTGGATGGTGCTAACAAAATCAGCTGGTGTGAGAGAAATGTAGCGAGGTCTGCTTTGTTGTTATCGTCAACAATAAAGTTGTCCCACTTTGAACATCTCTGCTATCTATCTGTTACCTGGTTTCCACAGATTCTTTCTTTCTCAACCCGTTTCCGTGTGCCATTCTTGATTGAGAGATGGTAGTAACGATAAAAATTTATATCAATGTACTGGAAACGTTCCCCATTTTGGAAAACATTTTGAAGAAAAATATCTGCAAGATCTTCGAAAGTGTGTGCTGCTTATGGCTTTCCAATTGCTATTGACCTGTCCGTCAATGATTAGCTATGATTCACCGTAAAAGGTTTTTTACCTTAAAGTTTGTTAGGAGAAGGAATACGATCAGTCAATATTCCAGTAAGAATTGTTTCTGAGTCTGAGCGAAGCTGCCCAATTGCTTTTGCCAGAGATAGAGGAACAACGAACAGTTCATGCACCATAATAAGGTTGACTGAACGTCCTACTTCATATGCAGCGATGAGTCGCTGCAGAATGTTCCTATCAGCTTTCATTTTTTTATATCTTCCCAGTTTTTGCATCCGAGTGTTTCACTTCATACAGAGATGCAAAGATCAGATACTTGTTTTGGGGCAGCTTGTCCCTAAAATTTATCATTCTTTCTTCAGTTGGCAGAAGCCTGTTCTCAGAGGCATCCTACCGATCTTGTCCTTTCTGCGTAGCTGTCAGTAGAGCATCCTCAATGTCTTAGGTAGCCAAGTGCAATGCAATGTTTTGGTTTGCAATGTCTGAGTCATGTTACTTGAAGAAGGCCAAATCTCTGCAAAACTAAAACCATTGTATCTTCATATCTCGAATCTAACTTTATTCTGCCTTTCATTGTCTTATTGTAAACATAGTTTTCGTTACCAAGAAGATCAAAAACATCTATTGTGTCGTGAGAAAGTTCAGATGGAGATTGGAAGACAGAGTATATCTGCTGAGAGCTGAAGTGCTCCTCGTGATACCAATAATGCCTCACGTTTCTTCCCAATGCAACTAAGCCACTCCTGACTCTGATTTGGATCAATTTGGTTGAAACGCACTGCAACTACCTGACAACAAAGTTATCGGCTTCAAACTCCATCTTGACCTTTTCTGGAAGCTAATGCATCTCGTTGAGGTAGATGGTGCCCCAGCGAGCATAGCTCATGTAGTCTGGCAGCCAGTCCATAAGATTTGCAGAGTACCTTGCATTTTGGGGTGACCAAGGTTTTTTGATATTTTCTTATAGATTTTGATGTGCTGAATCCAAAACTGCCGGGTGCAACTCTGGCACCCTTGAGCATTTCCCACAAAACTCACTAACGATTTCCCCTCCCCCCTTTGTATTAAGAAATCGTTGACTTCGGGGAAATTATCTGTCACTTCTACAGTAGTTAACGTAGAATAAAAATTCAAACCTTGTTCTGCTTCCAATGAAACAGTCTTTCCAACTATGTTAATCACTTGGGGCTGCAACGAACAGAAAAGGGAAATAAAATGGGAAATTCTGGAAAATTCCCTCCCAAAGCGTCTTTCAGCTCTTAATATCCAAGAGCCGTACCTCGAATCTCAATCCAGAAAGAAAATATTTTTATATTTTGATGAACCTTCGACACTAGCAAACAATATTAAGAACGGTACCGCCCTGGCGCCCTTGAACATTTCCCACAAAACTCACAATTTCCCATCATTTGTATTTTACCAAAAAATTATTGACTTCTGGGAAATTATCTGTAACTTCTACAGTAATTAACGTAGATTAACGGTTTAGACCTTGTCATGCTTCTATTGGAACAGTCTTTCCAACTATGTTAATCACATGGGCTGCGACGAACAGAAAAGGGAAATAAAATAGGAAATTCTGGAAAATTCCCTCCCAAAGCATCTTTCAGCACTTAATATCCAAGAGTCGTACCTCGAATCTCCATCCGGAAAGAAAATATTTTTATATTTTCATGAACTTTCGACACTAGCAAACAATATTAGGAACGGTACCGCCCTGGCACCCTTGAACATTTCCCACAAAACTCACAATTTCCCATCATTTGTATTTTACCAAAAAAATTTGACTTCAGAAAAATTATCTGTAACTTCTACAGTAATTAACGTAGAATAACGGTTCAGAACTTGTTAAGCTTCTATCGGAACTGTCTTTCCAACAATGTTAATCACTTGGGGTTGCAATGAACAGGAAACTAAAATAAAATGGGAAATTTCGGAAAATTCCCTCCCAAAGCATCTTTCAGCTCTTAAAGTACAAAAGGGATGGGGTGTATCTCCTTCCGAAAGAAATATTTTTATATTTTCATGAACTTTCTACATTTGAAAATAACCGTACACATGTGAACTGTAACCGTGCGATACACACTTGAATAATTACAATTTAAAAGGAATTTACATTTATAGAATTGATAAGTAGCACAACACATGGTACAATTATCTTCCTCATATAATTTGGGCAGTAGGATATATTTAGTACTTGTATTCTCTTTTTTTTAAGTTCAGTTTACGATTCCTCCTAAAAGTTCATGGCTTTTAATGTTTAAATTTCCTTTGATCTTTTCATCGTTATTAATTCTAACGTTCCTCCATGTATTAATTCAACCTTTTTATATATCTACAGGTAACAGTCATCACATAGTCATAACAGTTTTTAGTGAACACGTGGGTGAGTTTACAACTGACTAGTGCCAAGTGAATAAACTGTTACTGTTTTATGTGTGTTAACACGTTTCAAAGTAGTGTTTCATAGTGTACTTTTTTAAGAACATGGCGGAAGAAAAGAAGTGCAGTTTCACCTGTCAGAAAACACAAGAGCGGCTTATAACTGGAGGACCAGCTCGAATTCGATTAATTATGTTGGCAAGTAGTCTTAGACGTGACGGACGGTTTATTTCTCTTGAGGAAAATGTGCCAGTATACTTTCATAAGGACTGCGTATCAACATATACTTCGCAGTGGCATATCAAGAGAACCAAAGAGCAGTCAACTTCGACCTCCTCTGAACCACAGGTGAAACGGATTAGATCAGACGCAAAACTTTTCAATTTTCGTACTGACTGTCTATTCTGTGGAGAGATCTGTTCCGATCCTGATCAAAAAAATCCAAGTCAATGGCGCAGATATCACCTTCTTAGAACGGTCGATCGTCCAGGGCAACCGTCTATTCAAGAAGCTATCCTCAAAATATGTGATGTTAGAAATGACGAATTATCCGAAACTGTTTGAGTGCTTGTAAATGGAGCTGTTGGAGATCTACATGCGGCAGAAGCTCTTTACCACAAAGACTGTTACACTCAATTCTTGCACAGTAAGTAAGCTAAAATTTGTTCACTGAAACACAGCATAAATAAAGGAAGTGACGGAGATGAAATCAACGCAGCTACGACAGCTTTAAAAGAGGACACTTCTCGTATTTGGAACTCCATCGAAGTTTACTATCTTTATCAACAGAACGGTGGATCTAGAACTGATCGTCTTGCAATTATAAGAGATGTTCAGGAAAGAATAGGTAAAGACCTTCTAGTATTGTTCTCTTCTGGTGTATCCAGCATTCTTGCCTTTAAAAATCAAGCTGCTCTTGCCATGAATATTACCGAAGATGATGGCGATGATGGAGAAACAATAAAAGAACTAAATACAAAGATAATGAATGAAGTGAAGAAGCCTGATGATAGATTGAAAAGTTACGAAACTACCCCCTCTGAAGACAATATTAAAAATAATGTTAGCGAAACTTTACTTTCCCTATTAGAGATGCTTGGAATTACTGAGCTACCTGCAATACTCATAGGAAATATCGTAACTGCAGCATTGACAAAGCAGTCAACTACTCTCCAGATTTCTCTTGTTATGCTTCTGAACAGCAAACGTGTCATTGACGAATTCTATAAGTTCGGAATCACTTGTAATTACAGTGAGACCCTAAGATTTAATGCGTCAGCTGCAGCAGAAGCCAGCAAAGCACCAACTTTGCAAGGACTTAATCCCTCAACAGACGGATTTGTACAAGCTGTTGGTGACAACTTCGAGACGTCTATTTCATCTCAAAATGGCCTACGTCAAACTCACAGTATGGCTCTGCTGATAACTCAAGTGGAGAAGTCAGGGAGTTGCCACAGTAACAAAATTTGCCAAAGGAAGAAATGAAGGAACGTGTGACTAGTGGAGTGCCTGTACACCGGTACACAGGGCCAAAAAAGCCACCAATGCCCCAACATTTCTCAGTAAAAGAAGTGCCAACTCTAGCATTACTTGCATCTCAAGTTTATTTAGTGTACAGAGCACAGAGAATAGTTTTCGAATTTTTAAAGTCGATCATTAGGAGTCCTGAAGTCACTCCTGAATATGATGGCTATAATACAAGAAAATCAACAGCCATTAAACAAGTGTTAAAAGGAGTAAGCTTGAAAAAATTGGGGTATCAGGAAGAGATAACCAGTGATATAGAACAAGAAGCAACTGACTTTGTAGCTGCGTGCTATGGTATAGCAAGTGTGAAGTCTATGATAGACGTTCGTATTAACGTCTGGAAGAAAAAAACTGCATCTGCTCACACAAGAGCCCCACTACTTTACTCTCTTCCACCCACGTCGGAAGCTTTTAAACTAAATGTAAAGCGCGCACATCTACAAATGCTAATTTGGCTGAGTGCAGACAGGGCAGACCCACCAAATGTTGATCCAACTTGTTATGGATGGACACGTGATGAAACAACCAAATCGTTAAGGCCAGTTATGCTTCTTCCAAATGTTGAGCCAGCTCCTGCCGATGTACTTCACCTCATCAAATGTTCCTGTTCGTCAGAAAAACCTTGTTCAACAAGAAGATGTAGTTGTGTAGGTAAACTACCTTGTACAATGTTCTGTAAACGCTTTGATGGTAGATGCTACAACAAACTAAACACGTACTCACATAACGACGCTGACGAGAGTGAAGAAAGTGGTTAGGAATAATATTACAAATAAACATGACATACTTAAGTCATTATGTAAGTTTATCTTGAATAACCATTTTTTACAGAAAAGCGTGGCTTTTAGAATACCACTAGAACATTCATTTTCTAAGTGTAAGAAACCTCTCTAATTACAGTGCTACATTTTAATCAAAATCATAAAAATCGAAGATAGTTATAAGAATATTTATTTTTTTAAAACATACGATTTATTAATACACTTTACTGATAATAGAAAATTTTGGAACAGTCTAAGTACATTACATTAGTGCTTAATAAAAATGTCTCGAAATTGCAAATGTTGCCCTAAGGGCTGATATCGTTGGAAAGTGTGTTCGAACAGAAGCAGAAAGTGATGAAGCATTATTCTTTGTTAATTTGTATAGAAGTTCAAGGTGCATTTCCCGCAATGAACTATTTTTAATATAGATTATGGGAAATCATGAGTTTAATGGGAAATGGTCAAGGTGACAACCTTTCTAATATTGTTTACTAGTGTAGAAAGTTCATGAAAATATAAAAATATTTCTTTCGGAAGGAGATACACCTCATCCCTTTTGTACTTTAAGAGCTGAAAGATGCTTTGGGAGGGAATTTTCAGAAATTTCCCATTTTATTTTAGTTTCCTGTTCATTGCAACCCCAAGTGATTAACATTGTTGGAAAGACAGTTCCGATAGAAGCTTAACAAGGTCTGAACCGTTATTCTACGTTAATTACTGTAGAAGTTAGAATACAGATAATTTACCAGAAGTCAATAATTTTTTGGTAAAATACAAATGATGAAAAATTGTGAGTTTTGTGGGAAATGTTCAAGAGTGCCAGGGCGGTACCGTTCCTAATATTGTTTGCTAGTGTCGAAAGTTCATGAAAATATAAAAATATTTTCTTTCCGGATGGAGATTCGAGGTACGGCTCTTGGATATTAAGAGCTGAAAGATGCTTTGGAAGAGAATTTTCCAGAATTTCTAACTTTATTCCCCTTTTGTTTTCGTCGCAGCCCCAAGTGATTAACATAGTTGGAAAGACTGTTCCAATAGAAACATAACAAGATCTGATCCGTTAATCTACGTTAATTACTGTAGAAGTTACAGATAATTTCCCAGAAGTCAATAATTTTTTGGTAAAATACAAATGATGGGAAATTGTGAGTTTTGTGGGAAATGTTCAAGGGTGCCAGGGCGGCACCATTCCTAATATTGTTTGCTAGTGTCGAAAGTTCATCAAAATATAAAAATATTTTCTTTCCGGATGGAGATTCGAGGTACGGTTCTTGGATATTAAGAGCTGAAAGACGCTTTGGGAGGGAATTTTCCAGAATTTCCCATTTTATTTCCCTTTTCTGTTCGTCGGAGCCCCAAGTGATTAACATAGTTGGAAAGGCTGTTTCATTAGAAGCAGAACAAGGTTTGAATTTTTATTCTACGTTAATTACTGTAGAAGTGACAGATAATTTCCCCGAAGTCAACGATTTTTTAATACAAAGAGGGGAGGGGAAATCGTTAGTGAGTTTTGTGGGAAATGCTCAAGGGTGCCAGAGTTGCACCCGGCAGTTTTGGATTCAGCACATCAAAATCTATAAGAAAACATCAAAAAACCTTGGTCACCCCAAAATGCAAGGTACTCTTGTTCTGCCACCAGACTAATGTGATTGTTGTTCATAAAGTATGTAAACATTCACTAGAAAGCATGGAGATGCAGGTGCAAATTCAATACCTCTGAGCCCTCTTAGAAGTATGTGAACAATCAGCATATATCCCCACCAAAACATAAAGTTCGGGTTCTCGTTATTTGCAACGAAAAGTGGTATGATCACTGTAAATTGTCCTGATTGAAGCAGTAACACAAGTTCTTCAGTATGGCCACTTTTCGTTTTTCTGAATCATACCTTTTTAGTTCTGGATTATTATCTTCTATGAAACTTAGCAACCGTGGAAGTAGTATCCTCCATAAAGCTTGAAAGGTGATTTGTGGGTTCTCATTCGTTTTTTGTAAGATGTTGCTGCTAGTACCTGCTCGGTAGTTTTTGCGCCAATTAGGTTTCTCTTAACTCAAGGTTACAATAACCCTGATGGTTGTACATGTATATCGGAATATGATATAAATTCCATCTTTATTGTTAACAAAAGAAACTCTTGTGAGTAATTTTAGTTCCAGTGAACTTAAGTTCCAAGTCTCGTGCCATCTAGCGACTTTTATATAACTCTGCAATGTACCTGTCACTCTCGATACACAAACTATTGCACAGTGCCTGCATTTTTATTGGTGAATATTATAAAACAACGGAGACCAAAATTCGGTGGCTCTGTATACGGTGGATCTGTATTTTGTAAACATTGAAGTTTGCGAAAATGTTGTATGCCAACTTTTACTCGACAATGCCCACTAGGTTAGAGGTTCTTTCCTTTGGTGCCCATAGCATAATATATGTATAAGTCTGGCATATTAAATGATATTGCCTTAAAACGTAAATGAAACTAATTATGTGTAATTATGTCAAACAATTACCATTAAATGTTGCCTACCTCTCAGAATATATGTTTGGCATAGTAACCACTTACAAGTCTTCTGAATTTCTACTTTGGAGCAGGGATAAAAGTGAGGGGAACGCGAGAGATGCCGTCCCCTCACCTCCAAAAAGTATGTACGGCGTCCCCCAGGAGACATGTCATGCTGCTACCAACCGTCCTCTTACCTTTTCAGATCCACTTTACCCCTGGTTTGGAGACGAATGAAAAAGAAATCTTTGATTATATCGAGAACAGAATAGAGCTACGTATAGATCTTGGGACATGAGAAACAATCCTTATTGTATTAACTTCACATACAGTAGTGTAGTAAAGAATTATCAAATCTTATTCCTGGAGCGGTGACTTTCTGATTCATGTGTCGTAAAGTTAATTACTTAATACAGTAAGGCTACAAGAACAAAAAAAAAAAAAAAAAAAAAACTCCGACATTTCCTTTTAGACTAATAAACACAGATATTTATATCTGCATAAATTTCCTATTTGATGAGACGATATATGTGCAGCTTTAATTTATTTATTTACTCACCCAGCTTCCAAGGGCAGTCACCAAGGATAACTTATACACCGAAACACTAACTAACAGTAAGGGGAAGGACGTGTGTAGCGAAGTCAGCCAGAGTTAATAACATACTTAAGGGTGTCGTCCTGGTATTTGTCTGGTGTAATTGAGTTGAGTTGATTTTGAGTTTAACGTCTCTTTTCAGCAGCGAGGCTATATGAGACGTGGACTTACTGATTAACGTGGAATCCGAACCACATGAGCTCCCTCCAGGAATCGAACCCGGATCTACCGCGCCTAAGGCGCGTACGCTAACCGCTTAGCCACTGAGGAGCTCCCTCTGGTGTAATTGAAGAAAAACGGAAACGTTACAGCTAGGCTCTCCAACGGGGCGGACACTTGACCCGTCTCCGAAACAAACGACATATCACGTGTTATTGGGTCTAGTACTGTCCTGGTAGCATGGAAGTTTAAACATATTTTGAGGTAGGTAATGCTGGGACTTACCCTTTTTGGTTTCCAGGAGTTCCCAGAAATGGGTTATACTCTACTAAGTTTCGACCACACCGTGGGATTCGGTACCTTTATGTGTTTCGGCACCAAATAGGGGAAGTGTCCCAATACCACAAATGTCACTAGATTTTTAGACCCGAGAGGAGTTGGTTCTACCTTGGTTGATTGCGCTTAATAGTCGTAATCCATTATCTTACTTATGAAGTAGACACTGTTTGCGTGAGCAATTACCACAAAGCTTGAGCAAACTCATACTGATTTACAGTAAGAACAATGTAAATGTCTTTTACGATTGCGTCCAACCATCTCAAATTGAGAAAATATGTGTTGTAGTAGATATTGACACTCGACATCGAATGGAGCAGTTTGAACACAAAACCTGGCAATGTTGAATCATGAAAGCTGACTACTAATCTGGATCGCCAGTATTCAATTAGTGCACATTAAATTCTAGTACTCATTGCAGGTGTAATACATATTTAGAATAAAATTACACTGTAAATCAAAAAGGTGTAACTTTACACCAAAAAGGTGGCAGCATTTAGGTTCCACCTCAAGGTGTAAGTAAAAGGTGTAAAGTTTCCACCGGCTGATTTGTTACACCCCAAAGGTGTACAGTATCGAGTTCGCACAACTACACCCACGAGGTGTAAGGTTGCACCGAAAAGTGTTAACTAACACTTGTAACACTCGAACCTGCAAATTTTGCCGCCAAACTATCGCCCCTTGGGTGTAAACAAACACCTTTGAGGAGTAACTTCACTGCCTTCACTTACACCCTTAGGTGGAACCTAAATGCTGCCACCTTTAAGGTGCAATTGACAAGTTGGAAGGTGTAACTGAAAAGGAAGGTGTAACATTACACCTGAGGGTGAAACAAGAAAAGATTGTTTCACCCTAGTTACACCTTAGGGTGGAAAATTAGGGTTAGGGTGTAACCTTTGGGTTACACCTTTGGGTGTAAATGCTTCCACACGAAAGGTGTAATGGAATATGCTCCCACCGAAGGTGTAACAAATCATCTTTCAGGTGTTCCCCGTTCGTACAGGTGAATGATGGTTGCATAACGTTATCTGCAATGTATTGTGTTGATCTGTATATTGCTTTACATGCAGTGCACATTATAAGGAGTGTAGGCCTGTAGTTTCTAAAAATTGGGTGCAACTGGCAGATTTAATCAAGAATAGTATACGTGAAAGGCTAGTGCTTTAAATTTTGTTTTCTTCTTCGTGTTAGAGGAAAAACACACCAACAAGTAAAGACAAAGTGAGAACAGCCCATCATGCGAAGTGATGTAGTCAGCAGTTACATCTGAAAAGTTGCATAACCTTTCACGTATGCTATTCTTGATTAAATCCGCCAATTGAACCCAATTTTTAGACACTATAGGCCTTCACGCTTACCGTGTGCACTACATGTAAAGCAATATACAAATCAACACAATACACTGCAGGTAACGTTATGTAAATAGCATATACCTGCCGGAAGGGGAAGGACCTGAAAGGTGATTTGTTACACCTTCGGTGGGACCATATTCCATTACTCTTTGACAAAGTCTTGATTACAAGTGAAAATACATACAATGAACGTGCATCATTTACTATGCTACAAGTTGTACACTTTTAACAAAATCAATGAAAACTTTTGTTTTACATAGTTATTTCGTTTATTTCACTTAACTAAACATTACATTTACATACATGGAATACAAACTATAGAAGGAATATATCTATTAGTAACCTACAAGGAAATATGACAGGATTCCCACTTTTGTGGCGACCGAAAATTTTCTGCCTTTTCCTTGTCACAATTTAGAAGTTTTCAGTTGTATACAGGGTGTTAGATTCATACGTATACAAAAAATGAATGTTAGATACTGGATGTGAAAACAAGAAAAAAAAAACTGTTCTTGAACTTTGGACAAAATATACGTTTCAGAGATATATGCTTACAAAAGGATGGGAAATAAATTTCAGAGGCCTATATTTCAAATATTATCCAACGTAGAAGGAAGTGCAGCTTAACAAATCACTTACGAAATCATAAATGTTTTATTTTAAAAATGCGTTTGATAACTGCGCGATGCGTGCGCAAGGGATTCCCCAGAGCTATGATGAACCAATGAAATTTACTGTTGGTTCGTCAAGCTCTTTCCTTGGGCAAGTACCGCACAGTTTCGAAACATCCATTTCTTAAACAGAACAGGTTAAAATTCAGGTAAAAATAGTACTTACATTGAAAACAAATTGCCGAAGCTATCGAGAAATTCTTTGAACTTTAGAAATACAGACGGTGCACACAGAATGGAAAACAAAATGGCGGTCATGGCGAGCACCCCCCCCCCAAAAAAAAGAACAGATATATATGTCTTCTTAAGTGATTTAATAAGCCACACTTTCTACGCTAGATAAATAGTGCTTCAAATAAATAGTACTACTTCTCCGTGACCTTCCCCGACATTTGGTAGGAAAATCCCTGACTTTCATGACAAGTGTTGGATGGCAATACATAAATAAGGAATAAATAACGGTGAGTATTTATATATGAGAACATTTATTCTATAGGGACAGATAGTAATCAATTGTTCATATGTACATTTCACTTACTTACAATAAAAATCTCAGCAATGTCCCATACTGTGATCATTAATGGTTGGTTAAGCTGAAATTGGTGTAGCTACAATTAATGTTAGAAAAAATATGTTTTATAAAATTTCCCTGACTTCCCTCGCTGGTGTTGGATGACGTTGACATATAAATAAGTAATAAATAACAGTGAATATTTATATATGAGAACATTTAGAGACAAACAGTAATCAATTGCTCATACTAACATTCCACTTACCACCCATATAAATCTGAGTAACGTTCCATACTGTGATCATTAATGGTTGGCTAAGCTGAAATTGGTGTAGCTATAATTAATGTTAGAAAAAATATGTTTTATAAAATTTCCCTGACTTCCCTCGCTTGTGTTGGATGACGTTGACATATAAATAAGGAATAAATAACGGTGAATATTTAGAACATTTAGAGACAAACACAAATCAATTGCTCATACGTACATTCCACTTACCACCCATATAAATCTGAGTAACGTTCCATACTGTGATCATTAATGGTTGGCTAAGCTGAAATTGGTGTAGCTACAATTAATGTTAGAAAAAAATATGTTTTATAAAATTTCCTTGATTTCAAGTAATTTTCCCTGACTTCCCTGAACAGTAGGTACTCTGCATAAATATTACCTTATGAGGCTTTTAACATTTTTACTATATCTGAAAATTTTAGAGATTTAACATTTGTCGTTTTATTAACTACACAGGTTTAAATATACGCTGGAAAATCTTTCCTGAACCAGCTTAATACAGTAAAATTTTCCAGCATGTCTGGTCGGTTTTGAAACCTGTTGCTGCATCGAGCATATTCAGCAAAACCCAGCAAGCTTCTGTAATAATTCCAGCTTGAATTCTTGCTGAAACCAGAAAGGTATTTTAACCTGATATAGCTTCTATTTTTCCCCGAGGTTTCGGAAAACCGACAAGTAATCTTTTATTTCCATAGAAAGCCTTACACCGCTGCAAGTAGTTTGATCAACCATCTCAATCAAAAGTGATTCCCTTATTTATGTGATGAACTAAATAAAAGGGACACTAAAAACTGAAACAGGGCTACGGCCTTCGAGATTCGAAATATGCACTCCGTGGCCCCGTAGTCCTGAAAAGTTAGCAATCACAGGTTTAAACTGTTTTTAAATAGTTTATACCAAAAACTAGGGCAACAAATCGTGTAAACTTCAGGCTCACATTTCTCTATATCTGAACGTCAATTCATCTACGTTGATTGTATCTAATTTTCGATTTTTAATCAGAAGATTCCGGGTTCGAAACCCGGTGGCTAGAAAATTACTAGGGTGCAAACCGGGGATCAGATCCCTTCCCCCAACCCGCGGTCAAATAAAGGTGTTAAGCCTAAACAAACCAATCGATAACAAATTATATATATATCTGCTTGTCTAAATGCTTTTTATTTCAGAGAGAAGCCAAAGCTGACTGTGCTTAAATATACAGGATGGGCATGAACTCCGCTGCCATCCCGTAAAAGAGATGTCAAAACGAGAAAATACGTATTTCTTCATTTCTGTACCGTATCACTTATCGAGGTAACAAAATTTACCCAGAGTTCCGCGGATTGTTCCAGGCAAGGTTCAACTATAGAATTTTCAAATGACAAGAGGAACCAATTAGTACATCGTTTGCAAGTTATTCTTAAAAGAAAAAAGATGGAACAATTCCCGGAATCTAAAATCAAAATTAAGGCAATGTTAGAGAATTTCAGAAGCTGCGAAGACTACAGGATGAAACAAAAAGCCACGGCGAAGGTAACTTATACTAAAGGTAACTGCGGCTATTAAAAATCAGAGGGAAAATCTCAGAACAATTAACTTGTTTCCAGTAACTACATACCCTCTCGAGTCTCTATGCTAATCCTGTGCCAACTGGCGGAAGATCAAAATCTCAACACAGTTTTCTTTAAAGTCTGTGGCCACTCCTCTAAATGTGAAACAGCGAAACAGATAGAATAACAGAAACAAAGCGTATCATCATTAAAAAGGAAAATACAACATATCGAGGTAAGAAGTTTTGCTCCAGTGTCCCCCGTAGGTTTCCAAACCATTTCAGATTTCTTGGAGTAGCCGTATATTTTTTTTTTTGAATTAAAACAGTGGTGATAGTATTACCTAACTCCATTTTGCATAGAAATGAAATCTTTCAGTTTTACGTCCCACGCTTATACCGGTTAGTCTAAAGGAGACGGTGATTATGAGAAATGAATGAAATGCTGGAATGAAGAAAGTGGGAGGAAACGGGACAACTCCGAGAAAACCCACGAGCACGGTGTTTGTCCACCACAGTCCACACGGCGCGAACTGGGATCGAACCAGGGACTCCAAGCACCAGAGGTGAACGCTCTACCACTGAGCCACCGCGAACTCATCTATTTTGCATAGAAGATAACGTTGAGACTCGATTCTTATTTCTTCATTCTATTTGAGTATTTCAATAACAAAACAACTTGTATAAGTTTTTCAAAGTATGGAGCTTGAGAAGAACGAAGTTTGTCTTCCACTGTTACCTCAGTGCTCAAAGATACCGGTGATAAAACAATTGGCCGAAAATCACGCGGACTCTTCTTACATCAATTCATGAAGAAGATGAATGCCAATATTAGGTACCTAAATTCAAGATTAAAAAAAAAAAAAGCCACCCAACCTTTTACAACCATACGAAGCTCAGTTTAATATTTAGACTTGAAATAAAAATACAACTAGTTGATGACGATTGCCTTTGTCTTTGAATTTCATATGTGGATAACAATACAGGGCTTTTCATGTAGAGGAGGGAGAGGGTCAGATTTTATTGAAGACGATCGTACATCTGATATGTTTGTACTATAATCAAATTGTGCTTATGTGTTAAACCCAGTCCTCTGAAGTCAATCGACAAATAAGTATGTATAACAGACACAAAGATAACATTAGGTTCCCAAGTTTCAAAATTATATTGTATGTTAAAACAATAAAATTAATACTTTCCATTTGAGACCTAGAATCTGAAAGGAATTGTAAATTTATTATGTGCTGAAGCAATTACTCTTATCCTTACACTATCCACACGCTGATGTTTTATCAATACTTTTATTCCATATTTACCAAAATGCTGGATTTCAATAATAATCCTAAAAGAAAGATGCACTATAATCAGGTTTCACTAGTCAATCCCGAAAGTGAAAATATCCAATCCCATAGCCTTTTTAAAAAATAAAGCAAAATTTCTTCTTCACCTCATTTTTCCCCAAAGGATTCACATTGATCGAAAAAAAATATGAAATGAAAATTCGTTAGTTTAACGTCCCATGCTTACGCTCTTTATGATAAAGAAGACAGATGTTTAGTAAATAAAGGATTCTAAAATTAATTTTTGGTTTTCACTTGGAATTCAACCCAGAACCAGATACAGCAAAGGCACATGCACAAGCCGAGAGACCAACGGCGAGGACTTCCACAGTTCTCGAGTGGAAACGTATCTGAATTCTTCCCTGGCTAAAACAAGAGAAAATAATTTGTCAACCGATAAATGTATATTTAAAACAAATTCAAGCATAGTGAGCTTTAAACTGATTTAAACTTACAGTTACAAGATATTATGTAAGTCTCTAAGTTATCAACACTAAAACAATCTTTTAGTCATTTGCATCGTCAGTGTTGTGCTTTAGAGGTTGCTCCTGTTTTATAATGAACTCGAATAAAACGTAATATATATATATTTTTTACCCAATCTGCTTAAGGTAGTGATGTAGTTTTGGCGCACCACATTTTGAAAGATTTACAGGTAAAATTTAATTCTTTGCACCAAAAGATATATTTATAAGGAATATATTTCTGCAGGCGAAAAAAATTTATGCAAAGTAATACAGCTGTATTTTAGGTTTACAAGTGTAGGGTTACTAGTGTACAATGATTACAAGAGCCTTACGGTGGATAAAATAAGTGAGTGCATATGAGAGATTACTCTATTAAATGTTATTTTCCACTGGCGGTGTATTCTGCACAATGTACAGAAGCAGTGTTTTATGTTTGCAAGTGGAACGTTACTAGCATGAAACCATGATAACTGCTATTGAAATTCATATACTTGCCAAAATCCATTTCTTTTCCACTATCTTCCCTTACGCGTAAACACACCAGCACTGACGCGCCTGCTCCCTTCGTACGCACCCAGCGCAGGCACACCAGCTTCGCCTACCCTGACTCGGTTAGGTAGCATTCGTGCTTTTTAGTGACCACCTATCACAGGTTGGTTTATGCTTTTCCACTGTAGTTCTTATGCCATACATCCGGAAACTGTATTTATAAGCAAATCGAAAAAGAATTGGAATCTTTCAACAATTATCTCTGGTGGCTCCCTTGAATTTTATCTACCCAAATTGAGATATTTTCATGACACCCAGCACAAATGTTTTAGGAAACAATAGGAAGGAAATTGGTGAAAGAATTATAATTTTTCAACAATTATTTCGATTAGTGCGTCGAACGTAAACCCGCACGCTGCTTAATACATGGTCGAATCTCACGTATGTTTTACGTTGTTTTTAAATTTGTAATGTCCATGCATATGTCATTATTATACACAATAGCTCTGCATTACTACAGGAATGGTGAGCCATTCCTCCATTCAATAACAACTATATAATTTATGCCGTTCTTTATTAAGCACAAACATATAACATGTGGGCCTAAACTGCAACATTTAAAAATAGATGAAAACACTGCAGAGTGAAACTCTTCCCTCCCCGTATTTAGTTTTGTTACACTGTTTTTATCGACGCAGAAAATCACAGAAAATGATAGAAAAATATGCATTTCTTGCTATACACTAACATACAAGTAGATTGGTGAGCGAGCGTCAGCGAGTGAAGGCGGGTTATAGCCCCGCAGGATACGTTGTTTTCTATCTTTATTACAACTCAGTGGGAAGGGAGACCTGTGTTGTAGAACCTTGCCTACTAAACTTGCTCCCTGAAATCAGTAAGCCTACCTGTGGCAATGTTCTACCCAGTGTTACAGAAATGTTATTTCGCAGTAATGCCAAGCGAAGTCATTTATGAAAGATATTGGTTTAAGAGCAATCTAGGACCATCCCATTGTAGCGTTGCGCTCAAGGTTCAAAGTTATAGCAGAGAAAAGTGCATCTCGTGTTACAACCTTTGCGAATTAAATATAACAATATCTATTCCAGCTTTGAATGCAGCATGCAAGAGTTGCTTCAATATAACGTTCTTAAACATTTCTTAACTTTTCACAATACTAAGTAATAAAAATGTTATCCCCAATGATACTATCATTATGAACTTTACCTGTAATGTTATATTCTTTCCAAAAGCCCGTATGATACACGCAAAATATTATGTAATTCAAAGCTCAGTTTCCGGCACTACGTGAATGAACTAGTCATACTAATTTCTTACACCGCCCGCTATTATTTATACTTGTCGCACATTTCGTTTGAAGATCAAAGTTAAAAATATTTACATTTGAAAAAAAAAACTATATTTGCCTACCTGACAATAATATACTTACCAGAGTAATAAAACGACTAATGTGAACTTCCTGATTGAGCAGTTTACACCTCTGCGTAATCGTTTACTCCCTAGCCTACTAACTTTACACCCTTTTCAAAGGGTGTAAAGTAATACCTTATGCTTTCCTTACACCTGTATGTGGAACTTTCATACGGAGAGGGTGTATACGTGACACCTAAGGGTGTTTTATTCACAAAAACACCTCATAGGTGCTACATCACACCTGAAAAGGGTACTTTGGGGTGTTTTATTACACCATATGATTTACAGTGTACTTTTCAAATTACGTCTTCGTTTTGTTCTATCGGCGTTTATAACTATGGTCGTTGAAGATATTATCATTCGATTTTATTTTTACTGTAATACGTACAGATGCAAGGGTTCGAAAACAAAAATTTTTGTTTTCTAAAAAGGGTTTTTTTTTTTTTTTTGCTTAGGTAATTTCTGGCTTTTAAAAATATTCCAAGTTAAGTAAAGAGGTAACTACGTTTCACCTTGGTTTTTCCACTATGACACGAGAAGAACATTTAATTACTGCATTCTGAAGAGAAAATCCTATAATAAGAAAAGTCAATAAATTAAAGAAAATCAGAACGAAAAAATGTACAAAGTGGTTAAAACATTTTAGTTTAATATTAGGTTAACAATTTGACGACAAAAATGTATTACTAACAAACGCATATGAATAAAATAACATTTCATTATAACTATGTATAAAACTTATTGCAGCCGCTTAAATTAGAGAGAGAGAGATCGTTTACAACACTGTCCGCAATCTTTTTTTTCAGTTTAAAAATGTTGAAAGGATAAAACAGTACAGAAATAAAGAGTTCTGAGTAATGATGCTAAACTAAAAATTATAATTAAAATAACAATTTATAGTTTTAATTCTATAAAGTGAACTCTATGAAGCTCTGTATAATATGTTTCCTGAGCAGAGAACAACCTATGAGTACGACAACATTTTTCTTTTCTTTCTTTCTCTTTTCTTTTTACAAAAAATTGTACTTGTTTCTTGGTTTTTGGTACTGTTTTCTTTCCTGTCAGATTATATTTAGGCAATCAATAAAACAAGATTTTAATTTCCAGGAACTTCAAAAGATAGTTAGGCAACCTAAACGACATTTGGGATATGGTGGTTGCATATCGTACACTTATTGGAAGATATAGCAATGCCGGTTTGAAAACAAACAAAATAGACAAGCCCAAACTGAACATAGCGTTCACAAGTACCGGATGTGTAAACACATCTTCTTAATTGTAGGTTACATGCGTAGGATCGACACTGCGTAGCATCGACACTGCGTACGATCGAAACTGCGTACGATCGAAACTAAAACCGGCGTAGGATCGAAAACAGATAAGGTCATATGATCGAACAATAAAAAAAACAATTATTTTATAATCACAGAGTATTAAGTAATAGTATTTTTTTAAAGTTATATAGGGAAAAACCGGAGTAGGATCAAAACTGTATACGACCGAAACTGCGTAGGATCGAAACTGTGTAGGATCGAAACTGCGTAGGATCGAAACTGCGTACGGTCGAAACTGCGTAGCGTCGAAACTGCGTACGATCGAAACTGCATAGAAACGAAACTGACAAATAAAATAGTGACTAATATAATTAAATAATCATACAGGGGTGTACCCAGGAAGTTTTTCTTGGGGGACTATGACTTATTCAGGAGGACCAAAAAAGCTAAGTCTTGTCTCAGCAGGGAGAAAGGAGAAGCCTCCGCCCAAAAGCCACTACTTCTGATCAAGTTGGCAAATTCCTTGTTCAGAAGATTGCCGTTAAGTTCAATTGACTTAGCTTAACATTTTCTTAGTTACCTAGTTGCTGTGAATTGTCACTTCTTTTATAGACTTTGCAGGTGGCACAATCGAAGGTTCATGTAATTAGTTCAAGTTTTTGCTAGTTTGGGCTTCGTCCCAAATTTACTAACTTCCAGGGTTGTTTTGTTTAAAACAAAATATTTAAAACAAACGATTAAAACTTTTTTTAAACAATTGATTTTGTTTAAAACAAATTTTGTTTATGTTTTAAACATTTTGTTTTAAACACGTGTATTTTCAAGACTTGTCTTAAACATATGTTTATTTGCATTTTATTTTATGTTCGTAAATAAAAAAAAATTTCCAGAGCAAGAGAACTGTCCAAAAGTGCTCCCCAATCAGAAGACTATTTTCTTCCCATGTGAATGGTTTGATTTCTCGTGGCTTCAGCAGGTCAATGTGGTGATCTACAATTTATTTTGTCTCTTTTCCCCCTTATTTTTGACGTATATTGTATTGTTTAAATGCTTCTCAGTTAACCTGCGAGAAAGTGTCGTAGTCGAAGGTTGGACTACTTATAGAACTGATATTAAAAAATAAATAAAATAATTATCACGGAAACAAACTGTTGTGTTGTATTCACTGCGACGTTGAGGTTCTGAAATTAAAATATCGCAAGCATTCGTTTGTACAGTACATGTTAGTTCTGTCTCCGTACAACATGGAATCGTTTAACATGGGTTATTCGTGAAGAAAAGAAGGACATGATTTGGTAGAAATTTATTAGAGTAACTCAAACTCAATCAGGTAAGTAAACGATCAAACGAGTTTGTTGCAAAACGTGTAAGAAAGAAGTGGGTGGTTTAGTTCCAAGAACGAAAATCATTATGAAAAATGCAATGCTTGGCAAAAATGGAAACCCAAACAAATGGTAAAAATGTTGATCCGAAAATTGCTTCTGATGAATCTAACGTCAGTGGTGTGGCTGAGATGTAACTGGAAACTTCAGGTAACAATTAATTTTGTATCAACAATATCTTTTTCATTATATTATGAAAATTTTATTTCGTACCTCTTCCCCACCACAGTTCTAAATTTTCTTTGAAACTTTGCAACTTGGCATAGCTTGTATGAAGAGACCAGGTGAGAAACGCAAGGTATGGCAGTCGATCGTGTAACTAACCAAGTGTGATACTTATTATAACGTTAGTGCTGAACGTCAAGGTCTGGGACAATTTGATCTCAATTTGTTTGTTTGTATGTATGTACCACGCTACAGGGTGCAATATTCAGTCTTTTAACATTAATTTTTGAGGATAGAGACACGAGGCGTCGGAATTTGCTGTATAGATTTTGACTGCGATCCCACGTAAAATTTCAAAATTAGTGGGTCAGATCCCACTTTAAACAAAAAGCAATGTCTCATATAGCCTTGCTACTGATGCAAGTTGTAATCAATCAAACTAAACAAACTAATTTTATATGTTTCGAACAAACTTGGGTTGCAGGATAAATTTGGCTTCAACTCAACATTTAGAGCACAAGGGATCCAAGTTCATTTTCAGAAAGGTTCACTTTTGCTCAGCAAACGTAATATCTTCGTAGCATAGGGTATGAAATAAATGAAACAAAAACCACGGGAAAGCGTGTGGACTAGAGTTTCATAGGACAACCGCTAGACAAGGGCGTTGACGGAATGGGGAGGAGGGCTAATTTTCCCTTCCCCCTCCTTGCTCATACATTTAAGATATTAACATTATACTTGTATTGTGTATGTTGCAGCGTTGGAATGATTAACAAGTCAAGCTCCGAATGTCATAGTCAATGATGCATAATTACGTTACATAAATGCAGAATGTGTCCAAAAGAATACATCGAAGTAAAATGTCATATTTTCACAACCACGAATCCGAGATGAAAGAAAGAAAAACTATCTGAAAAAAAGGAATCTAGAATTTTGTATGATTGCCGCTAGATAGGGGCGTTCGTTTAGAAGTCATCCGTCTTCTACCCTGAATTTCAGATTTTTGGGGCAGTAATGCAGATTTAGAAACATTTTGCTTAGCAAAGTCCAATATTTAAAAATTGAAGTCTTTGCACCGAATAAATACGGATTTTGATCATTGGCCGTAAGGAGCTATAGGCCTATATTGCTTTCTTGTATATATATATATATATTTTTTTTAACCAACGATTTCAAAGGTGGCTCTACTTTCGAGTTTCGGGCCTGCTTAAAATTCAGGAAATTGGACCTAAGCAACTTCCCAGTTTTAATCATCTGTATGTTCTTCGTATTTATTCGGTGTAATTACCTCAGGCTTATTCTGTTGGACTTTGCTTATCAAAAGATTTCTAAAACTGTCTTACCGTCCCCAAAATCTGAAATGGAGGGTGCGGATGAGGGTGGTTGCCCTCCTGTTCCACTGACGCCCCTACTAGCGGCTGTCATATGAAACTATCCCACGCCTTTTTGCATGGTTTTAGTTACATTTGTTTTGGATTCTTGACTGCGAAGTATTATTTTTTGAAATAGAATTCATTTGCTGAGGAAAACTGAAGTTTATTGAAAATGGATTTGGATCTATTGTGCTCTGAACGCCCCAAATATTACCTTTCGTCAATAAATTTTTGACTCAAAAAACAACAAATTACATATACTTGCAGAAAATATAAAGTTAGCACAATATGAAGTGTGCTTCAAACATTACTTTTCGAAAACGTAGCCCTATTATTATAAAATAATTTTATTAGCACCAGTGTTATGAAATAGTAATCAAATTTTGCAACAAAAATCTCACCCGCCTCCACGAAACGCTAGCTTAGCCCCTAAAGGCATAACTATAAAACTTAGAAGCGGTAACTCGAAATGATTTTCTTTATGGTTAAAATAACCGCACAACAGCATTTCTGGTAAAATTCTAGCCCTCATGTAACATGACACCATTTGCATTTGAAATTTCGAATACTAAGCACAGATGTTCGCCATGATGCTTGATAGCACCATCTGATGTGTCAGACCACTTCCAAGTTTCATCATTCTCTCTCAACCCGTTCTCAACGCACAAGGATGGTGAGGACTTTTGTTTTGCCATGTATATTGATAGATTGTGTGAAACCTCTATAGTTGGTAAATTTTAAAATCTACCTTAAAAGCTTACTATATCCAAGAAAATACTTACTGTATGAGAGTCACTGGCAAGCAGGGCCTAAAATTGAGTGGAGTACTCCACACTTTGTGGAACTGTAGGAAAGGAGTGTGGAACTGTAATTCTTAAAGTGTGGAGTGGTATTAATGTGAGTACGTTACTGTTCTCGGATTATACATTTCAAAGCGTTTAGTGTGTCAAACTAAGTCTTACTGATTCAATACATTCATTATGCAATGGGGGTTACTCAATTCCATATAACTGCCAGTATATGACATTAAGCCAGAGTTAATACGTATAGGTGTCTCCTAGATAGCTGGGAAAACCATTGCCAATTTTGAGGTGAAGGAACTTTTTAACTATATTAGTTTTCAAACGTTTTCGGTTGCATTCACATAGTTTTAAAATATGCAACTAACTGCACGTTTATCTGTTGTTTCAATTGGACATTACACTATTCCGATATAATGAAATGTGTTGTTTTGTAGATAAAAATTACACGATCCTTTGAACCCGTTATAGAAATATGTACTACCAGAGATAACATACATCAATAACCGCCGAAGCACAGCGTTACGAAAATCAGTAGAAAGAGTAATGTTTCCCAGAGTGACTTCGATAGTTATTGATAATGAAAACATGAATACAGGAGAACACAAAGGAATGTGGAAATTGTTAACTGATGAAAGAGTTGCTTCAGGTGAAACGTTGCCTCTGTTGAAAATTTGGTATGCTGCCCATCGCATTAATTTAGTATGGAAAAATGTCACCAAGAATGTCCAAGAAGTTTCATCTCTCGTATAAGCAGCATCTGGTCTGTGTGTTTTCTATCACTCTTCAGGGCAGCGAACGAAAGGTTTAACGATGGTAGCTTCAGAAAATAACTTAGAAGTTTTGCACTACCCAGAATATTTTGACGTCAGGTGGACAAAATTTTCATTCAGTATGCTCACTACTCTCCTAAAAAATTGCTATCCAAGCTGCCTTTACTTATAAACGGAAAGCCATGTATGTAATGAAGCCAATGGTTATCTGCGTAAATGGATAGAAGTAGATCGCCTCCATCTTCTGTGTCTTGTGACAGACACTCTATATGTTTCCAAGAGCCGCCAGCAGAAGTTTGAGAGTGAGGAAATGTTTCTTTTGGACATAATAACAAATAAAAATAGAACTATAGCACAATTGGAGAGTATGAAAGAGAAACCTCTGTTAGCCGGGTGGGAAAAAACGTTTTTAAATGAACGTGTGCAAGAGAACGTCAACGGAGAAATACAGTACTCATTACATGGTATTCAACTTCATCGCAACACACGTTGCAATAAATCCCATAACAAATATGTCCGTAAGAAAAGAGATTTTACTGTAGTAGGCTACGAAGTCCTGGATTACATAATTAACTTTGTTAGTCAGCGTTTGCTGCATGAAGACAGTATTGTTGCTTTGGAGCCTTTGCGTGTTTTGCAAGAGGATGTAACTGACGATGCCCTAAGAGAATGCCATAAAGTTATTTGTCTTGATACAGATCTTTTACAGTTCGCAATGCAATATAGAGAGGCATCATCGTGTAGTATGTTGAAAGGTGTGGACGCTAAAAGCCTTCTCATGAAAATCTGTGGAAATCAGACATTTCATGCTCTGTCAACAAGTCTAGCCCGAGTTGTTGCTTTGAAACCATCTTCTTCCGATGTTGAAAGACTTATAAGTGACTACAACATATTGAAAACAGATAACAGACTGTCTTTAGCTCCCACTACTTTGAAAAATTACCTTCACGTTAATATAAATATGGGTCCGTTGCAAGATTTTAGCCCAACCCCTGCTGGCCAGAAAGTAAAGGCGTTTTGAAGTTGGTAGGAAGTCAAAGGAACAGCCCTGGTATAACGGTGTATTTGCCTCGGCAGAAAACAGACTGAGACAGCGTGATGATCACGGAAAAATGACAGTGAAATTCTTATGTAAGAAAAAGTGACTTTTTTCTTCCCGGTTTGTTTCCTGTATTTTATGGTTTAATACAATACAATTAAATATGTATCCTAATGTGCCTTTAATTTTGTTTGCTCTGGATGCCAAAATTTTCCTAAATAATAATAATAATAATAATAATAATAATAATAATAATAATAATAATAATAATAATAATAATAATAATAATAATAATAATAATAATAATAATAATAATAATTTTTGGGGGGTCGCAGGTAAAGATAATGTACTGGACAGAACACTGATTATATGTCTAAACAAATGCTGACTAAACTAGTTTTTCTATACTATATAAAATTTTTACCAGTGTGGAGCTGTGATTTCGTTGAATTTTAGGCCCTGCTGGCAAGAGGGTGTAATAAAAGGGGTCGTTATATGAAATAAGTTGAGAATTACTAATCTATACGGAACTGTTCTGTACCCAACACTGTGTAGTCTTAAAGAGAATAAAATAAATGAAAAGATCGGTTGAAAGAGCAAAAAGTCTTAATAAATACGTGATTACACGATTTTGAAATATGTTTAAAATCATATTTTAAACTGTTCAAAATGTTTAAAACATGTACTTTTTCGTGTGTGTTTTAAAACATCTTTAAAACATTTTAAACACTTTTTTCATGTTTTAAACACGCGTTTTGTTCTTTTTTTTTTTAAACTGTATTTTTTCCAACCCTGCTAACCAAGTTGGAAAATTAGAGTGCGTTGTTGCCAATATTTACTTAAAAGACTTCCGTTTCTTTCAATTGACATTTGGATTAGCATTTTCTTACTTACCCAGTTGCTGTGATTTTCAATTTCTTTATGAACTTGGCAATTGGCACAATTGAATGTTTATATAATCAGTTTAGTTTTAAGTAGGTTTGAATTTGTCGCCAGATACAAAATTTCTCATCCTACGGCCTCGCGCCTCATAAACCTACTAACATACCAAAATTCCTAGTTTTTATTCCGATTTCAATTACGGTATCTAAAATATGAGATTTTGTACATCCAAAAAGTCTATTTAAATTACACAGTTTTTTGTCTCTTTAAAGCTGCTAAAAATGGAAAATATTCACTTTTGGAAATTTTCTATATAGTCCCAGGAGGCTAAAAACTTTGCCAAATGTAATCGTTGTAGTTCTACTGGAAGTGCCTATACTGTAAAAAATCGTTGTATTATTTCAATGACATGCTTATGTGTTAGCACGATTGTGTTAAAATATAACACAAACAAGTGGTTAGAACAACTCACTCTCCGTTTGGAGTTGTGTGTCAAATGCCGCTAGTTGAAATGACACACAGCCTGTGTGTTAAATTAACACAAGTGTAGAATCTTCGGTGTTGTTTTCTGCGTGATTGCCAAATATGTTGGGTATCTTTATTATAAAGGCTTATGAACTGAAGCTACAGGCACAGTAGAAAAAAAAATTCTTAAACAAATCCAAGTATACGCAAAATTTCAAAATACAAACCGCGCGATGTGTTTTCAATTGTTTTACAAAATTTTTCTGAAGAAACCCTAACAGCACAAGATGTGCTAGGCATGTACCATTTAGGTGTTCTAAATTCATCTCCCACATTTGATGCATTTATTGCTTCTTTTTCAAAGTGGTTGTGGACTAGAAGCAACAAACGCATCAACTTTATTAGATGTCAACTGGCGCCGATCATTTGAAAGTGAATATGGAAGAACTATAAAATGAAGTAAATAGACAGTCGTCATTTTGTTATAAAATTAGGTCTACAAGGCGAGCAGATTTTATCCCGAACGGTTATCGTTGAATATACGTGAGTTAAAGGAGCACTCTGATTAGCCAAATTCAAAAAACCTTAAGAATTTATCCCTCTACAAGCGACGGTTTCTTCATCGCATCCGTGGCCAAGTCGGAAGAGCACGCGGCTAGTAATTGAAAGGTTGGTAGTTCCTGCCCCTCCCTTCTACAATTTTTCGGTGGCTTGGTGAATTCAGAAGAGGCCGGACATAGCTTAAAGATGAAGAGAGAGCTGTACGTCCGGCAACAGCTGTGTCAGATGAAAACATTGCCGATGTGAAACAAATGATTCGAGAAAATCCTCGAACAACTTTCAAGGATATTGAATCTGCAGTGAACGTTGGATCGCCAGCCAGAACAAAAATTCTTCATGATCATCTTCGGCTCAGGAAGGTTTAATCTCGTTGGGTGCCTCACACTTTGACTGAACAGCAGAAACGCATGCGTGTGGAATGGTGTGAAGAAATGCTTGCAAGATTTGATGGAGGCAATTCTCGACACGCCTCTGACATTGTTACTGGTGATGAGACTTGGATCTATCAATTTCACCCTGAAAATGTACGCCAGTCTACAGTTTGGATATTTCCAGACGAAAATCCACCCACGAAAGTGAAGCGACCGCTATGTGGGGGAAGAAGATGGTCGCAACTTTCTTCTCCAAATCTGGCCATGTTTCAACTGTTCCACTTGAAGAACAAAGAACTGTTACTGTTCAGTGGCACACCACTGTTTGCCTAACAAAAGTGTCTAAGAACTTCCACCCAGAAGCTTCGGGAACGGCGTCCAAGAACTGGATCGCGTGGGATCGTGCTTCATCATGACAACGCGTCCGCACACACGGCCAACATCACAATTCAGTTTTTAGAATCTACGGAGGTCAAACTTATGACTCATCCGCCGTATAGCTTTGACCTCGCCCCGTGTGATTTTTTTATGTTCCCCAGGATCAAAGATCGCATGCGTGGGAAGAGATTTTGCAGCCCTGAAGAAGCTGTAGTGGCTTACGAGAATGAACTTTCAAAACTTGAAGAAAAATACTGTCAACACTGCTTCCAAGAGTGGTTTTCAAGGATGCAAAAGTGTATACAGTGTAATGGTGAATACTTTGAGAAAATGTAAGTGTTAAATTGGTTTTAAGTATGTAAGTTATTTCACATCTCAAAACTTTCGTAGTGACCCTCATATATTAGGGTGGGGCGAAAAAAAATTTTTTTTCTTTGTTTGAAACACTATACTGCGGAAAACTTGCCCCTATGGTAGATAAATAAAATGCAAAAGAACTATGTCTTTTTCTTTACGTCTGGCGGTAGCGTAACGACCGTAAACCTTGCAAAAAAATATACGATTTTCGTAACTTTTCCAATACATGGAGAAAATTCAGATAACTTCTATAACAAGTTCCTATAGTCATATTTCAATAGAGAAAATTATAGAAAAGATAAATAAATGTATAAGGAATACATTTTACGATTTATTAGCAGCGTATTACACTTATAAAAACACTTAAAAAAGACAAATTTCCATTGAAATAGACATTTTTCCTGATTGTGTAATACTTAAGTTTGTAATGAAATACAGTCTTTTACTTGTCTTTAGTTCCTTTTGTTAGTTTGAAAAATGATTTGCTTGAAAACTTGGCATTAAATATCTTATAAAACCATCCCTGGAATTGAAACCGACAGCTTTTTGTGACGCCTCAGTTATCAGCTACACGCATCGTTCTAATGCTTTGGTGTGACACGGGAATTTATCAAAGTTCCACTCAGCCGCTGTTTCACCTGATTGGACCTTAGACCAAGTCTCGTGATCGGTAAATTTCCGCAGCAAAGGCTGAGGTGAAACTGTAGCAGTGTTCCAGTGAATCATTTCGGTGTAGTCTCTAGCTAGGAAATTGATCTTAGGTAGTTGGAAACTTCTTATTGACTTCCTCTTAGAAGTTAAGTTTCTAGCCTTTGTAATTCTTCTGAACCCTAACTCTGTTATCCCTTACGTGATCCGGGGTTTTTGGGGTATTTTTTAGACTTTCAGTCAAGCAGCTACTGCATCGTCTTATTTATTCTAGGATCATGGTTCATACCTAATTCTCTTGAGAATGAAGCTGGCTTTCAAATGGTACCACTTGCATGCCCATATCATATACCAGAAGAGGGAAAATTGATGCGAAATGGAAAATTTCGGGGGGAGAATTTTTTTTACACTTTAGGCCCCTCTGGAGCGGCCCTGTTTGAACGTAGAGATCTCGAATAAAATCTGATAAATAGTACTTGGTAGACTGAATGTGTGTGCCAAATTTCAAGTTTCTATCTTGAATACTCAGGGTGGGAGAAATTTTATCAAGAATCCCCACAATGCCCCAAATTACCGCAAAAGACCATGATCTCAAGTAAAAAATTTCCTGAGACATCCCTAATTACCCTAGGGTCATGTTTCGCCCATCATTCTCTTCAGAATAGAACTGCCTTTCAGACGGTATGACTCACATGTCTCCATCGTGTATTTAAGGCGGGAAAATCCCGAAGAAAGGGATTTTTGGTCTAATTATCCCTTTTTTCAACTTTTAGCCCCTCTTAACCCCCGTGTTTTAACGCAGAAATCTGAAAAAAAAATCTGGTAAATACTACTCGGTGGGCTGAATGTTTGTGCGCAATTTCAATCTTCTACGTGCAAAAATAACCACGCCAAAAAAAAATACCGAAAATGTCCAATATTCCTTTACACAGAAGTATATTTTTACAAAAATTCCCTGAGACATCCCTAATTACCCTAGAGTCATATTTCGCTCCGGCCCCCCTAAGCCCCATTGAGTCGGCGCCTTTGATATATATATATATATATATATATATATATATATATATATATATATATATATATATATATATATATATATATATATATATTGGAGATCAGTGTAAATACGGATAATTGTAGTAGTGTAATGTTGTTTTAATTTTTAATGGCATCAGTACATCTGTTTGAATTTAAATCTCTTCTACTTATTGTTTGGAACTTCCAGTTGTTTTGTCTTATATGCAGTTTTATAGAAATACATTACATTGGTGTTCTGCATGAACAACCTCCCCCCCCCCCAGACTGACTGATCCTCGTACAGGCCAAATCGCTTAAGGTAGGAACTTGAAATGTGCACAGTATGTATAATTTATGACGTAGGGTACCACTAAGGAAGGGTTTTTGGAAATTCAATGGGGAAGAGGGGGAGGAAGTGGGGTTCTAAGAATTTCAAAAAATTGAGCGTATCTCCAAATCACTTATCATGCCAACAGACATATAGTCAGGCATAACCAGATTGTTAAAATTATTGAAAGACATTGCGCGTTAAGAGGCTATCAGACGGGTAAAGAGCTAGAGTTTGATATTGAGAATGTACAATTGAAACAAGACCTAATTGTTGGGAATAGCTGTGTTAGTATGTAATTGACATTATCATTACGTTTGAAGGAAATGACATGGATGTAAGTGCAAAAGAAGAGAAAATAACTAAGTATGAAAGACTTAAACATTAGGTCCATGATAACAAGCGATTTGAGGTTCTCTCCTTTTTCATAGGATCCAGGGGAGCTAAAACACATGTTGCAAGAAACGTGTTTACAAAACTTGGGATGCCTAAATTCACCCAAAAGAAAATTGCTTTTGCTGCTTTGAAGTCTACGATTGAAATGTTAAATTGCCATTTTCATTATGTTAGTGAATGTATATTTTATGTGGATTTTTTAAAAAAAATTTAAGGGACATTTCAATTTATTTTACTTTAATACGTATTTGAATTATGAGTAGGGATGCGCACGAGACAAGATTTGTGGCTGTCTCGTCTCGAAAATGTGCTGTAAAAGTGATGTCTCGACTCGAAAAATGTATATTTCTCTATTAGAAGAGCCGTGTCTCGACTCGAATATTGTAAGGAAAATCCTGTCTCGACTCGTCTCGTGCGCATCGATAATTATGAGCAATGATGCCGAATGTAATTGGCTATGGTAAATATTGTAAATATGTTTTTTACACTGCAAATATGGTTAATTATATTGTAAATTTTATTATTTTTTTAATTGACTGGTTTCGTGAACAATATTTTATTAATGTGGTAAATGTAATGCTTTTTTAAATTGAGAAAAGGAAATATGAATTGCACAACATTTATGTGGAATTTGTGTGTGAGAGGAATATTTTGTACATTTTGAAAATTATTGACAGGCTTTTCAACATTACATTTTGATCGGGAAGAAAAATGTCATTTTCAAAATTTCTCGCAACTAGGACTACGTTATTTTAGGAAATATTGGTAACTTTAACAATAATTATTATACCTCCAGAACGGTTTGAATTATCAAATTGCCGTAAACAGTATTATGATCCTCGCAACCTGTAAAAAGAATCTACGTAATTAGACATGGTACGTATCTAAGCACTATTTTTGTTTTCGAAATAGTCCTTTGAAATGCAATTTTCAATTCCTTGCAACTGTTCCGTCCGTCTTACTTCAGTTATTACTATTGTAGAGGCCTCCAAAATTTTAACGTTCCTGAATATTGGTGCTGCTGTAGCGTCCTCGGTTTGCAACAATGAACCACAAGTTTGGTTTGGTTTGTTTTTGCTTTGAATGTAGATTTGAAATTTATAATAACCTGACGTAGTGCCATTAAAAAAAAACTTTGTGATGGGTTGGCAACACTGTTAATTTGGTGGTATAAGAGTATGCGACAAAATGTCACCTTGCTGATATTTGTATGTGCAGAATCCCAGCGTTGTATATCTATTCGCTTAAAAGTTATAAAGGCGTATCAAGATGAATAGTTCACCCCATATCCGAACACAAAGATACCGCCTGTCGACAAACACAGACTTTTACATGGGAATGGCTGACCCCACGGTTTTTGTGTCCAATAATATATATAACCTACATGGTTTCATTTAGATTCTTCCGTCCGAGTCCAGATACATCCTTTGTTAGTAAAATTAATTTTCAAGCTTATAAGAGTAAATGGTACTTAGGATGCATTAAAGTGCTTTTTTCGTGATTTTCGGTGATGCAGCGATGTGGATAAATATTTTTTTTACGATGCCCCTGGTGTGCCATTTTTATATTTGTCATGTCGGTGCTACTATATTGGACTTATAATTTTTTTTTTTTTCAAATAAATTGAAGAGGGGATATTTTGAGATATTCAAGGTCAAAGGTTAAGGCGTTGATGAAACTTGATATATAAGCTCCTTTCTACTAACTTTATTAAAGATATCGTAGTCTGGAAGAAAACGTAGACTATATAGAATTTTTGGTGCGCATCTTGCGGGAAGGGGAGAAAGAGGGGAAGGAAAAGGTTAAAAACGGAAAATGGGGTAAGAAGTAATGAAAAACTATAATATCTTACGAGGTGGGGTGATGTATAGAATACTGTCTCTTTGAGCAGCGACTCTATGTAAGACGCGGATCTACCCCACCGGAGATCGAACTCGGGAGAATATCTCTCGAGACTCTTATGTTAGGAAGATTAAACTTAATATATAAGTTCCTTCTGGGTAAATTCATCAAGGACATAATAGTCTGGAAAAGACTGTAGTAGGCCTATATTTAATTTTATTGGGTGCGGATCCTAGGGCGGGGTTCAATGGGGAGTGGTTTAAGCTTTGTCAAAAATAAAATATTTCAGGAAGGAGAAATTAAGTTCAAGTATACCTTGAGACCTTCCTATAACTATATTTCCCTGTGCACACCGGACATTTCAGCTAGTATTTCATAAATGAATGTCAATGCTCACATGTGTTTAGTTTAAATATTACCATTCGATATTGGTGCTGACTTTCTGTTTTCTGGTTCAATGCCGTGTACAGACCTGCCGAATAAAGTTTCGTTCCATTTTGTTATGTCTCATGATGGAGACATATTTCTGAGCCTACATTTACTTACCTAATAATGACCTAACCACAATTTGTAAATAGAAAATGCACTAGAGAGAGTTTGCGAAAAGATCTTTTCTATTACTCAACACATCCCGTTTAAATATGTCATATACCTAGGCAGTGGCGTACCGAAGAGGGGGGTTTGTAACACCTCCCATTGAGTCCTTCATATACTACAGGTCAGTTCACCCAAGGTGGTTTACAGAGCTGATAACGAGCACAGCGTAGGAGAAGGAACCAGAAGTCAGTAGCCCGTAAATACAGTAGTGAGTCACGTACACCGCTGTGAAAGTTGTTGTGGTGAGCAGCTAGTATTTCTGTTAAAGTGACACCTTATTGCGAAGGTCACATATGTGCACTTCCCGATGCAAAATGCAATGAGTCAGTGATTGTGAAAATGTGTGCGGCAATCAGCAACATCATCAAGCGTGCAGTAGGAAGGGTAATGGTACTGTAAAAGCACCGGCCCTAAATGTCAAGATCAAGTCGTGAGAGTGAAGAAGAAAGGAGTCCAGCCAGGAAACCACGCGTTGTGAGAAACATCAGGGCAGCAGTTGTGAAGAAGAACCCACCCACCCAAAGCAAACGTGCCATCTCATGCAGGAAGTCTCAGAGCACAATGTGTTGATTCACAAAGGACAATTTTCAAATTTTTTAAAAAAAACGACATAAGGCGATGGGCCATAAGTTATCACCAAGGTACATTCAAGAGAGATTCAAGAAAGTTGTATGAACAGTACCTCTCAGATGACAAATGGTAGTGGGTTGTCACTCTGGATGAAGCCTGGATCTACCTTGATGACACCAATAAGCCCAGGGCCATTTTTTATTCACCACATGATGCGAAGAGCCGCGGCGAGTCCGTCCGAGAATGTCGCGAGAAGTTTTCGAATTGCTTCATGCTGGTGGCAGGTTTCTGCGCCAGTGGGAAGTTGCCAATGCATCGTGTGAATTTCGAGGGCAAGGTAAATGCAGACTACTTTCAAACGAACATCATGGAACCCTTATACAGAACGCACATCCCACAGTTGTATGGCAGGGGCACCCAGAAGGTGTGGATCCACATGGTCAAAGCATCCAGTCATAATATTCGCAGTTCTGTCGCGTATTATTGGCGTATGGCCACGGAGACTGATGTGTATGTTATACTCTTCTCGTTCAAACTTGTGGAGTCACCAGATGCGTAGCCAATGGATTTCTGCGCCTTTGGCCTTCTGAAACAAGGACTCACACAAAGGCGTCCGACTACCATAGAGGGCTTTGGAAAGCTTGTCAAGCGGTGTGGTCTACAATTCCCCTCACACACCTTCTACGCGCAATGCTTCAGTGGCAATTGCGTTGCAGGGCGATAGTCCAGGCTCGTGGCCGCCACATCGAGCACAACCGTTGGTGGAGGAAGGAATTGTCTGAGCAGGTGAGCGCACAAACTTTGGGCATCTTAGGTGAATTGAATTCTGTATGGAAATGGAAAACATTTCAGTTTTATTTAAATCTTGGAAAAGAAACATTCTCTGTGTGCAATACATATGACGATACATCACTCCAAATGTTTAGAAAATATTAACTGGCAGAGTATATAGTTATCCTGGGGGCAAGAAAACAAAGGAATTTTTACTGAAATTAAAAATCGTAGTACGGTGGTACGTACTCTACGCATGAATTTACTTCGGAGGAGGGGTCCAAATTCAATGCGAAGATAAGTTATTTTCAGATTTGTCAATTTTCGAAGTTTATGTTTATAATTCCGTACCTATACGTCCGAGCGCAAGTGAACTACGTCAGTCAAACATCGGTCCTTACTGAACAAACTTAGGCACAGATTGTTGCAATTGCGTAATTAGGAGGCGCACCATAAATTCGTATTTAGGTTCTAAATATCGTGTTCGTGGGTTTTATCGGGGTTCTCCCGTTTCCTTCCACTTTTTTCATTCCACCATTTCATTCATTTCTCATCATCAGCGTCTACTTTAGCCTAACCGGCATAACCGTAGGACGTGAAACTCAAAGATTTCATTTCATTTCATTTTCGTATTAAGGTTCTAATCCTTGATTTTTCTCACTTTTATTTTTACCATAATCTATTAATTTTTAATTACTAGCTTCGTTTATTCAATATCGACATGATACTCTCAGGATATATTACTGGTGGGCTAAGGTTTATTTGAAGATAGTTGCATCTGTCTCTTAGCAGTATTTCCAGCCATAGAACTATTTATTTCCAGACTTTTTTTTTGTAAAAAAATCCCTTTTTCCCTTCTAAAATTTGCCTCTTATTTCCTTCTCTTCTATTGGCTACATTGAAACGAACATACCAGATTCTGGAAGCCTCATCCTTGACCTACACAACGCACTATAAAAAGTTTCACTTGGATAATTGGGGACACTACAATTCCGGTCTTACAGTATACCATATTACATAATTTTAAGGATAATAGTGACTTTCTAGGAAAAATAATATATTTTTTAAAATTACATGCTTAATTTGAGAGATATCATCATGATACTAGCTGAATATATTATTGGTGGGCCAAAGATTACTTTAAAATTGTTTGCTTCTGACTGGTTGCCAGCTACAGAAAATGTTAATTGTAATTGTTTGTGAAAAATTTGGGAAATTTATCCTTTCCCCCCTATTATTTCAGTGTCCTTGGCTATATTCAAACCAACGTACAACTGTCTGGAATCATTCTTGGCCTACAAAACGCACCATAGAGGAGCACGATTGGATAATTAGGGAAGCCGGTGAACCACCATGTATGCTGATTTTTGCTTCTGACGCGTAAGAAGTGCCAAAATTTCATGTGTATTATGAGAGTTTTTTTCTTTCTCTCTTTGTATGGCAGCCAGCGACTTCAGGTTTTTACTGTACCTTGTGAACATACCAGCAAATTCTTTTTAGGTGACTTGAACCCATGTGGCTTCGGTGTTGCCAGCTAGAAAAAATCATGAAATTCGGCTAGGGAATTAAAAAAAAAATTCACTCCTACATTTTTTCAATAATCCCTCCCGTTAGCAACACTGCAATCTAACTTACACCAAAAAATAGCCATGTCCCTCTTCTAAAATACAAGACGTAAATGATATCAATCGGAGTAACAGTGTTTGGGCAATAAATCATTAACTGAAAGTCTACCAAAAAACCCAAAATCGATTTTGTCCCGAAAGGGTAAATGAGATATGCGCGCCAAAGATTTCGGGCTCTAATTTAACGTGAGCCCCCCCCCCCCCCCCAAGTTTCTGGACTGGTCCAGAGAATCAATGGCCTACATAGTACTGTCTACGGGCTGGATGGGCTACCAAATTTCAGCTTTCGTTCTCCCATAGTTAATGTGATATAGGCGCCAAAAATTTGGGGGCTAACTTCACCAGAGCCTCCCAACTTTCTGGGCTAGTCGAGATAAAGATCGATGGGCTAACAAATTTCATCTTTTGGGCCAATATAGTTAATAAGGTGTGAAGACCAAAGTTTTGGGGCGTTAACTTAACCTGAGCCCTTAACTTTTTGGGCAAATTGAGATAATGGGTGTACCAGGTACTAAACTTCATGGGCCTTCCAACCCATTATTATTTAGCATTTGGGGCACTCAAGGAATACAGATACAGGGTCTCCAAATGTAAAATGAAAATGCAATCTTTTAGTTTTATGTCCGACTGTCATCCTGGGTAGACTAAAGGAGACGCAGATGATGAGAATAAATGGAATGGTGAAATGAGAGAGTTGTGGGAAAGGGAAACTCCGAGAAAACCCTCACACACGGTGTTTGTTCACCACAAACCCCACTTTGCGCAAGTTGGTATAAAACCAGGGCCCCGCATCATGTGTGAACCCTCCGCCACTAAGCCACTGCGGCCCAGAAGTCCTCTAGACGAGACACATAGGCGTATACCTAACGTGTAATTTGTTCGTAGCGGGAATTTCTGTTATGGTATAGTTAATTACATACAATGAAAAACCGAAAATGTGATGTGGACAATCGCGACCGAAAATGTAATGTGGACAATCTCGAACAAGCAATAAACAATCTGCGTGATTTGTTTTAGATTTCGGAAAATAGGTTCTGCCAGATTTACGCTTATTGATTGTAATCGTTTATTTATTTATTTATTTATTTGGGAGGGAAGCAAAGTATAATACATTTCAGTCATTACACATGCAAAGAGATGTTTTATGGTAATTGTTTTTTGCTGAAATATAACTTCGGTATCTTTTATACGTGTTTAGGAGCTGAGATTATTATCTAATAATTATATGAAAGATACAAGTTTTTTTTTTTTT
The DNA here is from genome assembly GCF_964235325.1 of Thermobia domestica. NCBI lineage: Eukaryota > Metazoa > Arthropoda > Insecta > Zygentoma > Lepismatidae > Thermobia > Thermobia domestica. The sequence goes on along the minus strand of NC_137458.1, from coordinate 250,557,201 downwards.
TTTTTTTTTTTTTTTTTTTTTAAGGAAGATACAAGTTTTTCACCTTCGTACAACAATTCATGTTTAATAGGCGTATAGAAGGGGCTCATGCCCAAAACATTGGGACTCCATTTCTGGGACCCCATGGTGGGGGCCCGGTTCCTGACTACCACTGTGCTGAGGAGAATCGGATCTTTCCAACGTCACCATCTGTATGCAACAACTCCATGCTTAAACGAGAAATAGAGTGGACTCGAGCCCAACATTTCGGAACCACATTTTCTGGAGCTTCGAGGCCAGGGCCCAATTTCTGACATTACCGCTTTCGTTAATCGACCCCGACCTTTCAAACGCTAACACTATGGTACAACACCATGTTAAATAGGCAAATAAAAGAGACCTGAACCCAAACTTTTCGGATTTCATTTCTGGAATCTCAGGTCCCGGAGCTTTCCAACACCACAATATGTATTCAATAACTCTATGCTTAAAAGAAAAATATAATGAAGCCAAGTTCAAAATTTCCGGACACCATTTTTGGACCTTTGAGACAAGGGCCCAATTTCTGACCTTAACACTGTGCTCAGACGACCCGAACATTTCCAACTTCACCACCCACATACAATTCCATAATAGGCGTATAGAAAGAACCCGCGCCCAAAACTTCGGGACCTCATTTTTCTGGAGCCTCATGGCTGGGGCCCAGTTCCTGATATCACCACTGTGCTCGGGAGACCCGGACTTTTCCAATGCCACCATCTACATCCACTAACTCCATGTCTAACACGGCTTTCCCATTGTAGGAGGACTTTGATGAATTTTCTCCAGGTTCTTTACAACTATTTACAACGTTTCAAACTATTCATAAGAAATGAAATTTCAATACATTAGATACTATGTTCTTTTAAAATGTTCAAAATGGATGACAGCATTAATTTCCAGTAGTAAACTTTCGTAATTTTATTCTCTATTTGAATAGTAGTTTAATTTCGAATCTTTTACGGTTAAAAATATTTTTGTGAAATGTAACGGAATACATTGAAATGCTCCTACTCCCACGGATACGTGTTCCAATTATAAATCGATTTGAGGTTCAGTGTACAAATGAGAAACTGCCAAAGCGAAGTACAATATTGTAACGTTGTTGACATACATATGAATAACTGGTGATTAGGTCATTAAGCTGTACATAAAATCATATAAATTTTCATTCATATTACGCAGACAAGTACACACAGAACAGCATATGAATCTTTATCTGACTTTTGTTTCTCTAACTTTCTGACAGCCTTTACGAAATAATATCTTTACAATCAAAATATTCGTTAAACATTATTATTATTCTTATCCTTCAATATTCATCATACATCATATTCTTCATTACTTTAAATTCTTCATATTACATAACTATTTTACATTATATTCCGTCGAAGCTGTTTCAAAGTTAGTATTACACTTCTAACATAGTCATCATTACAAATCATAATTGATTCTCAATCCATACGCCTGTAACTTGTCCATCCTACCTGCAGTGTGGATCCTACGCAGTTTCGACGCTACGCAGTTTCGACCGTACGCAGTTTCGACCGTACGCAGTTTCGATCCTACGCAGTTTCGACGCTACGCAGTTTCGACCGTACGCAGTTTCGATCCTAAGCAGTTTCGACCGTACGCAGTTTCGATCCTACGCAGTTTAGGTCGTGTGGAGTCCATGAATATAACCCTAATTTATAGCTGCACAGGTTAAACAAATTAAAGAGAGAGAATAAAAAAAATATTTTTTGAGGGCATGATTAAAACTTAAATTATTTCAGGGCAACTACGAAGGATCGAAACTGCGTACGGTCGAAACTGCGTAGGATCGAAACTGCGTACGATCGAAACTGCGTACGATCGAAACAGGTTTTGAGCTGAATTTTTCGATCGTACGCAGTGTCCATACTACGCAGTGTCGATCCTACGCCGCATTCCCGTATATACTACAGGGAAATAAAAGTGGTACTTGAATAAGAAAGTCGTCAAAAATAAAAAAAAGAGAGAGAGAGAGAGCGAAATTTCACATTTTTTCCTCAAAAAGGTAGCTTCTTTTTTTTTTAAAAAAAAAAAAACAAAGCCTCCTCACAAAAAAAGCCAGGTTTTTTCATCTCTAGTAATGTTTAATTTTTAAGCTTCATTACAACTTAATTTCAACCTTTTCAGGATCAACAGGGATTTCAAGAAAACGTAGACCTTTACAGTACGTTCGCGGCCTTAGTAATTATCATAGGGACATGAACAATACTTCGTTGTAAATCTTATGGAACAGAGATTCCAACGAGCTAATTTTTATGCCCCGTGATAACCCGTAGAAGAACAAGAAGAATTTTTTATAAAATTAGAAATATTTTGCTTTATTATTGAAATTTGTTAGAGACTGACAACACTGTTACTTGTCGTACACAGAAGAAATAAATTTTCACGTATACGCAACACATTGGGTACACTCATGTAAAAAATGAAGGGCAAAAGTTCAATATCAAATGAGAAAAAATTCCGAACGTGCTTCCTAAGAGAATCATCCTCTACTTATTTCTCGAAATATTTTGGTCTACCCTGACGTTGGCAGCCTTAGCGACGCCCCTAACTGTCACAGAGATATACGCCATACCTCGTTAGAAATCTTATTGGACACAAACTCCAACAACGTAACTTTTGTAACCCCTGTGCATACGGCAAATAACAGTGTTGACAGAGCTCCACAAACTTAAAAAAAGTGTATTTTCCAGATTTTTTTACTTTCTTCTTCTTCTTTTATGGGTTTGACATGGGAGACTCAAAATTTACCTTTTAAAATGTGTGCCATAAGCTTTTCAACGAGGTATCATTCATGTCTCTGTGACAGAAGCGTCGCTAGGGCTGCCAACGTCAAAGTCCATCGAAAAATATATACACAGGATGATTCTCGTAGGTACGATGTTCCGAATTATTTTCTCCCTTACTATTGTATCTTCGTCTTTCATTTTTAAATGATTGTTCCGAATATCTGGCGTACATGTGACATTATCTTGTTCAGAGTACGGAAATAACAGTGTTGCCAGCGTCCCACAATTTTGAAGTAATATGTTTACAACGATATTGTATATCTGATCTATAAATTACTTCAATTTTTAATTGTAGCTATTTTGGGCAACGGTGCTTAAAGTGCACAATATGTTATGAAGAAGAAGAAAAAATGTAGAAAATATATTTTAAGATAGATTGATGTTCATGTAATGGTAGTGGCTATTATTTAGTGTTGCCACGAGACGAGACATGAGACGGGACAGAACCCTTTTAGACGAGACACGAGACGAGACAGACTGCTTGTCCCGTCTCGAAAACGAGACGAGACACGAGACGAGACGGGACGTCTCGTGAAATGTCTCGTCTCGTCTCGTGTCTCGAAAATGAAAATACTGGCGGGAATGGCCAAGATTGAAATTGCCAGTGGTCATATAGATTACAAAAGGAAAATCCCCTTTGTGATAAAACATGTTGAAAAGCCTTTATAAAAAAAGTGTCCTCTGTCTATTGAATGAAACAATCGTGATACATGAGCACCCAAGAAAATCATCCTTAATGTCTTGTCCCCAATTCCCCTTGCTGTAAACTGAGGAATTCTCATTTTTTTCATTTCTGGCTGGAATGATGACAAACAAAATCAAAGACAGGGAAGATTTTTTACAAGGGCAAGAAACCGAACTACCACCACCATCTATTCAATTTGAAAACTGGGTAAGGTCTATACTCATTACAGGTTGTAGTTCAAAATTCTGGCTGAGATGGCGGAAGAGATCAGAACAGACTACACTTGTCTTTATTCTCTGGTGACGGTATTCTTTTTGCTATATGAACCGAAAACGGCAATTGAAGTATGTCATCTTGCAACTAATTTTTTTCTCTCTCTCTTTCTCTCTCTCTTTCTCTCTCTCTCTCACACACACACATACACATAAAAACACACTTTTACCATTTTACCAATCGCTCGCTTATTATACAGCAGTCATGTTGTAAAATTCACCTCTTCGTTTGGAAGGCGGGCGAAGGACAAAGAAAGCAAAGATATTATTGACGAACCCTTCAAATTGTTTGCTTTCAGCAAATTTATGATACTAACATTAACACTGGAAGTGAAGAGGTTTTACAGGGGGACCTTCGTTTTGTTACGCGGAAATGGTTGATCTGACCAGAGTGCGAAATTGCCCTCTCCTTCCATGTTGTGAGGAGGGGAATACTTCCCTTTCCTAGTGAATAATATTCATTAGGACCTGAATTATCTTCAGAAATGGTTTCTTACAGAGTGTAAAGAACATTTGGTATAATATTCATGGAACTCCGTTGAAAGCAGAAAATATCATGAGAATGATCAAAATTCGAACATTGAAGAACATAATTAACAGAAAAGAAATAGGATACCAAAACCATATTTTTAAACTTGCCATAAAATGTATATCCTATATTTTTACTAATTCCTTACTCCCATGAAAGTATCCTGGGGAGGATATTCTCTCCAATTTTTTCAGACTGAAATCCTTTTATCCCGTACGATTTCGCCCCCTGACATAATACGAAAAAACAAATGCTGTTAAAATCCATACACATGACCCTTCCGGGACTCAACCCGGGTCCTTCAAGCCGATGGTCTATCGCCGCAGACCGCTCGGCTTGGTATGAAGATGTACGTTGTATGATTGCGAATAGACCACGACAATATAAGAAACTTTAATCCAAAATGGCCACCCAAAAATCAACTTTTTTTTAGACCACTAGCTAATCTGGGTGTACTGTCATGAGTTTGTTACACAAACGGGGCAACCACCATATAGTGTCACACAACCCCGCTGTTATGGGAACAGATTTGTACCATGGAGGTGAAGACTGGTCACAAGCATTCTTTCGTCCGATGTGTCGTTCAGCTCCTATTACTATGGCACTTTAAGTAGAGCTTACTGTGCAGTAACATAAAGTTTCAATCAAATATTTTCCATTACTCAATAAAATTATTTGGTTCCGAGCTTTTTTTTTTTTAAAAAAAAATGATTGCAACAAATCTGAACATGCTAAAATGGAAAGTAGTTTTTGGATTGGTGTGGTTAACACTGTGAAACCTAAAGGCTGGAATATATGAAATCAAAGTGTACATACATATCTATCTCTCTATTTATCAATATATATATCTTTCCATCTCTCTCTCTCTCTCTCTCTCTCTATATATATATATATATATATATATATATATATATATATACAGACACTATAAAGCAAGTGGGCTGATAGTATATGATAGTGTCGGGGATGATGACACCTTTAGATCGAACTTTGCTTGTCGTGTAAACATTATTTGACATTAGTGTCTTCATCTTCGACGTACCTATGAGCAACTTACTGTATATTCGTGTATTGAAACTGGTTAAACAAATTTCAAAGTTTCAGAATGTAAAAAGAAAAAAAAAAAAGCCAGGGTCGAGAAGCCTCAGACAACTAACAGCAGAGATATATTATCTTGTAAACTATTTGTCCTTGCCTTGTGAGCTTATTTGATTTTATTTTTAAGACCTTTAGGCAACTTTGGCCCACCCCGAATAGATGATGATGGGAAAATTAGTGGAATGAAGAAAGTGGTAGGATATTAGACAACTTCGAGAAAACACACACATTCGAAAAATGAAATGAAATGAAATCTTTGAGTTTTACGTCCCACGCTTATGCCGGTTAGGCTAAAGGAGACGGTGATGATGAGTAATGAATGAAATGGTGGAATGAAGAAAGTGGGAGGAAACGGGAGAACCCCGAGAAAACCCACGCACGCGGTGTTTGTCCACCACAAATTTCACTTGGCGGGGGCTGGGATCGAACCCGAGAACTCAAGCACCAGAGGTGAACGCTTTACCACTGAGCCATCGACAATCTGCTTGTTAGACTTAAGTCTGATAACGATATTTCTTGGTCAGTTTTGAAATACTCAGCAAGAAGTATCATCTCTCTATCACCATGCAATATCTTTTCCATATCGACCATGTTAGTTGGCAATTTCGACTCATGGAGAACAGAAACTTCACGCCTTGGATAGGGAATCTTGTGAGTAAATTATCATTTAAAGCCTGATAAACTGATGATTTCTTATTTGTTTTTAAAAATTTAATTTTTGTAATTACACATGAAGGTTTGATGTCATTCGTAAGTTCCCTCCCCCGTCTAGAAAGCGAAAGGGAACGAGGTTCCTGGAAAGTGTTCATAGGTGAATAGGAATTTCCCTCCTTCTTCCTGTTCAATTACCACATTGCTGTTTGTCCTGTGCCAAATTACGATGAATTTCAATTAAATTATCATCGATACTTTTGAGTGGAACAAAGGATGAAATTTGAAACTTCCAAATTAAGCTAAGTGTACGAACGTAAAGAAAAAAAATAGTGTAAAATTTTCCATATAATTATGCGTACAACCCAAACTTAAAATTTCCGTGTAATTAATCTTACAGTACAAATTTTATGCCTATTTTAGTCACAACTTTATGGGTTGATTGTCCTGTGCTGTAAGCGCTCCATATAATAAACATAAGCTTCAGCAATTATTATAGTAGAAACCAATGGATATATGAAGCCAAACACTGTATTTTTTGTTTCTGATTTTTTTTCTTAAATAACATCGATCGTTTTCGATCATTTTTACAAACCAACTCACTACCAATTTTCCATATATAGAATGTGCCCCCCCTCCCCCATAAAGAAGAATTTTAAAAAATTGCTAGGATGTTTATTTTCAATAAACAGTTAATACACTGAATTTCAGCTCCGTAAGTTTAACGGCTTACGAAATACTCATTTTGTTTCGCAAAAATTCGGATCCTCACTACCTCCTTAGGATATTATGCATTATAATGAAAGCAATACAACATCCCAATTTGGATTAAGGCCTAACTATTTACCAAAAGGAATTTCATTTGACTTTGCAATTTGACCGTGATGATCAGGCACTCATAGTTACATTCATTTTTTCATATAATAATTTATATATTGCAGTGATTCAAAAATGTATTTTTTTCCAGTAGTTAGCTCCTCTAAAAGCCACAGGTCTCGAAAGCCAAGTAGTAGTATAAGCCCTATTGCTATTATTACAATTAAAAATATCAATATCCAAAAGTGCCTAAAGATCTTTTTTCACTTGGTTAGATTTACTCATCTCAGGTAAGTAGACAGAAATAACTGGAAAAAGGAAGGGAAATGAAGGTCTTGAAAGTAAAACGAAGAAAAATTTACATTCTTCAGAATATTCTGTCTACAGTGCAGTGAGCAGAGTGGGTCGGTAGACCATACTGAGCCGGTGGGCTGCAGTCGGTCATGGTGGGTGGTAGGTCGCAGTGGGTCGCGGTGGGTGGGGGGTTGCAGTGGGTCGCGGTGGGTGGTGGGTCACAGTGGGTCACATGTTGTTGACCCACGACCCACTGATCCACTCAGAAAACTTGACCCACTGACCCACCGACCCAGTGACCCACTCTATCTCTGTACTTGTCTTGTGTATTCTAGGTAATACTTGTAACTTAGTTGTATCTTGATTAGCATGGTGCAGCCTGCTAGATTTTACTTTCGTTTCCATGATATGCTGCTATATTTTTTACGAGACAAGACGAGACAAAACGAGACAAACGAGACGAGACGAGACGAGACGGGACAGAACCTCTCGAGACGAGACACAAGACGGGAAGATCACATTTTTTCGAGACGAGACACGAGACGGGACATGCTTTGCGCGAGACGAGACGAGACAGCCTGAAGTCTCGTCTCGTCTCGTCTCGTGGCAACACTACTATTATTAGAGATAATTGTTTGTTTCGTGTTGCTATGACAACAAAAAGACTATAATTCATAGAGTTTTGAGAATTGTCAATACCTATAATCAGTTACCAGAAACTGTAGACGTTTTTTCAAGTGAGTAAACTTTCAGATCGTCTATAAATAAGCTAGTTTTGTAATGTAGCTACTGTGTTGTACCATCTTGACCTCAAATTGTTATCGAATTGTTATGCTATCAAATTGTTAAAATGTTTCAGTGTAAAATGGCCTAGTGTTGTATCTGAAACCTATTATAAATAAATAAATTACCCAGTGTTCTTTATTGCGTATTGTTGAAAGTTTTTCAGATTTTTTTTTCACCTCGTTAGATTTAACAGTGTTTCCAATAGGGTACATAGGATTTAGTTCTGGTGTTCAACATCCCCTCAGAATCTTTCAATTTTGCAGAAAATGGTATAATTACGCGCAAATGCACACAGTTATGACTAAATATGTTTTCAGTCCAAAACGGTCCTAGAGGTTTCCATAAAAAAAAAAAAAAAACATCCAGAGAAAATATCGGTATGTAAGTGCTAATTTACATTGTGTGGAACTAGTAAATTTTTAAAATATTATAACAATATTTCTTTTTTCCTTTTTTCAGTTCGCAAACAGATACCTTTCTCAGCTGGTGCAGTTCTTCGTTGTTTAGAAGATTCAGACGCAAATCGTTCTGCAGATTCTGTAGACGAATTTTATTCAACTGATCTTGATGAAGAAGATATCACTGATTATAAAAGTGATGATACAGATGAGGCGGACTATGACGTAACAATTGACTCGACATACACAGAATCTAACACTTAGCGTTGCCTTATCTGGTTACGAAAGGAGTAAGTTGATGTCCTTGCGTGAAGTCCTTGACAGACTTTCGGAAATGCATGTGTACGGCACTGGTACTATTATTGCTGGGAGACTTCCAAACCAAGTAAAAACCAAACTTATGAATGACAAAAATTTGTTGAAAACCGGGAAAGGAAATGCTGACGAAGTCTTCAGATCCGATGCACAGGTGGTAGTAGTAATAAAGTGGATGGACAATAGGTCAGTTATTATCACATACACACATGTCGGGAAGGATTCCTTTGAAGTTTGCAAGCGATGGAGCAAAAAAAAAATAATAATAATAATAATAAAAATAAAATAAAAATAAATAAAAAAAATAAACAGAAAGAAGAAATTCTTATGTCAGCAGTTATTGCAGACTACAATAGATGCATGGGGGGGAGTAGATCTTTGCGATCCAATGAAGGGGTTTTACAGGATGCAAGGTCAGACCAAGGAACGGACATCGAAACATGGCAGCCGTAAATGAATTCTTTGGGTACAGACGAGAAAGTAAACTAAAGAACTTTCCATCCAAAACTATCCTTAAATTTCATGAACTCAAAATGTCTCTGGCTGAGAAGCTTATTTGTCCAGGGCAAGACTAACTTCAGGAAATCGATCTCGAAAATGAGGATCGAGAAGGCCACAGGCGAAAAAGAACACCACTTCCATGAACAACATCCAGATATGCACGGCGCGCTAAAGATGCAAAACTAGTGCAAAAATCCTGATGTAAGCAACTCTCCAGAGTACGAGGTATCTTGTGCAAGGTATTTCTGTGTGTTCAACCTGAACTTAATTGTTTCCTAATATTTCACACTAAAACATGAACGAACAAGTCATAAAAGATTCAGTGTGCAAACAGTGTTAATTATAAAGATTAAGGTATCATTTTACAACTGAAATTGTATTCATATACTTTTTAAAACAAATGTATGCACGTAGAAGACCAAATGTATATGTCTAGCATTAAACAGTTTTCATAATACTAAAGACCCTATACAAATTCCAATTTGTATTATTATCCCCAAAACACCCAGTGTAGAGATGGCTCTACAGTCGATTCTGGGCATGTGCACAACCAGAATCCTTAAAGTTCACAAATTATGGAATCTCAAACATTCAACCATTAAAAAATGAACCAAAAATTTCTCCTCCTTCATGTAGATGTTTTCCTCTGGGCGTCAGGAGGCTAGGTAGCATGATGTATGCCTAGCTCATCTGCAATTGCAGAATCACTTTTTCAGGGATCCACTTTCATGGTGTTCCGAATGAGGTAATCAGATAATACTCTTGATCGGTAGACATGAAACTCATTTTTCAATATTGTGTTATTGGTACTACATTTTACAAACCAATGGCGTATGGAGTGTGCATTGGTCGCTTCTGGTTCTTGTTTTCGGAGCTAGATGTGCAGAACATCCCAGCTTGAAAGCGTAAAGGAAAATAATTCACAATTATTTATTCTGTATATCCACTTCGAATAGTTCTGTTCCACAAAATACTGTTTCTTGACTGACTGTGCATGTCAGCCTGTATTTCCGTTCATATGACGAATTTGTGAGATCGTACACGTGACCGTGACCCATTCAATGGTTACGTTACAGATGGTGTCATTCCATCAAATGTAAAATGGAACATTTCAATCTCACCAATCCAATATTTAAACACAGCAAGGCATAAAAGTAGAAACAGCTATTAATATTTGTTTAAATTCGTTTAATAAGAATTAGATTTTTCTATATTAATATAAACACAAGTTCGTTTCTAATACATTTATAATAGTAAATAAGAACATTTATTTTACAATTTCTTATATTTTTTACCTATTGCAAGAAATCTTTTTGGCACAGATGATTGTAAGCGTGAAATAATAGTTGATTTATCTGGAATAATAGCTAGGTTAAATTTTGAACCATAAAATGTCTTCGTTAGCAGTTCTGGATGTCGGGCGTTGTCCTTGTGACTGTCACTGGCACAACCTTCCTTGTTATCACTACTTTTCATTGTATCATTAGTACCGTTCAAGTGCTCTTCATCAAATGATCGTTTAAACATATTTAATTTCTATTGTTTCTGTTACGTAGTAATGCATAAAAATGTATAAGCTGCATTCACAAGCAGTACCTGGAATCATAAAAATAAAAACGTTAAACAATTATAGTTTAATTGTTAATTGTTAATTAATTGTTAATTTAATTAATAGAACAACAAGTTTCATGTGATTACATAGGAGCATTTAATCTCTATATTTATTATTCACGATCATATTTTTCCGTCATACGTTGTGTTCTAATTTTTTCTGTATGTAAGTTTGAGACAGCTGCACGGCCAAAGTTGGATAAGATTTTGGTAGGCATTACACACAATCAAATATTAGAAAGAATTTTCATTATTCAGGAGTTAAATCTTCTGTCTACTCCCTACATGAGTAATGGCTAACTTATAATCAACTGAGCGCCAAGACAAAGTAAGAACCATACCTTCGGGGCGGATAAAGTAAGAAATAACAGTGTAACGTGTATACTACGTGAAGGACTTTGGTTTGTATGACGAGATGTTTCGTCATAGGGTCTAATTATTGAAACTGGAAGTGGTAGTGAATTTCTACAATTTCCGGATTTAGCAGAGAGTATAGAGTGGACATAAAACATATTTTTGGGATGCTTAATTGAATTCAGAAAGTCACTTCTCTCTATTACTACTTCTTTCTATCTACTGCCGTTCTCGTCCAACGGCGATTAACGCATTTTACAACGGTATGTTGTATATTTTTTTTTTCTTGTAACAATTATTAACTTGTAATTTTGGGCTATAATGTGTTTTGAATATTTTAAATATAACTAGGCAGGTTCTGCTGATAGAAGAAGAGAAGTAAAAAGAAATAATATAGTTATGATGTTAATATATAAAAAGATTATTCAAATGTTTTTATGTAATCAAAAATCTCGATGTCACCGTCATGGCAACAAAAATAAATAGAATTATTGAGTGAGTTAACACTAGGACGGCGGTGTTTTTGATACTCTCTAGAACTGCGGGAGTGGGTCAAAAATGACCCATTCCATTTTTATTAAATATTTGTATTCTAAACCACTAATATTTATTGCATAATAATACGTGACTTTCATTCAATAAAACAAAAAACTTCTTTGAACTCTAGCTTAATATTTAGTGATAAATGTATTTTTTGCCAATAATACAAATTTAAGAAACATGCTACTTTTTATGAATATAATATTATTAGAATAATATTATTGAATGTATTATATACAATGTCAGTTTATTATATAGTAATGTTATATATCATTCTCGTTCCTAGATAGTTATTATTCTTAGATAGTTTGTTCAAGCGCATGACCTAACTGAACTAAACTAACCAAATCTACACACACATCTAAACTTGCTGTCTTACACAGAACAAAGTTCAGTCACTCCTCTACAAGGAGAAGGGTCATACAAAAACATTGTTCACAAATAAAAACGTGACGTATTACACAAAAAATATTTTACTAATATGGTTGTAATACGCATCTATGCATTTCTATAACTTTTCTCTCCCTATTTAGAATTTGTGGAAACACATAACTTGACATAACCTAAAATAGCATACACAGTCGTAAACTTGCAGTAGTACAAACCAGAAAAAAGTCAGTATAGAGTGATTATTTTATAAATAAGATATGCTAGGTTCTAATCATGAAAGCTCTGACATGAAAAGAATGGTAAACTACCTGGTCTTTCGAACAACTCCTTTAGAGATTCTACTTCTTTGGTTAAAATATAATTTATCCAAACATAAGAGAAAGTAAGTTGTCTCCCATTTAGACCTCTAAACTTTTTGGTTTCGGTAGCTTTAAAATTTCTGGTTACGCCACAGGCTAGTAGTCTAAGAATTCTTGGCAGCGCCGGAAATTGAACTCGGGATCCCTCAATCCGTACTCAGCCACGTTCACCACTAGACCAGCGGGGCGGTCATATAGTGGCGATCACAGTGAGAGCTTCATCTTTCTTCTCCCAACCCGTCTGGTATATAGGAACCTTGTCCCAACCCGTCTGGTCAGCGTGGGAGCAGTAGACCAAGTCCTCCCTCCGGGGAGAGGCCTCACCCAATAGTGGATCGAATATGTCTGTGGTTTATTTATTATTATTTATTTGTGCTATAAACGTCTTCTCATGAAACATTTCAACATAGTGATACCAAAAAAAAAAAAAAGCACTAGCTACATATTTTCACAATAGCATGCAAATTGTTTGCAAATTTTTGTTAAAATGATTGAAATTATTATGAATATTTTGTTACGATGTAAGACATATATTTTATGTTTAATAATAATAATAATAATAATAATAATAATAATAATAATAATAATAATAATAATAATAATAATAATAATACCTATTTTACTACGTTTATTTGCAGAAGTATGGTTTTCTGTGCTTATCTCTTCCTCTGTCAATATTTCATCCGAATCAACATATTCGTTGTTATTCGGCAGGTACTCTTCATCTGAAGAAATATCAACGCATTCAGCGTCAGACTCGGCCTCAGTTATGTGATTGAAATTTGCAAGTATTCCATCCAGTGTCATCAGTTTCTTGCTCATAATGAGTGCTTGAAATAGCACATCAGTCCGAAAATAATGAGATTCTCCTAATCAACAGACTTTCTAAAGTATTACTAACTCCAACTAAACTGACAAAATTGCTGAAAAGCTGGTCTCGAACACGAGGTGGAATGGGCGAGTATTATGAGAAAGAACGGTCGCAAGATAAAGACGTTAGCCAGCAATGTTGCTACAATGCAACAAAATATTACTAACAAAAGAGTTGGGTCAAAATTGAGCCACGCCGCCGTTCTACTATAATTATTTGTTATTTCAAAAGCCAAAGTGTGAATAAGAGTGATACTTAGTACAAATTTTTTTCTTCAAGAGAACGAGTAAAAGTCACAAAAATTCGATCCGATTCGTAAGAAAATAATAAAGTTGTTAAAACGTAAAGTTCGAAATGAATAAAAAATGACCCAGCCGCCGTTCTAGTGTTAAGCAGACATATTAGAAATTTGTGTAAAAGTATAATGTACATTTCTCCATTATATTTATTAAATCGAGTGAATAAAAGGTAATTGGTGTATTTTAATAGCTCAATATTAATGTGATTAAGAACCAGTATCGTTATAATTTAAACTGGGATGGTTGATTTATGTCACTTTCAGTTTCCATAAAGAGTAAAAAGGGAAGATTGCACCTATTTCCTCCCTATTGATTACCCCTCCGGCCAAAAGACTATTGTTATTCTTTCTCTATGCAGATCGATATCGAAACCGGAAATTATTTTTTTCTATACTGGATATCTATCATTTCCGGTTAGTAAATAGCTAAGGATAGAGATTTGGAGTAAACCGCTTTTAGCTACCTGTTACCGTTTTGTGTTGTACAGTGATCAACGTAAGAAACTTAACTGGTTGATTTCTACCACTTTCGGTTTAAATATCACGTCCATCAAAGAACTCAATTCCCTCGATTCTTCCCATCTTGGCCGAAATTGATGTTGATCTATCAAGTAGTTCTTGTAATTTTTGTCTCCCGGACTGACGAACACATGGCCAGAGTAAAAGTTAATTCACACATAGAGTGCCGTGTTCCACGAAGTTACTTTTCAGACATGGACACCGAGAATTCATTGGGTTGTCTTCTTCTTTTTTTTATTGACACAAGACGTCTCGTGCCTGTGCTTTTCCTTTATCATGCCCCGACAGGCCGCCTTGCAGTGAATCCAGCCCGTTGTAGCTCATTGGCCGGGATCTTTCGGCTTTCTTTGGAGCACACAAAGCGACACGAAGTTTTTTTTACGGTATCCTTGCAATTCATCTTGGGAAATGATGTAGAACGCAGCATCGCTATGGCACGGTACGGCATGTTGTGTCTGACTGGTCGTTGCCGTGGTACGGAATGAGCATGGTAGGGGAACGGCATCCCATGCGTGAATCAGCCTTAGAAGATAAAAGAGTTTTGGTAAACCATATTTCTTAAAAATTAATTAAACACTCAACAATGAGGATATAAAAGTATATTACTACATCTTATTCAAAAATTAAAACAAAAATATGTAATGCACATATTTAGTTTAACATACTTCATTATGCATTGAGGCAATATAAGACTGTGATTATGAAATGGATAGTAATGATGGAATGAAGAAAATGAGTGTGAACAGAAGAACCCTGAAAAAACCACGGCATGGTGTTTGTCCACCACAAAGTCAAATTCTACAACATTATTAACATTTAACGAAAAAAGTACAAACAAAAAGATGTACACACTTTTGATGACTGTTTTTTTTATAAAGCGATATAAAATTATCAAGCAGATCTAAAGTGAGTAATGTAACATTTCTTAGAAAGGCCAGCTGCTCTGTACAGTGACGACGCCAGAGGGGGGACAAGGGGACAATTACCCCCTGGTGGCTGCTCCTGCTCCCCTGACTGCTCCCCCAGACTCCTACAATCTTAAAACAATCTACATATGGTATTGTATACGTCATTATCATAACCAATTTCATTGTCGAACTGTACTATCCATGCATTTACTATGAGGCAGATTAGTGCTCAAGCTTTCTTCTTTGATTGTCTGGGTATGCATGTATACTTCTGTTTTCTAATTTTGCGCTTTTTCCGCTAAATTTTAATCATAGTCTTTGCTTTATGATTTTTAATTTCCAACAATGAGAATAGACAGATTGTAGAGATTGTAGATCCGATTCAACTGAAAACAGAACTTTTGATTGTGCCTAGCAACAATATTAGAGTTGATCGACTTGTTTTCTTCGCATTGGATCAGTTTCGGTTAGAAACAAAAAAGGTAAACCATTCATTATATTATATACATTAAACAACTCGTTTGTATTTATCCAGATTTGAAATTTTCAGTTACACATTTTGTTTTATTTAAAGATTCTATACTGTTTTCTGAAATATTATTATCGCCATTCAATATTCATCAGATGGGCTTAAAATAGCTGAATTTGCCAGAGCCTAATTTTTGGAGGAGATAAAAATAGTTGTGCTTTTCCTTACTGCAAATGATGATTATAATAAATATAATAAATTAAATTAACTCCCAGTAAAATGTATTGTCAGAGTGCTGATCTTTAGTTAGTAATTGGTATGTACTAGTGCTCCCTTAGTAATTTTTAGAGCAACCACATTATGCTTTATTTTTTTTTTGTTTAATTATGCTTTGTTCCCCCCTCAAATTATGCTTTATTATTAATTTCAATCATTGTTTTACATTAATCGTATAATGTATAATATTTACCATTAAATATTCTAAATATCTTGTTCTATTTATTAATATCTTATGCAACAAGTTTCTTTCGTATTTAATGAACTTTCTACTTAATGCACTGTAAAGAGATATGCTTTACTCGAGTCAGGCACGTAGCCAAGGGGGGGGTCCGGGGGGTCCGGACCCCCCCCCCTTCGAGACCAGAAATGAAAAAAATTAAGGAAGGATAAAACAAAATGAAATGACAAAAAGAAGGATCAGCGTTAAAAATTAAAAATAAAACTACAGGAAGCTTTTGCTTACTCTTTCTTATGAGGAGATTTGTATTACTTGCAATATGGTGGCGAGGTAAGCGAGGTATTCTGGAAGAGTCATGGAATTTGAAATTTCAAGAAAAGTTATGGAATTCTAAGAATTCCTGCTACTATTCAGGGAGATTTCAAGCTTTCGAAAGCATAAGTGCCGTTGTGTAACAGCGTGGACATTTTTAATCATCACTTTTCGTCATCGCATCCTTGCAGTAACAAACATGTTATTTCAAGGACAATTTTCTGTTGCTCCTTTAACCTGTCATTTGGAACCGACAGTAGTTGACGGAATAATAAAACAAAAATTATGTTGAAAGAAAGTTCTGTTAGCATTTGATTCAACAGAGAAAGGAACACATATATTATAAAACTAGTTGAATATACACATGCTTCGCACAGGGGCTGTATTTGGAAGTCAACGCCTGTGGTAGTGTCACCATTGATCTCAGCGACCGCGAAAACTATGGATTTGGTACTAATATCGGTCATTTTGGGCTATTTTTTTTATATGTCTCGGTATCCACCCCCCGCTGACTCCTGGCCCGCATACTTGCAAGACATCGCTAATGGAAGTGTCACCATTGATTTCAGCGACCGCGAAAACTATGGATTTGACACTAATATCGGTCATTTTAGATTACTTTTATATGTCTTGGTATCTCACCCCCCTCCGGTGACCCCCGGCCCGGAGCCGAATAGCGTGAATTTGGAAGTTAATGCAACTGGAGTTTCACCATTGATTTCAGCGACCGCGAAAGTATGAATTCGACACGAATAGCTCAAGTGGTAGAGCGTTGTCTTCGGATTCGGGAGGTCGTGGCTTCGAATCCCGCTGCCTACCATCCTGACTGAGGTTTTCCAGGGTGTCCCTCAGTCCTACCAGGCAAATGCAGGGATGGCATCTACTAAACAGGCCCTGGCCGATACCTTCCCAAATCCTTTCCATTGTTAATGTTGTTGGATATTCAATGTAAAATGGCCTCTGAGCTGTATCTGGTGATTGTTAAATAAATAAATAAATAAATATCGGTCATTTTCTACTACTTTTACATGTTCCGGTAAACGCCCCCTGAGACCCCTCTGGTTCGAATTTCGACAAAAACGTTTAACTCTGGTCTGGAGCCTGGACCAAGGTCTTCGTGACTAAAATTTGGTAACTCTCGGTCAATTTGTCTGGTTCCCAAGCCGGTTCCGGTAAACGCACCCCTGAGACCCCACTGTTTCGAAATTAAAAAAAACGTTTCGTCTTGATCTGGGGTCTGGGCCAAGGCACCCCTGACCAAAATTTGGTCACTCTCGATCCAATCGTCTGGTCCCCAGGCCGCACACAGACAGACAAACACAAACAAACGCTTTATTTTATTTATATTAGAAGATAGTTTACAAGACAGTATTCAGTATGTACTTTTTATAATAATTGAGGTCATAACGAAAGGAAAATTGTTATATTTGAATAAACAGGAGAAGGACGTAGCCCTATATATTGCAAAATCTTTTTCAATACTTTTTTTTTTATTATTTTGCTCGAAATTTCTTCATAGTTTGTTATTAAAATATTTACCAACATATCCTCATTTTATTTTCCTAACAAACCAATATATGTTGATAGTAAAGTAGTTTAGATTGATCGAGCTCCTGGGCCTTCAGAATTTCATGTCACTCCTCCCCCCCCCCCGTTAAACGAACCAATATATGTTCCAGTAAAATAGTTTAGAGTGATTGAGCCCCTTTTGTGATGACCACAGTATTTCATATCACGGACCCCCCCCTTCACGAAATCCTGGCTACGTGCCTGCTCGAGTCAGTTTTTTCTATCACTTACGTGCGCCCTAGAGGTGTATATATATATACAGAAAGGGAAAGTAGAAGATGCCACCAAAAACTACAGAAAGTGCTCAAGTTCAAGAGGTACACATATCAATATAGTGTGGAATTTTTGTGTACTATACATTGTTGGCGGAAGTTTTCTTCTTCTTCTTCTTTTTGTTCTCCACGTCAAAAGATTAGACCAAAAAGTTTACAGAAATAAAAATTAGCTTTTTATTGTTGCATTGTTATGTTCTCAATGATTTTGCATTGTAAATATTGGTTTTAAAAATATTAATACAGTATGTTAAACTTGTAGTTAAAGAAATTTTTTAAAGGATTGTGCTATATCTTTTAAATTATGCTTTAATGCTTTATTTTCTAAAATTATGCTTTATTATGCTTTTAAAATTAGTTTCTTCTGGACCTTAGGCAACCACAACTTTGTTCAAGGTACCAACCATTTGTGTAAATAGCTATTATGCTTTTTATGCGTTTGGCTTGCTCTAGTTATTTTGCTTTAAAGCACTAACGTGACGTCTAGTATATTGAGTAAAAATATACGAGGAGCTGCAGAAAACTTCGTAGTCCAACCCAGAAGGAGTGTACGTGGAATGATGAAATTTTAGTTGTTCTACATACTTCCCCGAGGTGCAATATACTTCCTTGTACAGTACTCCAGTTCTTTTAGACCAGTTTAAAAAGTCTGGAGACCTCCTCGTGCCACTATTCGTAGCACTAACCTTATCAGATCTAAAATGGCGGCTTTTCGAGTGTTATTTGAGTTTAGGAAATACCGGTAATACCAGTAATAGTTGGACGGAGCTAAATTTGGAGAATAAGGAGGATAATTTAGACATTGAAATCCTAGATCATGCAGTGTCAGTTGTGTTTGCAGTGCTTGATGAACTGATGCATTCTCCTGAAGGGATAGAATTCCTTTCTTTTTATTTCTTTGAATTTTTCTTTGAATTTTGTGAGTAGTAGTGCACAGATTCTGCATTAAATGTGTGAAACTTGGACAGGTAGTCTGTGAGTACGACTCCATCTCTATCTCAAAAGAATATTGCAAACACTTTCTCAGCCTACTTCTGTCTCTTGAACTTCTTGGGGCGAGGGGAAAAAAGAGTGTTATCACTCCATTGACTGTTTTCTCGTTTCAGGTTCGTAGTGTTACAACCATATTTCGTCCATGTTACTATTCGTGATGGAAATTGATCGGCATTACGGTTAAAATGAGAGATGACTTCCATTCTTGCCGTTACTCTTTCACTCTTTTAATCTCCTGACATATTTTTGGGACACAAATTGCATCCATGATTTCGGGGACAGTCACTGACTTGGTCATCCTGGATGTAAAGCATCATCTGTTGAGAAATCACCACGTTAAAACCCTACATCACTCACTTCTTCACCGCTGTGTGTGTATAGCGAAGGAGTGTAGTGCTTCACTAACTTCGTTATGAATTTACTTCGGTGGAACAAAAATTTTATGGCAGCTGTGATCTCGATGTTCTTGAAATTCGCTGGTTGGGCACACACAATCACTTCATTGTCCTGAAAAACTGAATAACTTCAGTATTAATATGAAAATTTATATTTGCACATACAGAGATATGTTCTTCAAAACTGAATTTCATCATTCTACCTACACTCCTTCTGGCTTGGGCTAGAGTTTTTCATCAGCCCCTCGTAATATAGCATATATTAGTACCTATGGTATAGATGAATGTGTTACATGTAGCATGCACAAAATTAATTCAATTTATGTTTAGGCTATCAAAAGTTGCATTGAAAAATATTTCATGTGCAGACTTTACCTTATTTATTGGTTACAAATTTTACTTGAAATAAGTTTAATTTATAATTATAATTATAAGTTATAAGTTTAATTTATAATATGGGAACAACAACGAAATACATGTTGTACTGTAATGTAAATCAAATATAATAAATCTATCATTCTTGATATGAAAAGTAACCGCTCCTCCCCCAAAAAATGTATCTGCTCCTCCTCTGCCCTCCTAAGAAATTAAAGCTGGCGTCGTCACTGGCTCTGTAACAGATGTTTTACGAAAAATACTCTCTTTAATAATTTCCTGGTTTTAGTATGTTTCACAATTATAACTTTTCCTTCTTTCTCGTTTGTTGCAATGAATGTGATCTTCCATGTCACCCCCGAAGAAAAATAGAATAACAGATGTCTCAGAAGTTCAAGCAGAAACAGCCTCCGTTTCATGTACAATTTTTAAAGTGCCTACTTCGTAATATTTGTATAAGAAGAGCAACCTATTAAACATCTGTCTTCTTGACACTAACCTAAATGAGAATATCTTCTGTCAAAGACGTACATTGAAATTCTTTAGTTCATACTGAAAAAAGTATAACATTATATTATTTTTTAAATGGATCGATTTTTTAAGAACGGATCGATTATCTTACAGTGGACTTGTTTTTGAACGAAACGTTTTTTTTTTTCGTATATTAACGTTACTTTAGAGCACTGAGACTCACTGGCTGATTTAGAAGGTAAAAACTGGGGGAGATGGCAACCAGAACCGAAACTATAATAGGTATATAGTGAGTTTACTAAAAGCTTTCAAAATATAATAGCATAAATTATTTTTGTCGCACAAAAACTGATGGGTATAGGCCCCCTGCCCCGGACTAGATCCTCCACTGCCGAGACTACAGGAAATATTTATCTAAAGATTATCCTTGAATCCAAACTAAATTCGATCTCACTTTTAATCAAATACGGATCTTCTATGGCGAAGATGCGCACGCTAACATTTTTAATTGGTGTCTGCACACACACGCACACACTGAGATAAAATTACATGTGAATAAAACAGTGTTCTTGACGGTATTCCAATCTAAATGTACAGTAGTTTAATTTTACAGGCATAAGATCTAATACTTTTAGGCTGTTCGTTGAAATTTAATTTCCCCTTTTCATGAAACGTGAACCTACAGTTTTAAATAGAATCCGAAACACCATAGTAGTTAAAATTCCTAGGTTCTTCCATCAGGAATTGAACCCTGGATACTGTGTTCTTTTAGTAATTTTGTTTTCATGAATTATCATGAGAATTGTCATGAGAGTATGCTTATATACCGTACTACAGCTACAACAACTTTAGTTATTATTAATGGTTAACTAGAAGCTAAAGTGCCAATTGTGTACGTAAAATTCTGAATAGTCTATGAATAGTTCTGAATAGCCTTTCAAAATTTGCCAGAAAACATTGTATTTATACCTATAGCAATTATACCGTCTTAAAATAAACCTATAGGCTTAATGAGAAATGAAACATGACTTACCAAATACGATTTTTCAAGGTACTTCTAACGTAAGAATAGATTTGATCGAAAAGGCAAGATGTATGTAATGATTCTGTCAGGCTAGTATTTAGGTACTTTTTGCCCCTGGCCCCCCAAAATTTTGTATCTTTCCACTCATCCTTTATTTCTTCGTATTCAATTATGTGTAAGCAAAAATAAAACAAAATAATTGACAAAAGGCAAAACATTAGAGTGTGCGTTTAGGGTACAAAATAAAAGGCAACAAGAAAAATCGGTCGTGCTGTGCTACCAACGTTTTCCTTAGTATAAATCTCTCTTAAATTTATCTCTCGCATACCATACTCTAATCTTGATTTTTGTATGCCGCTCCCAGAAATTTGCCATTCTCGGGCCAGACCGCTAAATGCGTAAATATGGAGCTAAGTACACCTATTCCTAATCTACCCCAAATACCTGTTGTGTTCGTAAAAAGAATCTAAATAACCGACGGTCTCTCTCCAATAGTTACGTAGAAGTATGCGAAGCTAACGATTTGGGAATTGTATAGAGAACAAACATTCAACTTGGTGATACTACTTACTGCCTTGTGCGTAGCTTCTCCAGCCACACAGGAACCGAGACAAAGTGGTCCCAATATTAGGTTAATTTTTTATTGTTATAATTTTAAGTGACAAACTAATTGCTATACTACTTACTTGAATCCTATGCATCATTCATTCTACACAGCAAAACAATGGTAGGTTTAATATAATACAATTATAACAAGCTAGTGGGCCCAGCAACAAAGATTAGTATAAGCCGGATTTTACCAGTTTGCATAGAGCCGGTATGAAAATAACACCGCAGCGGTGTTAAAGAACTAGGTGAATGAACACCAAAATATGAACAGCCGCTTCTATGTTCTTTCAATATAGAAATATATCCTTAGTAACACACCAACTTGCATCTTAAACGGAAGACATGGAGGTAGTAATACATGTATAGATAACTGCATTATTTCAAGATGCGTCCATAAAGTAACCTAACTTTTAAAATAACAGCCAGCTCACTTAACGTTACGTAGTATGACAACACTGGAAAGATCTTTGTCTAAACTTCTCATTAGTTTCGGTTTAAAATTGGTTTGATGTAGTGACCAAATCATGTAGATAAATGGCTTGAAAATATAGACTTCATACATATTTTTAAGTACTTCGATGAAGTTGTGTTTTCTCATTGACATTCTTAATTAGTAAAACATTGTATCTTGCATTTGATCGGTTTAATATATTGTTTGTCCATATTACTCTACCTACACACCTTGAAAATAATTGATTTCAACCAAGATGAAATGAGAAACACTTATCTTTTAGTGGGTCACACATACATATACTTATTGTATACATAAGAATTGACAAATCTTGATACACAATAAAGCCCCTTATTCAATTTACTTAATAGCAGAATAATATCTTCCTGATAAGTTGTTTTAAAAAAATAGCTGTTCACAACTATTATACTGCTTTCTATCGTGAAGGAATAAACTAACGATAGAAAAGATCTAAGAACTTACTATGAAACCTCTCGAAAAGGGGATCACCTATTTTCATTAACAGATACACCAACATAGAAATATAACATTTAAAGACACAACATAACACAGAAACATATGGACAAACAATAGGAGCCATACTCGTATTACGTACCATACTCGTATTACGTATATATGACATTTGGTGCTCTTACATTTAGTATTAATTAGCAGATATAACAAGACAAGTCTCCTAGTGCCTTAACTACAGATAGTACTACTACTAATCAAGCTCCCGATAATACTTCTTTCTGAAGAATGTTACTTTCTAGAATAAAATGATGTTACTTCCTTAAAGGGTATTTGGCTAGTGTTGGTATATAAAATAATAATTATCTTAAAATATCTGGAATTGTACTATAATTCAAACTAATGTGTTCACTCTTATGTATATCCAGAACTCTTTATTCTACCTTTTAAGCGTGTTATTAAATCTTTTCACATGAATCTCTTTGAATCCAACTAATTCATATACTTATGTAATCTTTTTACTCTATGTCCAAACGACATATATCTTCATACATCTTGTTTCTTGCTAATCTTGTTTATCTTAACAACCTTCGACTATTTTACATTAACCTTCGGCACATCGGCATGTGACAACTTTTGTGACATTTCCTGCCAACAAAGAACACAAAGTTTCTCGTGTTCAAATGTAATTTCTACTTTTTACTTGCTTCTTCCTTAACATTGGCACCGTCACAAACCTGAGACATAATATTCAATAGGCCTAAGTGCTCCTTAACAAATAAGGTATTGTATTTATAGCCACATCCCAGGAACATTCCGAATTTCTAAAGGGGTTTCAATTTTACAAAATACTCATTTACATTATTTTACATACGAATGCAGCACAATAAACTGTTTCGAGATATTGACCATAGCACTAAATATTTCGTCAGTAGTAACCTCAATTTTGGAGCAGCATTCAATTCTGAAATTCCATACCGCGATATACACTTCATCACAACAATACAGATACTATTACTATTGTGCTGCCAAAATGTCTTGAGCCGCGGCAAAAATGCGAACTAAAGCTCACACCCTTACACACCCTCACGTTGAGCCAATAAGGGTTCAGCTGTTGCTAGGCGAGAGAAAACGAGTGCAATTCCTTTAGACGATAGCAGCGCTTGCAACGGAAGACTAGGGATCAAGTCAATGCGGTATAATAATAATCAATTTCTCCAAATTTTTTTCTTAATAAAAAAACACAAATGTTGTCGTTTTATTGCTTTCATTGCAAGTACATCAATTATTTGATCCACAGATAAAGTAGCGGCTATTTCTTGTTCAATTTGCAAAACAACCAAAGCAAATGTTCTCTTTTCTCCTTTCTATTGAGGAAGTACGATTTTAATCTTTTTTGAACGATAAAGGACCAGTGCATGCACATGATGACACTGGTAACGTTAATGCGATTTGAAATGAAGCTTTGCTATGATGAAATATAGATTTGGGAAGTAAAGTATAAACATCGGAAATAGTATTGAGGTTAGATGAGATTTCCATACTTTTAACATAATTTTGCACAACATTTATTTCGGACTCATTGAACGCCATTCCAAAACCTGCCAAAGTTTCATTAATAGGGAAAATCAATGATTAAGAATAGCAAGCTTGCACACCTCGCAAAATAATTTTGTCACCACTAAAGCGCTCACCAAGCTCCTTTATAATGGCATTTAATATAGGATAAAGAATATCAATCCGGAAACTGTTTTCGTCAAGATGTGCCGACATTTTGGTTGAGATCTTGGCAGTCTCTTAAACTCGTGGTTTGGTATATCAATCTTATTTTCCTGAGCAAATTTAAGTGTATTCTGGGAAAGACATAATGATGCTTTTTCCGTTCGTATGCGCTATAGTTTTTTTTTTCTTACTAGGGTAACTTATGCATGAATATCGGCTAGAGTAATATCTACACCTTGCAGAAATACATTCAATCCGTCCATGAATGTAGAGATTCAAAACATGTGTGTAAAAATAGATAAATACGCGATGTTCTGTAGAGAGATCAGTTGTATGCAGTTCCTTGGGGGCCCAAAAAATTTAAAGGAAAAACTGATTGTAATGTAATTTCCACATAACAAGAAAAAGCAAATAACATAAAACAATGGTGTTTTGCATTGTTATGTACCAGTCTTTTATGAAGCAAGTAACATGGCTCTATTTCTCAGCTCCACTTGTAATGGGGCCCTTGTTATCCATCCCCACTAAAAATGAAGCCCTCGTTTCCCAACCCTGTTTGTAATGGGCCCTTCTTTCCATTTAGATGTTCCTTATGTCCATATATATAGCATATAACATATATAGCATAGCATATACTCAAACCCTAAAAAATGGCGACATTTTGTCGTTGAAAAAGAAAGCTTGACCTATAAAGGACCCCTAAAATTTGACTATAAAAGGCCCCTTTCAATAGCTTAGGGCCACATCAAACCTAAGTCCGGCACTAGTTGTATGCATAGACCCTTAGCTTCATTACATGAGTGCTGCTTTTCATTTTCCGTAAATTTTAAAGAATTACACAGTAATTTTTTTAACACAACTGCTGTAGTTTCATTGTAAGATGACCTACGCAATAGGGATGCGCACGAGACAAGTTTTAAGGCTGTCTCGTCTCGAAAATGCGCTATAGAAGCGATGTCTCGACTCGAAAAATGTATATATTTTTCTATTGGAAGAGCTGTGTCTCGACTCGAATTTTGTCAGAAAAAGTCTGTCTCGACTCGTCTCGAACGCATCCCTACTACGCAATATTCAAGAAATCGTTATACTGGGACGTTTCAGGTCAAGTAATATTTGGATATCTTGAAGGCGGCCGTGAGGGAGCACTTAGGAAAAAATATTTTTATAATTTGTAAAAGGTTTAAAAGAATTCTTTGCTTTACTTGGTGAACATGCATGCAATACCGGTAATACCAGATTAAGCCGATGGGCGTAATAATGTGTATAGAGCACACAAAGATATTCTTCTCCGAAAATAATTTGAACTCGTGAAATGTGTCCTTTCATAGCATGGGCCTGACACACTTTCTGCTTCTACTCCTGAAACACGCAAAGCAGTAACAAAGCCATTTGATATCGAAGGAGCATATAACTCTTTAAGTTTGTCAAATTGAAAAAAAAAAGTTCCCCTGATTTATCATCTTTAACGTATCTTACAAGGAGGGTGTCCGAAGTGTAAATCTCAGATTTCAAAAATGTTTGTGC
Organism: Thermobia domestica; assembly: GCF_964235325.1. NCBI lineage: Eukaryota > Metazoa > Arthropoda > Insecta > Zygentoma > Lepismatidae > Thermobia > Thermobia domestica. The sequence continues at coordinate 250,531,052 of NC_137458.1, read as the reverse complement.
AGATCGTTAGGGGAGCTCATAGAATAAAGATCAGCACAACAAATTTCGGCGGAACCCCATATTTAGTTGGGGCAGTGCCCTATTTGCGATTTTCGGCTTTCGTAGTAAAAATCAACCTTTTGATTTGAAAATTGACTTATTGTTGTCGACAATCGTTATCATTCGTCTTCATTTGCGTAAAGATACTACAATTGAAAGTCAGGGATCCCTATGTGTGTGTGGGGGGGGTACGCCTCACAAATGTGATACATATTTCCGCTTCATTTTGACGAGCTGAATTCAAATATGTCATTAAAAGTTCTTTGTGGAGCACATGTGCGGCACAGGTCTCTACCTAGTTTCTGGGATACTGAATCACAAGTTGAAAGAGAACTGAAGGGCTTGAAATAGAAGTTTGGCAGAATCAGTGCTTACTGTATGGATTGAAGCCAAAAGAGATTTCATGCCTGTATATGACATGGATGTTCGGAAATGGGCAACTGAAAAAGCGAAATAAATTAATCTTGAAAGCTTTAAGGGTCCCAAATGTTGATGCATCAGTTTTAAACGGAAACATAATATTTTGTAGCGAGAAATAACAAAATTCGTGTCGCGAGCAGATGTTGACACTTCAGAACAGATAGAAACTTCGGCCTTATCTTTCCAGCTAGAAATCAGGGATACGTTACCGGAATTCTATATAGACAATACTTACAATTCTGATCAAAGTGTTTTTGCAATGGAACTGCACTATAATCGTATGTTAGGCATACAAGGTGGGGAAAAAGTAGAAGCTTCTGCACAATCAAAAAATGCCTTATCTCATAGCTATACAATAATACCCCTTATGTCTGCCCGTGAAAAAAATAGTTGGGCCATTATAGATTGTATTCCTAGAGCCAACAGGAAAATTTGGAGCACAGGTCAAGAAAACTTTATTCCAGCCCCCAAATATTAAGGCTTCTGCATTAAAATCTGAGAAGATGGGTAAGCTGCATTTGAAGGAATGAATCCGTGACGTTTTAGTTCCTTACATAGGGGACAAAAGTGTCTTGCTCGTAGATTCATGATCATCTTTTAACGAGAAAGAGACGCAGCAACACATTCCGGACGAAACAACGTTATGTAAACAGATTCCACCGGGAACAACTTGGGCTCTACAACCACTGGATATTTGGGGCTTTAGAATATGAAAGAATTTTGTACGGAAAATAAGAGATTTCGTAATGTTATACCAAATTGATATACAACTTCACAACGTAACAACATTACAAAATTGCAATTGCTAGTTTATGAACAACTATCATCGCCAAGGTACCATGATGTGTTCGAATATAGTTGGTATAAATCCGGATATGTAGATGCGAGGCCGCCAGAATTTGTTAATCCAGTGAGTTTCTCATTTTCCTTAAACGACACTATCACACTTGTGAGGGGGACCCAAGTGGCGGATATAGCCCGGGGCCGAGGGTAGCCCCTAGTTTTTTTAGTGACAAAAATAATTGAAGCTACTATTTATATATTCTTGAAAGTTTATAGTAAACTCATGATATAGTATCATAGCCTGGAGTCGACCTCCCCCAGTTTTTACCTTCTAGATCCGCCACTGGAGACCCCCCACACACACATACAGGGATTCTCGACCTACAATTGATGTATCTTTACGAACATGAAGACGAATGATAACGATTGTCGACAACAGTAAGTAAATTTTCAAATAAAAGGCCGATTTTTACTACGAAAGCCGAAAATCGAAAAGGGGCACTGCCCCACCCAAATATGGGGTTCCGCCGAAATTTGTTGTGCCGATCTTTATTCCATGAGCCTCCCTAGCGATCTGCACAAACATTTTTGAAATCTGAGATTCACACTTCGGACACCCTCCTTATTAGACGTTCCCCTATTTAGGAAGTCTAATATCCCCGGACGGAAGAAGTAAAAAAAGACCTAAGTTCAAAAGTAGCGCATTCTAGACAAGCATTCAATAGGAAAAGAGGACTCTTAACATCAAGAAACGTGTCGTTGGACGTTTGTAAACGATTTATTAGGACCCTGGTATGGAGCGTGGCGCTTTACGGATCAGAGACGTGGACATTGAGGAAAGCTGATATATCCAAACTCGAAGCATTTTAAATGGGGTGTTGATGCAGAATGCTGCACATATCATGGACCGAAAGGAAAAGGAATGAAGACGTACTAAAGGAAGCTAATTGAAAGACAACAGATCATGAAGATAATAGGAAATAGAAGAAACAGCATGCTTGGCCATCTAATTCGGCACTCCGATTGGAAACCGTGTTCATAGAGGGAAAGGCAGAAGGAAAACCAGGAAGAGGAAGACAAAGGATAGAATATCTAGAAGCAGTTACGAAGAAACCTTACCAAAGTATAAAACAGCTCTCCCAAGAGAAAGAAAAGTTTTAAAATTTCCATGTTGACCACTAATCTATGGTTGACATGAGAAAGAAGAAGGATGTATCTGACACATACAGCAAGCTATTCATTGATACCAATATCACAGATTTCGTCTGGTACAACGCTGATATTGTCAGCTGAATTTTATTCTGCAATAAAAGCTTCCTTCAGCACAACACGATGTAAGTTAATTTTGTTATTCAAGTGACAGTTCGTATTTGGTGAAACTCTATATATTTTCAAGAAGAGATCCAATGTAGATGGGATAAATTGTAGATGTAAATTGAAGTTACACGTGTTATCCTCTCAAGCTTCCTCGAAACAAACTAAAGACTTCCAAAATTAACATACTAGATCAACCTATGCACGGTAAAAAGAGAAAGTACTTAGGACACTTGCCTCTTATTCCTGAGCGCTGCTAATGAATAATAATAATAATAATAATAATAATAATAATAATAATAATAATAATAATAATAATAATAATAATAATAATAGAATTTCATTGTTCAACAATGAATATATTAATTGAAATCAATGTAATAAAATCAATGTTCTTATTGATTTTATGGTCTTGAAAACGAATCGAAAATTAGCTCTCCTTTTTTGTTTTATATCTATGTCTAATATTAGCGTTATTTCTGCAGTTTGCTATGTGTATAATAAAATGTCACACTGATGTGGCAACACTGGAATAGCTATATCAACTCTCAGTTTCTATCTCAGTTATATTCTGCCAGTGTGCGAAACAATAACCTAAAACTATTTAGGAAAGTTCTAGATTATTTATGTATTTATTTATTTTTGGTGAAGTGCTGCACATAAAAATACACATGTTTGCGTATTTGTGAGCAGTTCCTCAGAATCTCTCGAAAAGTATGTGGGGAAGTGATATTTTCTTCACGGAAACAACATATAACACAGTTAATCCAAAACACCTGCCTATTATTTTTGGTGTAAAATTCGAGTTTGAACACCC